>NC_134580.1:15373548-15726048 GCF_037038515.1 Microtus pennsylvanicus
ACCTTCTCAGGCTGGATGTGAGCAGGGAATGTGCCAGAACACATGGGGAGAGGATTCGGGCTCTCTGAGAAGGGTTTGTGTGTGTGTGTGTGCGCGCGCGCACACACACACATGTGGTGTGTGTGTGTAAGGAAAGAGCTAAAGATCCAGGCTGAGAACCAGGTTATTACCGTGTGCAGACTTGCAGAGCAAGCATTTTCTAACAGGGCTCACAAGGATCCTTTTAGGGAAGGGTCTTCTGCCGTTAGACCCTTATAGTTAAAGTAGCAGGAGAGAGGGCTCGGTCAGCAAAGCACTTGCTGTGGAAGCAAATGAAGACCAGAGTTTGCTCTCCAACATCTGTAAAAAAAAGGTCAATATATGTAAATAAAACAAAACAAAACAAAACAGACAGATTGACAAACAACAACAATATGGGTGTGGTGATATGTGCCTGCAACCCCAGCACTGGAGATGGAGAAAGGAGGCCAGTCTAGCCAAATGAGCATGCTCCAGTTCATCAAGAGACCCTGTCTAAAAGCTAACAAATAAACAGAGTGCAATACAGAACGGCTAATACCTCCCTCTGACTTCCATCTTACTTAATATGTGTGCACGCACCTGCACACACATGAATACAGGCACCAGTGTGATGGCAAATGTCTGCTGTTTACCCTCCTCTGGAGCCTCCGCCTGGGAGCTTCCTCCAGTCGCTTGCAGACAGTAGTTTCAGACGCAGTTTCATTCATCTGAAGTGAGTTGGGTTCACCTTTGAATTAACTTAAGTATGGACTCAGTAGTGTGAAGTCGTAATTTACATCTCAACAGCCATTGAGCTTATTAAAGGTACTACTTATCTCCTCTTCAAAATGACCCTGGAGACAGGCCTCAAGCTGTTGTTGTCACAGGAGAGGGTGAAGAGGGTGAAGTTCCTGCTCAGAGGCGCCAGTCGCAGCAGGATGACAGTGGAGCAGGGCTGATTGAGGCTGCTTGAAAAACCAGGCACAATTGGCCCCTGCTAAAGGCAGATCATGTTCCAGGCAATAGTTTATTATGATTTAGGAGGCAGAGAATTGCGCAGCATATGGTCAATAGGAGCTATTTGCTGCTTTCATAAGCCATTTTTCATATCATTAATTTTTTGCATATGTTTCATTAATTTTCAGGGCAATCCATATCCCCCCTTCCTGGGAAATACATCACTGTAGATGTGGGTGTCTCCTCCTAGTTGTGTGCCGTGGTTTCACCAGTTCTCTTGGATTTATAAAGACATATGGTTTATCCAAACTAAAGCCAGCATTCAAACAGGTCCTCCATCAACCATCTATCCCTTCATCCATCATCTCTCCACCCACTCATCAATCCAATAATCCACATATTCATCAATCTTGATCTACATATCCTCATATCATCCATCCATTCACATCCATTCATTCATCCATCCGTCTGTTTGTCTGTCTTCCCATCCATTCAGCAACTCATTCTACTTATCCATCATCCATCCAACCAACCACCTATCCTGCAGCAATCCATCATCCACCCATCCATCAATACATCCTTACATCCACTTATCCTTCTAGCAATTCATCCCATCTACCTCATCTAGCTACCATCTGTCCATCCATCCATCCATCCATCCATCCATCCATCCATCCAACAACATTTTCTATAGCAATCTATCATGCATCCATCCATCCATCTTCTTTAAGAAGCCAAGAGACCTTGGACATCTAGATGCCCAAAGAAGAAAAGGTATTTATCAAGAAAGAATCATCAAAGAAAGAAAAATCTGACTTATGATACCAATATTCTCTGCAGGGTAAAATCTTACTACTTAAACATACATATCTCCTTACTTTTTAATACAATGGTAGTCCTGACTCACTTAAAAATCAAATCTGGTTTTGGAGTTGACCATGGCTTTACCTCATTTTCTACATGTCTTGTTTTCTTAGCAGCTGGCTGGCGGCTGTTTGATTCCACTTACTCTATCTCTGTTTGGGTTCCCACTCGACTTTTCTCTGCTAAGCCATTGGTCGGAACAGCTTTATTCATCAACCAATAAAAATAACATATATTCAGAAGGACATCCCACATCACTTCCTCACATCCATCTATCTACCTACCCACACATCCATTCAATTCACCTACTAACCCATCAATCCATAGAACCATGCACGTATACATGCATTTATCCATTCATTTACCCATCTCCCCTTTCATCATGTGTTTATTCACATACACCGAGTCTCTACAACATGCTAGGGTCTGAGACAGGTACTGGACCCGTAGATAGATGAATAAGATATGAGCAACCTCTATGAGTTCATGACCACAGGAAGGACCCAGACAGATCAATGATAATTTACCTGAGTGCTACAGCAGAGGTTGGTCCAAAGTGTTCTGGGAACCACAGGCAGGGCCCCAGGAATCTGACTCTACCATTCTTTCTGTTAGTTTTGTTAGAGGAAAGGACCATTAATTTTGGCAGCAGCAGAGGCAACAAAACCAACTGGGAATGACTCTGCAACTCAAAGAGACTTGACATGAAGAATTTGGGAATGTGAAGGTGTGACAAGAATCGCCTGAAGTTGGAAAGGCTATGCAGGATGGGGAGGTGACTGAGAGAAGGGAGAGCTGAGAAAAACAGGAAGGACACCATGACCTTTGATGCCTTACCAGGCTGGACATCGTCTTCCCTGGCCACTACCCCTTTCTCTTCCCACTCCTCTGGCGTCTCATTCAGTTCTGTAGTGACCATTAAGTGTAATGAATCTCAACCTCTTGCTAAGGTCTGCAGCTGCTTGCAGAAGGTCCTGAAGCGCAGCCGTTCCTGCTAACTCTTGATTGGGACATGCCTGCAAGTGCCCACGAGTCTAATGATTGATCTCAGAGCGCTCCTCAAGATCCAGGCACATGGTCACCTACTCTCTCCTGCGGTATCCACCACCTTCCTTCAAAGCACTGTTGGCTTAGCCACAGGGTCACTTGACTCCCCTGACTGTCTCTTACCGGTCTCCAACCCAAGTAGGTCTGATTCATTATTTGTGCTGTACCCTGGTGTTGGAGATACATATGCCAAGATCATAATAAATTTTAGCTATGGGGCTGGAGAGCTGCTGTTGTGGAATATTGGTTGAATATGTGTTACATTTGTTTATGCTATGAATATTTGTTTAATGAGGCAAAGATGTGTTGCATTCTTATATGTTGCATTTGTTTAACTCTGTAAAGCTGTATTATTTTGCCTGTCTAAAACACCTGATTGGCCCAATAAAGAGCTGAACAGCTAATAGCAATGCAGGAGAAACAGGTGGGGCTGCCAAGAAGAGAGAATAAATAGAAGAAGAAGAGGAGGAAGGAATTAGAAAAGGAGGAGAGGAGGACATCAAGGATCAGTCACCCAGCCACACAGCCAGTCACAGACTAAGAAGGAAAGAAAGGTATATAGAAGAGAGAAAAATAAAAGCCCAGAGGCAAAAGGTCGGTGGGATAATTTAAGTTAAGGAAATCTGGTTAGAAACAAGCCAGGCTAAGGCCAGGCATTCATAAGTAAGAATAAGTCTCTGTGTACTTATTTGGGAGCTGGGTGGCGGGCACCCAAAGAGCAAAGAGAGCAAAACAACCAGAGTGCCAGAGTGCTGGGGCAATCACTGAATGGTCATCCTAAGAAAGACTGTGTCCCACAGCCTATCAAGCTCCAGGAGCTCAATGTGTGCCCTATGTCTGTTCCTGTAATTGCTCTGGGACTCCCCCTCAGATGCCTGAAACACATAGGCAAGAATGGTACTCCCATGAGGCCCTTATGACCTGTCCCTGGCTCAAGGAGGCTGAGGCAGGGGCTTGCCAGGGATATGCATGTCTCTGTATCATCAGGAAACAAATAAGACCCATGTGTCCCTAAGCCAATAATGTGGGCCTGGGTTAATAGCAGGGATGGGTGCATGCCGGTTCTCACACTTCCCAGAAGGCTCCTGTTGTCTCAGAAAAGTTCTGGGAAGGGTGGGCAGCATGTTTGCAAGACAAATTTCCTTCTCTTCTAACTGTGCCTGAGGCCAGTTCCAGTTTCTGTCTTCGCCCACGATCGCTGCTTTCAGCCAGAGCAAGCCTTGGATCCTCTGTCTGCTCCAAACTCCCAAGCATGCAGGCGGGGGTGCTCACTGATTGAGGGGAAACAGACTGTTTTCAATTGTTTATTTGACAAACCTGACTAAGTATTTAGTAAGTTATCTTTCAAAATACCCTGTCAAAATCATCAGGACAGGGGATGGCGGTGAAATTGTTCTCAGGAGGGAGGATGAACGTGAGCATGAAGCAGTCATACTCGGAGCGGCGTGCAGCTGAACACACAGGCTGATTGTCTGTCATTGAGCCTCCCAGGCCCTGTGAATATGCAGAGAGACCCCATGACACACCTTGGCCAAGTCTGGTACCACAAGTAACACCAAATACAGCAGAATCTGATTTCTTGGGTGGCTAGGATAGTTTGGGTGGGCATCTATACTCATAGGAGTGTTTGGGGGTGGTCTGACCTCAGCCTGGAGCAGTACCCTTCAGCTTGGGCAGTTCACCCACCCCATGACAGATGCTGCAGGGGGAGGGGAAGGGATAGAATACGAATTAAATAGACATTGTTATAAGGGATGTTTAAGGTTGAGGTGTGAGAAGCCTTTCACCCTTATCTCTCCACATCACAGGGTGGAACTTCTGTCCTATGTTGAGCTCTGAGATGGGGACCCCCACGCCAGCCCCGTGTTCTCTTTGCAGGCTGGTGGGAGTGAGCAATGTGTGTTTGTGTGTCATTCTCCTCTGGATTCTGTCTCTTGGGGATTACTGCTTTCACTGTCTGAGTTGTTTTTTTTTCTGCTGTGTTTTGTGAGCCATTACAAATCCTCATTTAGAAGACAGAACGGGTTATTAGATTTAATGTTCGAAAAGAATGCAACAAAATGGGAGCATCCGATGCATAAGCCTCCGAGGCGATGCTTCTGATTGGCTGATTGTACTTACCCCAAATGGCTCTTCTTTGTCCCTGTCATCTCAGAACAGAGCCAGAGGAGATAGGGGCCACAGAGACGCCTCGGAGATTCTAGTGGTTTCTGTGTGGAGAACTTTCTAGGATTTTGTCCTTGGCTGATCCATAGTCAGTGTGAGGACAGTACAGTGTCCTATTGTCTATGGGGGGAGTCAATCTATAGGTGTGTTCATCCTGGGTATGGGACTTCCTCTAGGACATGGGAAGGGGGCAGTGGAGACCAGAAGCCAAGCAACAGGAGCACAGTGCGGATTGTGCATCGATAACAAAGAGCTAATGCTGGCCCTGCCAGGGGGGGAGATCCTGGATGTAGGATAGATGTCAGTGTGTAAATTGAAGGCTGCAGTCTGGGATGGACCGAGGCTGCTACATAGGTCTAAAGCGGCTAGGCTCCCCACATTTGCAGAAGTTCTCCTGTGAAACATGCCCTGGTGTGTGAGGTAGCTAGTCTAGTCACGAAGAAATAATCTGCCTCTACCCAGGCTTGCCCTGAAGAAGTCTGCAGACCCCTGAGGAGAAAATCCAAGGTAATTAACAGAAAATGGAGGTCTTTGTGATAAAGCTTCCTGAGCAATGGTGTCTACACTCCACTTGCTGTTAAGTGTAAAGTGTGTGTGTGTGTGTGTGTGTGTGTGTGTGTGATGAGGGGCACATACATACTTATTTGAATGGCAGCCCCATCTTATTTATTTCTGCAGTTGAGGTAATCCACCCAGGAGCTCATGCTGGAAGATCAACTTGATGATGTCCTTTTGGATCTTAGAGAACTTCCCTTCAGCAATGATATTGACGTATCATGGTCCTTGGTTGCCCCTGGGTATGGCATGGTATGGAGCCTGTCTCTTCTTGGGGTCTTCTTTCCAAACCTGTTCTTTCTAAACCTCATCTGACCAGGATACAATAAGGCGAGTTCAAGTACAAGTGCAGTGGTTCTCAGTCTGATGCCTGCCAGGCGCCACTGAAGACCACCAAGCTTGTGAACACCTCAGAAACACAGAGAGATTGTTTGCCAGATCCCCCTGGAGTGGGAGTTACAGGCCACTGTGAGCTGGCCAGCGTGGGTGCTGGGAACTGAACTCAGCTCCTCTATAGGAGCAGCACAAGCTTTGCACTGCTGAGCCATCTCTCCAGGCCCACAATTCCATTTTAAATAAGACAAGCGCACACTGGGTCAAGTGTTATTTTCTAATACACTAATAAATAATGCCTCGGTTGCTATGGTTACCTCTACTTTAAAAGAACATTTTTGAGAGTTTCACATTATTGGTAAAAAGTAAAAAATCAATAATGAACTTCTATAATGAGAGGGAGAGGGAGAGAAAGAGAAAGAGAGAGAGAGACCCGTATACTACTAAAAGGATTTTTGTTCTGTTGTATTGCTTCTCACCTCTTGCTTTGTATTCAAACAAAAACCAAACAAAACTTAAAGCCCTTCCTCACCTTTGAATAAGTTCTCTTCAGTGGTTCTACAACCACTCTCCTTCCTTGAAGCTAAAAAAACCATCAGTTCTATGGACCTCAGCCTAACAGGCCCCATCCAGGGTTGCTTCCAATTGGCTCCTTTTGGGTTAGACGTCCACAACATACTGAACTATAATGGGAGGTGGGTGGTCCTTATTGAGGAGGTCAGTCTTACTTGAATGACAGGAGCCAAAGCAGGGAGGCATTTCAGGAAAGAAGAAAATCAGGTGCTGTTGGATGTGGACTAGGTGTCCTAGGACCCCAGAGAGACTACGAAGGTGAGGACTGGATTGTGCCCTGTGTTGGACTCTGAGAAGTGATGATCTCTGCAAGCCTGGGGGCAGAGGCCTTGCCACAGTGAGATGAATGGGAAAGGGCCAGACAAACTAGGAAGTGCCAGGGAAATGAGGCTACAAAGAAAGGGGGCGTGTGGGTGGTGAGGGGCGATGCTTGCCGAGTGCCACCTGCGGCGCTAAACAGGCCGCATGTATTAACTCATTAATTCTCAGCCCTGGAAAGTAGGTATTGGGAGCTGTGCTCATGTCTCTCCGTTCAGCAAGAAACATAGGTTATGAGGGACTCATTAACTTGGCGCAGGCCACCCAGCTAGTGGGGGTAAGAGTTGTGGGTCTGGTGGAGGCTCCCTGCCGCTTCTCAGAGGGGAGACACAGAATGGAGCCTTCTGTGGGGGCGTGTCGGTCACGGTGAAGATAAAGAGGGGGCAGTTGGTGGAGGGCGGTTGACTAGAGAGGAGAATAGAACAGGGCACCAGGGACTTTGAAAGGGAAGAAAGCCAGGCTTCTGTCATTGCTGTGTTGTGAGTTTGGGGCACAGCAGAGTGACTGGGGGGTTCTGGGAGGCATGGATGACCCTGTTTGCGGCCTTTAGCCTTAAGAAGTGGACTTGGGAACTCCAGTGAGAATCTCCCTGTCTTGGTTTCTGATGGCTGCCCCTGCCTCTAAGTGGCAGAGGCCCCAAAGGAAGCCCCGCTGTCACTCTGCCCCTGAAGCTTTGCCCAAGTACAAGCTTCCCCGGGGGGATCCCTGATTCCTCTTGAGACCTTGTCCCTTGGTCCTTCCTAGGGTTGGCATGGCTCAGAGAAGAACTCCCTTTGAATCCTGTCAGAATCACTTCCAGATACTCCTGGAGTTGGTCCAGGAGGCACCAGTGGGTTAATCTCAGTTCTTTTCTCCTGGTAGGAGCCCAAATATCCCAGGCCAAGATAGAGCGCAGCTGCCTTGGAGTTCAGCTGGGTTTCCTCATCTACCTTCCCAGGGGCTTCCCCACAGCGGTTGTTCCATGCTTTCAGCCATCAGTGGGGCTAATGGAAGTTCAAGTTATTTTGTCCTACAGGATTGGCTCAGACTTTTGTCCTCTGCAGAACAAGCCTATGCCCTGCACAGAGGAATATCACATTCTTCTGCTATTGAGCATGTCACAAAGGCTGGCCTGCCCCGCCCCTGCCCCTTCTCCTTCTTCCTGGACCCTTCCATGGCAGTAGTTCTTCCTGGAGACTCCATGACTGTAGTTCTATGTAGACCTGTGCATGGCTATAGGTGCTGGAAGCTTAGGTGTGAGCGATTCCTCACCATGTACCCTTGGGATCGCACAAGTCAGTTTTCCGCTGTTCTGAGCACACGCTGGAGGAAGGAGCTGTGGCAGAGACCTGGCAAGCTCAGCTCATACAAATTGCATTTTTACAGATCATAGATATTTTTAATGCAGATTCACACAAGCCATCAATAACGTCATGGGAACAATGCCTTCCATCGTAAGCCCGTCATAAAAATAAACACGGTGACGGGAGTGAGCGGGCGTGTGTTGCACTCCCTGTGACGAGCCGCTCGCTCAGGGGTGAGCACACAACAGCTGTCTGATCCCCCAGTCTGGCAGACAGATTCGTGAGAAGCAAGAATCAAGAGGCTGCGAGGCAAGTCGGGATGCTGGGGCAGTGGAGAACATTCTGGAAGTGCGGGTGGAAGGCTCTGTGTAGTCTAGGCTCTGCAGTGGCAGTGCCAGCTGTGCCCTGAAGGGTTGACAATCTTCATTAGTAGTTCATGTACTCAGGGCTGTGAAGGGCTTAGCCACAGCCACCATGCTGGGACCTGATCTCCAGTGGCCTGGCTTAGTCATAGTGAGGTAGGCGCTGAGAGTGTCATTTTCCCCTGAGCCCACATCCTCGGCTGGAGGACCGAGGGCAGTTTTCTCTCCTTGCTTCTGTGTTTATGGCACAAACCCTCACAGGCCTGCACCATCTTTAGGGCTGGCCATGCTATTTGTGTGACGTTCTGTTAGTTATTAAACTTTACGTGAATATTTTACTTATCACGAGCATTTTACACAAACTAGGTTCCCTCCTAGTTGTCCACGGGAACCCTTGTCCTCTGAGCGTGCTGTGTGGGATTGTAAGCAATAAGCATGTGTGTGCCTGAGTCCCTCAAGAGCTCATTGCTCACCTGTCTTCTGAGTACAGACTGTGACCTACTGCTTCAAGCTCTGGCTGCCAGCACTTCCCTGTCACGACGTGTCTTCAAATGGGGCCCAAAACTGCATCCTTCCATGCTTCCGTAAGTTTCTGATGTCACAAAAGTAAGAAAGACCCAGTGGGGTGATGGGGGTGGGGTGGGATGACAAGATGTCCTGCCACAAGGCTGGTATCCACAAAGCTGGCTTTGAGTCACACTTTCGTGCCCGCTTCTTGCTCTCTGACCATTTTGCTTTGATCTCCAGGGTTCTCGGATCTGGTTTTTGACTTCCATTTCTTGTATACTTAACCCAGGATCTTCCTTGGCCTCACAGGGAGACAGTTACTAAGGATGCCCTATTATATCTGGGTGATATGGGTAGAGCCAGCTGAAACCAGAGATGTCTCTCACCTTAGCAAGGGACTGGAAGACACAGTGCTGGTGACAGAGGAAAGCTGCAGTGTTGCTGGGCTTCAGGGACAGTGGGCTGTGGGGACAGTGGGCTGTGGGGACAGTGGGCTGCGGGGACAGTGGGCTATGGGGACAGTGGGCTGCAGGGACAGTGGACTATGGGTACAATGGGCTGTGGGGACAGTGGGCTGCAGGAGCAGTGGGCTGTAGGGACCATGGGCTGTAGGGACAGTGGGCTGCAGGGACAGTGGACTATGGGGACAGTGGGCTGCAGGGACAGTGGACTATGGGTACAATGGGCTGTGGGGACAGTGGGCTGCAGGAGCAGTGGGCTATAGGGACCATGGGCTGTAGGGACAGTGGGCTGCAGGGACAGTGGACTATGAGAACAGTGAGCTATGGGGCAGTGGGCTACGGGGACAGTGGGCTACGGGGACAGTGTGCTATGGGGACAGTGGGCTATGGGTACAATGGGCTGTGGGGACAGTGGGCTGTGGGGACAGTGGGCTGCGGGGACAGTGGGCTATGGGGACAGTGGGCTGCGGGGACAGTGGGCTATGGGGACAGTGGGCTGCAGGGACAGTGGACTATGGGTACAATGGGCTGTGGGGACAGTGGGCTGCAGGAGCAGTGGGCTATAGGGACCATGGGCTGTAGGGACAGTGGGCTGCAGGGACAGTGGACTATGAGAACAGTGAGCTATGGGGCAGTGGGCTGCAGGGACAGTGGGCTATAGGGACAGTGGACTACGGGAGACAGTGGGCTGCGGGGACAGTGGGCTGCAATGACAGTGGACTGCAGGGAGAGTGGGTTATGGGGACAGTGGACTACAGGGACAGTTGGCTGTGGGGATAGTGGACTATGGGGACAGTTGGCTATGGGAACAGTGGGCTACAAGGACAGTAGGCTGAGGGGACAGTGAGTTATGGGGACAGTGGACTGCGGTGGCAGTGGGCTGATGGGGCAGAAGCTGACTAATTACAGGACTGGTAGAATAACTAGGCCATTGTCATGCTGAGCGAAACTCACAACCCACTGGGGCAAGCTTCAGCCTAGAGGCTAGCCTGCCCTCCACTCGGAGGGAAGGGCACGATCCAGAACAACACTTGCCTGCCGTCTACCCACCTTGTACCTCCAGTTTTCAGCAGAAGTCCACCTCCCAGGAGGCCTTGAACCTGCTCCCCACTCCAGGGTGGCTGTCCACGGGGATGCAGACAGCTGCTTGTCTCTGCGTCCCAAGGGCAGGGGTTACAGGTGTAAACACACCTCGCTTTTTGCGTGAGTGCTGAGGATCTGAACCCTCAGATCCTTGATCTTGTGTGATGGTGTTGGCCCACTGAGCAGTCTCTCCAGTTCCAGTTCTTCATTTTCTTGCAGATAAACCATGCTGTCCGGCTTCCTTTGTTGCACTTGTCCCTGAGGCCTGCCTGTCTGACCCCATCCCTGGTGGCTGGCTGCTGTCATCAGTTCCATGGCCGCCCACGCCCTGCTCCTCCTGTGTGGACCCACTCTGATGGCTTGCGTGAATATAAAGTGTGTAAAATATTTTTATTTCCTGGCTCGCCTCCTCCCATGTATCTTTATTTAATTCCCAGAATGTGTTATGTTGTGTGTGTTCGCAGCTTATGTTTTTACATTTAGAATAGTTTTGCCTGTTTCCTACAGGGATAAGGCACTTTGGGCCAACTTCAATTTTCTAATTCTGAGTTTGGAATTGAAACTCCAGGCTAGAAGCTGAGCTCGTGTGAGGCTCATCGGCGCCCCCGGCAGTTGGGAAAGAGGTCTGAATCCAATAGAAAGAAAGGTGTCCGTATGTGTCTGGGCTTTCCATACTTGGGGTGTGTTGAATGTTACAGTTAGTCTGGTGGAAGTTGGAGGGTGGTTATTTGTAGTGCGTGTGAGTGTGGTGTGTGCGCGAACAGTCAGTTCTTCATATCTGGGGGTGCCAAGTGCAGACTGAAAATATTTTAAAAATATGCAACCATGCTGAGTGCAGACTCCCCTCGCTGCTACTCCTTGGATAACAGAACAGCCTCTATGCATTCATACTGTGGTCATTTTGAGAATCCTTGGGAAGTGGTTTTGAGTCCAAAGTGGGGGTGTGTAGATTCTCTGTGAACATGACAGCACTTTCCATCAGAACATGGCTACTAAGGACTCTGGTCAGACAGAAAACATGTCTGCCCAAGTCTGTCTGTCTGTCTGTCTGTCTCTTTCTCTCTCTGTATGTGTATGAATGAGGTATGTGTATGTATATGGTATGTGTGTTTATTCATATGTATGGGGTATGTGCATGTATATGCTATGTGTGTGTATATGTATGGGGTATGTACATGCATATGGTATGTGTGTATATGGATATATGTATGGGCTATGTACATGCATATGGTGTATATGTGTATGTGTGTCAATGGGGTATGTGTATGTATATGGTATGTGTGTTTATGTATATGTATGGGGTATGCACATGTATATGGTGTGTATGCCAATGTATATGTATGGGGTATGTGCATGCATATGGTGTATATGTGTATATGTGCGTATGGTGTATGTACATGTATATGGTGTGTATGTATGATATGTGCATGCATATGGTGTATATGTGTGTATGGTGTATGTGCATGCATATGGTATGTGTGTATGTATATATGGAGTATGTACATGTATATAGTATGTATGTATGGTATGTGCATGCATATGGTGTATATGTGTGTATGGTGTATGTGCCTGCATATGGTATGTGTGTATGTATATATATGGAGTATGCACATGTATATGGTATATATGTATGGTATGTGCATGCATATGGTGCATATGTGTGTATATGTATGATGGGTATATGTATATGGTATACAGGAATATGGTGGCTGCATGTGTGGTAGGTGCACATATATGTGGGTGCATGTGCATATATGTCTTTCCTAGGTGACAGGTTTTCCTGGTGCCATGATAAAGTTATTTGGGGTGTTCAAAAATTCAGGTAAGCCATCCTTTATACTTTTTATCAGAGGGCCCTGTCTCCCAACAGCTCCTGCTATCCTGGGCCCCTTTGGGACTGCATGCCTGTCAGTCTCAAAGAATATAACTGAACCTGGCTGGTTCCCATAGAACCTTTGCCAAAGGGGCAGCATGGAGACCGTGGAGGCTCCAGGCTAGGCCTGGTGGGCCAACCTTCTCACTGAAATGCCTTCTTGTGGTATTGGGGTGGCTGGAATATCCCTTGTGACCTTCTGGAATACAGTCATCTGGATTTCTGTGGAGTTCGCTTCCAGGTATTCCTTGAGTTCCAAGCCCCTTCTTCCTTGCAGCCAGGCAAACAGGGAACAACTCAAAGGTTGCCGGCCACCAGCTTTTCCAAGGTCTTGTTCCAGGCCACCCAGATGGTACCTACAAGTCTGTCCTATAGTCATGGTTAGTCTTGTGCATGCATGAGGGAGGAACAGGCCACTGCCACCATCACATTCTGCCCTTCTGGCTGTACTCCCTGAGCCATCTCTTCTCCCTCCACTACCTGAAGTCCCCAGGACATCAAACAGACAGGCCTGGCATCAGAGGTCTTGACCAGCCACACTCCAACATGGCCTAGGCTGCCTGGCTATGAATGCCTCTCAGCCCCTCCCTTCACCCTTCCATGGATATTTCCAGGGCTTCCATCAGTATCTTGAAGGCAGCCTTCCCAGGAAATTCTGTTTGGTGATGGGCAACTTGATGTGGTTTGTTAGGGCCTCCAGACCAGGCCTCTAATCTGGATTCTATTAAAAAACCTCCCACTGAGGTGAACGCTTGTATTCACAAGCCTGTCTCATTTCACACCAGAGCTGAAAGTGGGGTGCAGAGACTGATGGAAGGACCAGAATAGGGCACAGTATATGGGGCAGCCAGTCCTCCCCCCATACTTCTCCATCCAGTGCAACAGACCTCCTTGGTCGAGATAGTGAGACCACAGCTCTCTCTGTCACAGCGATGTGTCCTGAACTAGAATACCACTTATTTCTCCTGTCCCCACTGTGTCCCTTGACTAATGTCTTCCCTTCAACTCTTAGCCTACCCCCACTTCAGACTATCACAATTCTCTCTCTCTCTCTCTCTCTCTCTCTCTCTCTCTCTCTCTCTCTCTCTCTGCATCCATGAACTTACCTCATTAATTCTGTGTATAAGGTGACCACAGAGTTGCTTCTCTGTGCCCTTGTCACATCATCATATCCTCCATGGTCGCCCACATTGTCCCAAATGCTGAGACGCCATCCTTTTTCAAAGCTGAGTGGACCACAGGTTTTTTTTTTTTTTTGGACATAGCCTCACTTGGTATCCTAGTCTGCCTCATAAATCATTATGTAGCCCAGGAACGCATGTCAGTCTTCCTACCTCAGAGTCCTGGGGTTCCAGGCATGAACACATACCCACCTCCATAGCTTTGCTTCTTTAAATCCATTTGTCTGTGGAGGAGCCATTAGCTTGAGACCTTCTCCTGGATCCTGTGACTACCTGTCTTATTTAGGGTTTATTGCTGTGAAGAGACACCACAACTACAGCAACCTATAAAAGAAAACATTTAATTGGGCTTGTCTTACAGTTCAGAGATTTAGTCTATTATCATCATGGCAGGAAGCATGGTGGCATGAAGGTAGATATGGTGCTGGAGAAAGAACTGTGAGTTCTACATCTTGATCCACAGGCAGCAGGACATGAATCTAACACTAGAGCTGGCTTGAGCTTTTGAGACCTCAAAGCCCACCCCCTAGTGACACACTTCTTCTGACAAAGCTACACATACTCCAACAAGGCCACATCTCCTAATAGTGCCACTCCCCTATGGGCTGATGAGGCCATTTTTATTCAGATCACTGTACTACTGCAGACACATGTGAGAGTAAAGACGTCTTGATGTGACAGCTTGAAGTGTTCTGGACTCATCTGAGGAGGGAGGAACTGTCTAGACTAGGTGGGCATGTGGCCATGTCTGGGAGGGATTTTTCTTAGTTGGGTTAATTAGCTTGTGAAGACCTTCACAATTTCATGAGCTGGGTGCCAGACTAAAGGAGAGAGGAGAGAGGAGAGAAAGAGAGAGAGAGAGAGAGAGAGAGAGAGAGAGAGAGAGAGAGAGGAGGGGAGAGGGGAGAGGGAAAGAGAGAAAGAAAGAAAGAGAGAGAGGAGAGAGGAAAGAAGAGAGAGGAGAGAATTGATCACCAGCGCACACTCCATCAAACTATCCATCCATTGCCCCCTCTCTCTCTTCTTGACTGTAGGTGTGACCAGCAGCTTCAAGTCCTTGCCACCATGATGTCCCTGTAATGATGGTCAGGAACTTAGAAATTTGAGCTTTTCTTAAAGTTTGGGTAAGGCATGTTGTCACAACAGCAGGAAGGGAAACTAAGATGGTGGTCCAAACATCCATATCTACTCTTCAATATATAGGCGGGAGGTGACTTGCTGGCTCTAACTTTAAATTCTCGGGGAGTGTGCTCTTACAACTTTCATCTGCTAAATTAGGTCCTTTCCAACAGTGAAGGGTTTCCCCCTTCTCTTGCTTCTTCTTCTTACTCCTCTTTTTATGAGAGCTGCTGGGTCCAGTCTGCAGTGATAGCTCATTGTTTGTATGCTTTAAAGGTATATGGGTGGGTATCCTATTTAGGGTTACTGTTGCTATGCCAAAATGTCATGACCAAAATAACAAACTTGGGAAGGTCAGGCTACATAATATGGCTTACACTTCCACCCTGGAGTCCATCAGTGATAGAAGTCAGGACAGGAGCTCAAACAGCAGGAAACTGGAGACAGGAGCTGTTGCAGAGACAATGGAGCAATGTGGCTTACTGGCTTGCTTTGTTTTTTCATGGCTTGCTCAGCCTGCTTTCTTATAGAACCCAGGACCACCAGTCTAGGGATGGACTCTCCCACAATGGACTGGACCCTTCTGTACCAATTAAGAAAATGCCCTACAGTCAGATCTTACAGAGGCATTTTCTCAACCGAGGTTCTCTCTTTTCAGACGGCTGTAGCTTGTGTTGAGTTGTCATAAAACTAGCCAGCATGCCGTGATAATCTATATGTTAACTATGCATTCCACATGTAGATACATAATGAATGAGAATGCCCCCATAGGCTCAGGCACTTGAACACTTGGTCCCCGGTTGTCCCCTGTAGATGCTCTTTGGGGGAGGTCTAAGAGGTTTGACCTTGCTGGAGGAAGCACTGGGGCCAGTTCTGGAAGTTTCCATCCGGTTTTTCATTTGATCTCTGCTTTGTGCTTGTGGTTGGGAATATACTTTCTCAGTTTCCTGCTCCAGCATCCTGCTGCTGTACCTCCCAGTCATGATGGACTCTTATCTCTCTGGAACTGTAAACTCAAATAAATCCATCTGTCTGCAGGTTCCCTTGATCATGGTATTTTTTTTTATCAGAGAAACAGAAAAGTAACTAATATAACACTTTTTTTTTTCAGTGCTAGGGGTTGAACCCAGGACCTTGCATATGCTAGGCGAACACGCTACCACTAGGTCTCATTCTAGACCTTTCTTTAAGGTTTTAAAATTTCAACATAGTTTCATTCAGTTCCCTGGGCTGGCCTTGAACTCACTCGTAGACTGGCCTTGTACTTGCAATCCTGCCTTAGCTTTCTGAGTATCTGGGGCTACAGATACTTGTCATCAGCTCATGTATACTAATTCCAAAATATGATGTTGACCATTAAGTAAACATAACTAATTTAACTAAAAATAAAACAAAGAGAGAATCGGTAAGTTCGGTACTGTGTAAGGGTGTTTGCCATAATGTCTGATGGCCTGAGTTTGTCCCCAGAACCTATGACATGGTAGAAGGAGAGAAATGACTCCGATAAATTGTCCTTTGACCACTACATGTGAGCACACCGACACACCCACACACACACGCACCCCCCCCACACACACTAAATTACAGTGTACTTAAATTTAAAGCAAGAGAAAGAGCTTAGTGGGCTTCATTCTGTAGCCTTGCTTGCTTCCTGGAACCCAGCAGTGAGGGAGGAAGGGAGCAGAGGGGAGGACTCCAACCTTGAGCACTCTATTCTCATGGCTCGCTGCTCAGCCTCCCAGGGTCAGGCCCAAGTTCTACCATTGGCATGGACTCAGGTGTGGGAGAAAGGGCTCATTACGAGTAACAAAAGACCCTCCAAGCGCACTGGAAATTTCAAGGCTCTGAAGAGCTCTTCCAGCAAACAGGGAGGAAGACCAAATATAGATTTTTAATATACCACAGTGAGACATTTCTAGAATGTTCCCGTGAGTAATATGCCTGCTGTAAAGTGAGATGCCCCACCTGGATGGAGCATTTATCTATACAAAAGAGAAGACATATATCAGACACTTCTTCCCCACCCCCTCCCAGGAATGAACATTTTGGCTTCTGAATCAACACTGGACCCTCGAGCTTCTTCGGTCCCCTGAGATCCCACTGCCAAATGGCCCTATTAGTCAAGGAGTTCCAAAGAATCAATAGGGAGAATGCTTGGCGAGGCTCCTGGGCTGCAGCCAACCCTGCTCCTTCCCTGGATGAAGGATGGCCACGGGGGAACACGGAACTGAAAATAAGTCACATTGATAGGGTGCAAACCATTCGCCCAAGCAATTTTTTAAAAAGTTTCTCAGCCCCTCCCTGCCCTCCACTGGTCGCCTCTGATGATTTTGCTTACTTGGCAAAATTGCTTTTAACTGCATCATCGTGGGGGGCGCACGGCTTGCTGTTCTCCATAAGCCATTTTGTAATTTTAATTTGGTGGGAAAAGGTGCCCACACGCAGCAGGCGTGAAATACCTGCTGGGGCTGTGTGTGGAAAAGCAGACCCTCTGTACACTGAGCAGGTGGCCTTACAATCTGTCATTTCCTTTCTTCTAGACTAGGTGTAATGTAGCTCTGGGAATCCTCTGGTTCAAGGGACTAACAACCATCCCCACATTAAAGAAATCGCAGGGGAGGGGTTGATGCGGGGACCTAGGTTTGCTTCCTTGGTCTGTGGTTCTTTGATGGGGATTCTTCCTCTTTGGGAAAGCTCCAGCCCCATCTGCCTCAGGAGATAGCTCACTTATGGAAGACCTTGCAGGTCCCTCCAGCTCTGATAAGCCAGGGTGCTGTTCATGGCGGTTGGTTTACACAGGTACCATCAACCAAAAGCTACAGACATTGCAGATAACACCCAGGCTGTGGGCCCATCGCCATGGCTCACCAGGATCCACAATGACCTCTGTCTGGAAAGGCAGAGAGAATCTCCATCATCACTCACCTGGTCCCAACTTATTCATTATGAGGAGACACCAATGGTGGCTATGATGCCTTCCTTCCTTCCTTCCTTCCTTCCTTCCTTCCTTCCTTCCTTCCTTCCTTCCTTCCTTCCTTCCTTCCTTCCAGAAGTTGCTCTCTATCATATCCTCATGGTCATCCAGAAAGACCACCCCCAAGTGGCTGTCCTGACACCAGACTCATACCCATCACTTGAGCCTTGCCTGGGCCTGGCTCCTCAGCAAGGTGAGCTGCCTCAGGAACATCACGCAGGACTCATTAGGGCCTGGGGACTGTTTCCTCTCAGGGGACCCTCTATGAACTAAAGATATCATTCAAAAGCTTCCAGAACAGTGAAGGCGCTCTGAGGAGAGCTGTCCCTCTCGCTCAGAACAGCTGGTGAGTTTCAGGAAATGCAATTGCGTTCCGTTCACATATGGCGCACAGGCAGAAACCTGATTAATTTTAGCATTTTATCCGGTTCCAGTAAGGCTCCTTTTGGTACCGGGGACAGAAATAGAGCAAGTACAGCTCAAACTCACAAAGGGCTTTGCAGCCCCTACTGGGTCATGGATTCCAAGACATGCAGTCTTGGAAAGTTTGTCCCATAGGTAAATATGCTTAGGGAAGGGAGGTGGCCTACAAAAGGCTGCCTCGACTGAGGACTTCAGCCATGACAGCAGGGTTGCACTGCCTACTTGGTCCCCAAAGCATTAAGGCTGCTTAAGAGTGGCTGATCTTGTGCTGGTCTTGTGCAGGTAATCCTAGCTGCCTGGGAGTTGGTGAATGCAATAGCCATGTCCTGTGTACTTCTCCTACCCTCTGGCTCTTACATTCTCTCTGCCCCCTCTGAGCCTTGGTGGCAGGGTTGATAAAGATGCCCTAATTAGGACTGAACACTCAATTGCTTCTCAGTGCTTTGATCAGCGTTCAGTGTTTGCACCGATTGCAACCACCTAAATGGAAGCTTCTCCAACCAAGGTTGAAACAGGCCCATGTGTCTGGGCATTGCATAAATATTTAGAAGGCATTTTGAGAATGTGACTGTTTACTATAATGACAGTAACAGGTCCCATCTGAGGTCCTGGTACCCCTCTAACTATGGGCATGAGATAAACACCAGATCGAGCTAACTAAAATTGAAACATAGATGGGGAAAAATTCTCATGGCCCTGATCCCCACAGGCTCCTGGCGACCAGGGATTCTGCCCATCTCCATTTCCAGAAGGCCTGTGGTCAGAATCACTATGCAGCATCTATCTCGGGTTAGAAGATGTGCGCACATGGTTCTCACGTGTCTTCTCCTGGCTTCTACTGCTCAATATTACTCCGTTCTCTGGAGGTGGGGGAAATACAGTTGATTGATCCTTACACTTAACCACTTGTTTATTCTGAGCATCCACAATCATGGGTTTCTGGGAACATTTCTGTGTGGGCTTCGCCCTAGACACAAGTGCTCACCTCCTTTGGGAGAAACACCTATGAGCGTGATTGGCTGGGTTGCATGGTAAAATTGTTTAGTTTTACAAGCTCCCCAGTCTCTTTCCAAGTGATTACGCCATGCTGGGTCCCCCACTAGCAGTGCGTGGGCCCCTGTGGTACCATGTCCTCATCATCCTCGGTGCCTCTGCCCCCAACTCAGTCCATCCTCATAGCTGGGCTTCATGCATCTTTCAAAGGGGATTCGTTGGTTGGTAATTAGTGTCTAACTCACACTATGTGATGTTCAACCCAGTTCTTAGCATTCTCCACGACCCAGGGAGTCCAGAGAAAGGGTGCCTGAGTGGCACTCAGGGAACTTCCTGGAGGGCTAGTGCCCAAGGCGTGCTTGCATTTCTGTTTGATGTTGCAGACTCCCCTACATGCAGTCGCACTGGGAGTCTGAAAGCCAGGCCTGTGCTGGAATGGTCCCTGTACTCCGTGTTCAAGGAGCTGTTGCTGAAACACCCTGCACCCCGGTTTTATATCTCCCTTTTTGCATCCTCTTCTAATCCTGCAGTTTCTTCCCAGGTTTACACTGAAGCAGACAGAGATGGGCACCGCAGCATGACTCAGGAAGTGACCCGCCACTGGGATTGGCAGGGACTGGCACAGGCCATGGGAGGAGTTAGAACTAGAGCACTAGTAGAGGCTTGGGGTGGAAGCTAGGCAAGGGAGAGCGGAGCCTGACTGGCCTCCAGTGTGCTCCCTAGGTGCCCAGGGTTCATGGCTTCTTGTCTTCCTCTCACCAAACCACCGACGCTAATAGCCTCACATACACCTATTCGATTCCATTTTAAGGTATTTGTTTTTCTATGAGAAACTAGTGAAATCCTTTTTCTGAAAAATGAGACTAGCTGCAGTGATTTAGCACTTTGGTGGTAGCTGGACACGGTTTCTTAAAGAAACAGTAAAGAGGAAGGAGTCTGCTCTAAGTAGGGGTGATGAGAATGACACGGTGGCTGGTAAACCAGGCATGGCCTGCTTTGTAATGGAACCCCAGGGCCAGTGAGGATCCTGCACCCCCACTGCCCCTCCCTACCACCCTCTGCTTGCTCTGTGAATACAAACCCCTCCCTCCTCCCTACCTGAACATGACCCAGATATCTCTGCTAGACTCTGTCTCTGGGTTCTAGTTGAATTTGTCTTGACTTCTACCTGGAAGCCCATCTCCCTAGGCCTTGGCCATGCTCAGACCTCTGACCTCCCCTTCAGCTGCTCACGTGATGGTCCATGCCTGCATCTGTGTCTGGAGGTTAGCCAGTGTCCTCCTTCCTTGTCTTGTCTTTGTGAACCTGAGAAGGAAAAAGCTTGTCTGGACTCACAGTTTGAGAGGACAGCCCATCGCAGTGGGCAAGGAAGGCATGGCAGCAACAGTGGGGGCTGCTGGTCACAGAGCCTCCGCAGTCTCAGGAAGCAGGGCTGGAAGAGGAGAGAGACAAAGGTGGGATGGGGTGGATGCTGGTGTTCTGCTCATTCTCCCCTCATCTCACAGCAGGTGCTGCCTGCATCCAGGAGGCTCTTGCATCCTCTCTGGTAGTGTCCTCTCAGGCATTACCACCCGCCCCCCCCCCCTGCTGAAGTGTGTTTCCATGGTGATTTTAAACCCTGATGATGGGCGATGAAGATGGCCCATGGCGTCAGGATTATCTGTGAGGAGGTCATTGAGCACAGAGTATGGGAGCCATTGGTTGCTGTTTTAAGGCCTCATCTTAAGCATCCTTCAGTGGATGTCTTTTCTGGTGACTCCCCATTCGGCTTCCTCCCCAAATGTTCCATTTCCTGCTCTAGTTGAAGGTCTCATGGTCTCTAACTGAGGCCTCCTCATTGCATCCTCTGCTGAGGGTTTTGCTCTCTTTCCAGGTCTTACGCTGTCACCAAGCTAAGCAAACCCAGGGGACAGAGCCACCCTGCAGTATGCAGTGAGTCGTGGATTGAAGGTCCAGTTCAGCTGTCACTTCCGTTGCTCTAAAATGGGGCACTCATCAACAACCTTCCCCCCTCCCAGCTGTCCCCACTAAACCTAAACCCCAAACCAGCAAAGTTAAGTTCTGGACAGATCCCTTGTTCCTAGCCTCGTGGCTCCCCTGCCGTCTGTTATCTCAAACGTGGATTCCTTCAGGTGCAACTTGAGCCTGGGTTCAACCTGTCTTCATGAGTGTCTGGGTGACTCTGAGAATCTGTTTAAGCCAAAACAAGACAGAGAAGCTTCTGAGAAGGTCCATCAACCATGCCCTTCTCCACTGGCACTGGCATTAGCTACTTTCTTGTGGCTGTGAACAAATATCTGGCGATAAGCAGCTGTAAGGTAACTTTGGCTCATGGCATGAGGGTACAGGTCATCACGGTGGGAAAAGACGTGGGAGGAACAGCAGTAAGACCATGGAGCTTCTTGGTGGATTATAAATCAGAGACCTAGAAGGAAGTAGAGGTGGGCTATAAGCCTTAAGGACCACCCCCAGCCATCTACTTCCTGCAGAATGAAAATCCCACAACCTCCCTAAACAGTATCAGCAGCTGGGTACCACGTACACACTAACGTGGAGGAAACGTTTCACATTAAACCCACAGCAGCTCTCGTGAGCAGCCACACCCACTGGAGGACTGTCCCTAAGTTATTCTCCTTCCTCTAACTTTGCAGAGGAGAAAATTGATCGGGCATTGGGGTCTGGAATCCTGCAAGCTTGTTCTAAAGCAGGTATTTTATAACCCAGGAAAGTAAAGTATTTCTCATTGTCGATAAATAATTTATACATTGAAGAAACAAACCAGAAGAGGGGCACTTAATCACGTTTAATATGCAGTCCCGGGAGGGAAACTTGGAATGTGTTTTCTTACGAAGCCCATCATAAGAAAGTTTTGGGAAGCCATGGCATTCCTTATGTAGGAGATAACCTGTCTCTAAGAGGGTGTGCTTGGTCCCTCTGTCTCTCTCCATTGTGCATATGTGTGTATAGATAGAGATTGCCAACCCAGCCAGCCAGCCCTGCTAGTACAAGCTGACACACTGAACCATCAAGTTAGACAACCGCCCTGTGTGGAGCAAGTGGAGGGGGGACTTTTCATGGGAATCAGAGGGATCCCCAGGGAGACCAACAAGTTGCCTTGCTGCTGCTCACTGGTCAGTAGGTTTGCAACCTGCCTGCTCTCAGCTAGCCAGTGAGGTCTTACTCTTTCCATGGAGTCTGCACACAAGGGTTCTTGTGCAGACTTGGCATCTTCATGGTAGACAGTAGACAGTGGTAATGTCTCCTGGTGCAGAAGTCGGGTATCAGTCCCCAGCCTGCCTGGCATTGTCTTGCCTGGAGGCTACCACTTCTCTGGCTACAGCTCTGCATTTGTTAAGTCAGCAGGCGAGCGGGGCCTCCTCCTCACCTGGGCTTTGATGCTGGCTTCTCTCTGATGTGATCAACAGTGCTGCTCCTCAGCATGAGGTCTGGGCAGAGAGGACCTGGGTAATTGACAGCCTTTGCCCTCTGCAGCCTGGGAGGATCCAGCCTGAGAGGCCCTGCTCAAGGGGTGGGGAGCCTGGTGATGTGGTGCTGGGACAAGGGCACACAGCGTCACACCGGGCCATGTATCTATCTTTATCAAAGTGCGGGCACAGCAGCCAATTATAGCTAGACATGGCTGGGAGCTAAAAGCTGTGGCTGAATTTTTCTGTCCAGCAGAGCATGGCAGACATTGAAGCCTGGAGACGGGGCTCTGAGCAGAAACATGCCTCGGGCCTGCAGCAGCTGGTCATGCCTCTGGGAGCACAGCAAACATAGCAGCCTGAAGGCTTGGCCAGAAAGATAATATCTTCCAGGAAACCCCAGATCCACCCACAAACGTCAGGAGGCAGTGGGAATGCTCAGGCCAGCAGCAACACTCCATACCTGCCTCTGAGTATGCTTGCCTGGGGACAAAGGTGAGCTGCTTGGTACTCTGTGCTCCCAACCAGCCCATATCTGAGATATTGCAAGTACTTGGCACATGCCTGTTGCTTCTTGGAGCCCCTGGAACAGATGAGAGTGCGTGACATAAGCCAGACACAGAGGGGATACAGATCATCTCCTGCTGTTTGGACTTGGGAGGGACTGAACTCTCAGAAGCAGAGAGTAGAGCAGGGGGCTCCTAGAGGCTTAGCAAGGAGACATAGGCGGAAGGAGGAGAGGAGTCTGGAGATCTGAAGCCCAGCATGTTGGCTGCAACTGATGGTCATGCATTACATGTGGAATAGGGTTGAACTCTTCTTATTGGTAAGTATGTACACTAGTAAACTTTCTATTCCTATGACAAATGCTGGAGGTAAACAGCTTAGAAAGAGGACAGGTTTGTTCTGACTCACGTGCTAGAAGTTCCGTGTAGTTAGTTCATGGCTGGTTGGATCCATCGCTTTGGGACCTGTGATGACACAACATTGCCCAAGCCTCAGGTTGAATAAAATCACTCACTTATGGCTAGGGAGTGAAGGAGAAATAAGCTGGAATCCAACACTCCCTTTGAGACTGTGACCCCAGTGTCCTAAGGACGTCATACCAGGCCCTGTGCCCAGTGGATCCAAACCCTCCCTAGCCTTGGGGGGGGGGCATCCCCACCCACAGGATGTGAGGTGATCGGTGTGTTAACTAGCTTGATTCATCCCTTCCATGATGTATGTATATGCTGACGCAAATTCATATCCCATATATATGTGTAATGAAATACATAAGAGCACCAGGAAAGACAGATTGAAAGCCCCGCCCTCTGGTAGAAACCTGGAAAACAAGCAGAATAAGAAAGCCCCGGATGATTGTTTTGGCAGATTTTGAAAGGGGAGGTGGTTTAGCTTTCATGACAGGCCATTGTCTGCCCCTGTGGACACACAGGTCTTCTCTGTCGTGGTGATACCTCTTCCCGGTAGTTTTTCATATCCTCAGCACTCGGTATTTATATATCTATATACCAGTGATTCTCGGCTTTCTGTTTCCAGGTACCACCCCCCAAACACATACACACACACACACACACACACACACACACACACACACCATGGCAAGCCCACCACATGTTCCGCAGGCATCTCTAGCTTATTCTATGGTGGAGCTCTTGGATTCTACCCTAAACTGTCTTATGTAGGGTAGCACCTACCTAGCCAATGTCTCTCATCTTTCCAGTTCTTGGCCTCAACCGAGGCCCAACTAATTTCTTCCTCTCTGTCTCACTTCATGTAGTCTCTCTGGAAACACCCAAAGCCTGACCAGTGCCCTCATCCTTGTGACTGGCCCAAGCCACCCTTAGTGATTCTTTGGTTGTTATGACAGGCATCCTAACCACTCTTGCCATTTAGTCCTCCCATCTAGTCTCAATACAAGGGCCACTGGGACCTCAGAGCCCCATAGGATACACTGCCTCCTCCCACACCCTCCTGTAGTCTTCTCTATCAATTTCACAAAGGTCTAGGCAGTTCACCCCAAAACACTGCCCCACAATCCCTCTTCCTCTCATTCCTTCTTGCTCCACCTTGGTTTTTCCCGTTTTTTTCTTTTTTCTTTTGTTTTGTTTTTGTCTTCTTATACTTCTGGCAAGCTCTGCCTCAGGAGCTTTGTACCTACTATCCCTACTGTCCCAAGGGCTCAATTCTTTTCAAAGTGCCACCTTCTCCATCTGGTCCTCCCTGATATTCTTCTCTAAACCATTCTTCAAGACATTCTACACAGCCAAAGCACCGCTGGCCCATCTTTCTGTAGTTTGATAGGCATCTCTCTCTCTCTCTCCTTGGCTGTAAGCTACGTAGGACAAGGAAGCTTGCCTGTCATGAGCCTCCAACCTCGATCAGTATGCAACTCAGAGAATATGATCTGTGCACAAACGCTGTAGACAATATCATGGCAACTCCTTTGCAGCCTCATGCATGGCCTGGATCCTGGTGTTGGGTCATCCAAGGAGACCAGCCTGGGTATTTCTGTGTGAGTCGTGACTACCTTGCTGTTAGTCTAGTCACTCTGGCTAGCCTGGGGTCAGAATCTTGAGCTAGACACATTGTATCTGAGAGAAAAGATGAGCCTTTTGTGGGTTGGGCCCCAGTCATCCGCAAGAGGCAAGAGCCAAAGAGGCATCGCATCTACTCTCCTACCTTCTGACAAATTCCAACCCAGGAAATGGGAGCCATCCTTTGGGAGTGATGAAGCTCTGCACTGACACTCTCAGGATCGCTCTGATGTTAAGTATTTATCAGGTCTTTTTAAACCTCTCTTGAGTGGCAGTACAATGAATAATTTGCCCATGAGAGGCCCCGTTCGGCAGCCTCTGAACCTATCCACTGAGCATGCTCCCAGATGCCTCCTGTAGCTTCCTGCAGCCTCTGGGTAGTGAAGGGTCCCTGCTGTTACCTGGTACCAGGATCTCTAGACCTCAACAGATTTCTAAGTAGATGCCTGCTCCCATGTACCCCCACAGCCCCATCTTCCTACTTCATCTCCTTTCCCACAGTTCTTTCTTCTATATACCCTTCCCTCAGGAAAATAGTATCTTGAGGCCTTGGTGGATGTGCTGGGGGATTCAGAGTCTTCTGGGCACGTAAAAGGCTTAGTGGCATCATCTCCTGCCTTCTTCACCCAGAATCAAGGCTAATTAAATACCAATTGTGTTGTAAAACACTCTCAGGATCGCTCTGATGTTAAGTATTTATCAGGTCTTTTTAAACCTCTCTTGAGTGGCAATACAATGAATAATTTGCCCACGAGAGGCCCCGTTCTGCAGCCTCTGAACCCAGTTCCGACTTCTTTGTAGAAGGTTTGGTGAGCACTTGGCGAGGCTGCAGCTTGTGACTGTCCAGCAGTGCTGAGCTAGGGAGCCTGGAGGGACACCCACTGCCCTGCAGGGGCTGAGAGAACAGTGGAGGGCAAGCAGGGCCAGTACCAGCCTCTGTCACCTTCCTTGTGGCTATCTCAAAGGGTTTGGACTTGTATGCAATAAGAACGGGGATAAACATGCCATAAATCAGCACTTCTATTGGTAGAGCCTTGATAAATCAGTCTGGGCACAGATGGAATATGGCTTGGCCCCCACTAAGGCTAACATATGGACTTGCTCACTGCCAGCCCACATTTCGAGGAGAATATTTAATAGTTTAGAGGAAATGTATTGCTTTAATATGACTTGCCTGGGGAAGCCATTTCAGAGATGCAAAATGCTAATCCCTCCCCTGGTTTCCATTGTATGACCGATGTGGCCCTGAGAAGGGATGGGTCCCAGGTGAGCTGTGGGGTATGACTGGGAAGTCTCCATCTGTCTTCAGCAGCCAGACTCAGTGCTCCCCAGGTGGGAGGGAGGTACTCTGCACATGCTCCACTCACGCGGCCCGATGGAGGGCTGGGGACTGCTCAGTGGGAGCCAAATAAGAACCCTCCTCAGAAGATGCCTGTGTCCTCTGTGGCCACCATCATCAAACATAGCAGACAAATGGCCAAGACTGAGGCTTCTGAGTGCTGGGCTGTGAACCTTGCAGGTGGGAGAGGGTCCTTCCTGGCAGGGGCTGACGGACCTTAATGTTCTGTGGCTTGTAGCTATATCAACCCCATTTCTGCCTCCATTTTCACAGATCTTCTCCTGTGTGCCTTTCATGGACCTTCCTCAATCATCTTGGGTTGGGTTCTTATCTCAGTCGGTGTGACCTCATCTTTATTTCACTAGTGACATCCACAAAGACTCCGTTTCCAAATGAGGCCATGCCCTAAGACTCTGGGGCTTAGAACTGCAGCATTTTGGTTTTGGAAGAACAGAATTAATTTGACCAATGATATAAAGATGAGAGCTTCCCCTGGTCCTAAAACATATTCACCTGAGAATAAGTGAACGCTCTCTGAGTGGTTTCCAAGATGCATAAAAACCCGAGGGACATTTAACCTTGATTAGATCTGGGACAAACTAAGAGACATTCCTCTGAGTGGGTCTGTGGAAGTATTTCTAGGAAGGATTAACTGAAGGGAGATTATGCTCAGCAATATGGACGTCAGTGGCCCAGCTATAAAGAGGAGAAAGTAAAAACAGTACTATCTCCCACCTTCATTCTTTCTGGTGGATGTGTTTTCTCTTTCTTTTCCTCTTCCTCCCCCTCCTCCTCTTACTTCTCCTCCTTGGCTGCTGCTAGTGATGAGGATTCCTCCATGGCCATCAGAACCCCAGCTTCTTTGCCCTTCCAATGTGGGCTGAAGGTCAATGGCTCTCCAGGAATCCCCTAGGCCTCTGGCCCCAGATTAGGACTGCTGAGGAGGCACTGAGCCGCATGGACTGAGAAGCTACTAGGGTCATGGCCTCTCAGGTGTGCAGATGGCCATGACTGTACCACCCAGACCCTTTCAATCCAATATAGCAACTCTCCTTTTCTGACTAATAGGGGTCCTCCCTCAGGGCCTCCTTGGTCATCTCATATGGGGTCTCCCTTCTCCTCGGGGGGTCATCAGCCACCAGCCCACAAGGGAAATGGGAACAGAAATAGCAAGCCGGGTTCAAAAAACTGTGAGCGCAATAGAAGGAGCTTCCAGGAGTCAGCTCAGTTTATTGACGCCACAGGGCCAGCTTTCATAGCCCAAGTCAGTGGGGAGGGACCTAGTTTGCATATGCAGACCTGACTGAGGACAGGAAAACATGGATGACATGAGGAGCCAATTGAAACAGCAGAGCACTGGCAACACTGGGAAGAAAGAGGGGAGTTATGTGCTGAGTCATTCAGGGTTTGTAGGGAGCTTTGTGCATGGTCATCCTCCAAATAAGATCAGGCATCTGGGCCTAAAGACACTATCTGTACACGGTGAACTGCAACCTTAAACGCAGGGCACTCCAACACTCCCAGGTAGACATGAGAAATGTTTCCACTGTATTGGGGTTGTATTTCTCAATGAGCTTATTCTTTCCTATTCTTTAAAGCAATTCAAGTTTCTCCATGTCATTATCCGCTATTCAGGAACAACATTTTAGTGAGTGAATTCTGTCCTGTGAAGTAGAAGACAACCTACAGCTGATCCTTCTCTGATGGTTGGATACAGAGGCATCAGGTCATCAGATTGGGAAGAGAGGCAGCTCCAGGGCTCCCACCTCACTTTGCCACTTGGAGGAGACGGACCTCCTCCTTGCTTGAGTGTGGAAAGGGTTGATGGGCTTACTCTGTCCGTCGCTGCAGGAGCAGGTCCTCAGAGAGTGTGGCTGCCCTGTGCTCTACACATCCCCAGGAAGAATTATTTTGACCAGAGATTTGTGGGGGGGAGGGGAGATAGAGGATGGAACTGGTGCTGAAGAGATGAGATGAAGAAGCAAGTCCCCAGAGGGGCCAAGGAGCAAGAGGAGAGGCCCTGGGACCAAATGAAACAGTCAGGAAAATGAGAGGAGGCCTGTGGGGGAAAAGGAAGTTCACAGGCTTGTAGTGATATTTCACTTGAATTTTAATAAATTAAGCTGGCCTGATGATCAGAGAGTAAAAGAGCAGCACTGATCAGCCTTCAGACCCAGCATTGGTGACACACACCTTTAATCCCAGCAGCCGTACTAATGTGCTGTAGAAACCGGGTGGTGTACGCCTTTAATCCCAGTGGTACACACGCCTGTAATCCCAGCCCTAGAGAGGAATATATTCAAAGACAAGAGGAGATAGCTCTCAGACACAGTCTCATTCTGAGATTCTTGGAGGCAGGATCGCCATTTCGGACCGAGGTAGAGGTAAGAGCCAGTGGCTGTTTTGTTTTTCTGACCTTCCGGTTGAACCCCAGTTTCCGTCTCTAAGTTTTTATTAGTCATGCTATACAAGTTTAGGATGCAGAACAATGGTGACCATCATATCCACCCAGACAAACAGGGTGGAGTCAGAAGGGTCTCGTTACAGTGGTCACTCAGATGTTGGATTCTTCTTGATGGAGAACCCAATGCCTCACGGCCCTGGGTCTCCAAGATAAGCACATGAGGGGCCACAGCATCCCCTTCTTTTTCATTCTTATATCTTGACCTAAAACCACAGGGCTGGGAGTGCCCCTCAACAACAACTCCCAGCCCCCCTCTGTGCCTCTTCCTGGCTATCCTGCAGTCCTGAAGGGTAGCTCTTGACTGAGTAGTGAACACGCATCAGAGGGACCTGGCTGTCAGGTATGATGGCAGGGTGCTGAGGCAGCCAGACTGTCTCTGAGGACACCTGGAGGAATGTTGTAAATGTCATGACAGGGCTCTCCTTGGAGCCTGGCTGCTCTCTGTTGAGGCTCTAGCTGCAAGCACCTCAGGGAGGCATATGGGGTGGTCGTGTCAGTCTGACCCTACAAGCTGCAGCGTTGCCCTAAAACACTGTCATTCCTTCCTGACATAAACACAATCTGTTCTCCAGAAGCTTCACCATAAGCGATACTGCTTCCCAAATGGAGTCCAGCAGGATCTGGAACCCATGCCTTGCTTTAGCTTATTTCTGAGGATACCCTAAAACACAGGGCAGAGAGAGGCCTGCAGGGTGGCCTCAATCAGCCATATACAGGTTGTCCAACTCTGTCTTGCATGTTTTCTGCCACGTCCCATCCCCATAGCTGCTCCAGCCTTGCTCCCCTGGAGTTGATGGTGAGGGGCATGGTCCCTGCAGACATGGGAGGTCAGGGCTGTACCTCCCTCAATCCCTGTACGTAGAACATAAGGTCATATAAGCCAAGTCCCTTCCGTGTGCCTTCAGTGAAGCAGAGAGGCTCAGAGATGTCGAGCATGTGCCTGGAGATCACACAGGGAGACACTGCATGAAAGGGTAAAGGCAGAGGTGTTTACTCCTACAATTAGGCCCATGCATCCTAAAGACGTGTCAAAGGATCGTCCACCCAGGGGTTCAGCTTCCTGGAGAAGCTTTGAAAGTTTTCCAAGGAGAGCACAGAAGCCCTGGGAACATTCTCTCCACTGCTTGCTATGCTGCCCGCACTATCCATTTTCTTCATTAAGCCTTAGCCTATTAATAACCAGCCATTTGTCTTAATTCAATAAAAAGATGATTGATCGCATTTGTGAGGGTTTCATCGAGCCCCTGAAGGTGATGAATGGCCTGCAGCCAGGGAGTTCTAGAGAAACTGTGTCATCGCTTTGCTGCACAAGATGCTGCCTGTCTGTTTCCCCGAGCACTTTAAAGATGCGCGGAGGACATCCTTAAGAAGCAGATGCCGAGCAGGGTTTCTCACAGGCTATAAGCCCCGGGGTTAGAGGCTGAACTTTGCTCCATCTGCATGGAAGGAAACTGTGTTTTATTCCTGTACTCCACTAAAGAGGCACCCCAGGTCCAGCGAGGGAGAGCTGGTCACCACTGTGGGGCATGCGTGCTTCTTGCCCCAAGTGGTGACCTGAACAGCTCCCTTACCATGGTGGTAGGAAGGCAGGTTGTTGGTGGCTGACTCTGTAGAGAAATAAATGTTCATTGTGTACCAGCTGCCCAGTCTGTGATGGTCTGTTATGTAAGCAGAAAGAGCATGGAACAGACCATTCCTCAAACCCTTGGTAGGTATGTGCTCTGTAGATCCTCGCAGTAATCCGTGCACCCCAATCTCCACTAGAGAGGCCTCTCAGGTCCAGCTAGGGAGAGCCGGCCACCACTGTGGAGGATGCATCCTTCCCACCCTGAGAACAGAGTGGGACACAGTGCCTGCAGTAGAGCAGGCATGGAAGACCATCTTCTCCAGGTTCCTGGGGTCCCCCATGTGAGTCACGCTGAGAGGGGACTGAGGCACTCGCCTCCTTTGAAACATCATGGAGAGAGACTGCATTATTGGGTCCCTTATTTGAGACAATATCTCATAACCCCGGAAAAGAGTTCTGATCAATAGGATGTGAGCACGGAGAGAGCCTGTTACCAGGAAAGAAACACATTATTAGGGAGATTAAAGGATAATAAGGCTGCTAGGGAAGCGAGGGTGGGCGGAGTGCCCCGGAACCCTTCTGGTCGATGTCTGTACGCTGGGTGGCTTCTCTGCCTCAGACTGGATCACGTGGTTAAGTGGATTCTCTTTTATGTACCTTCCCTTCCCTTTTCTGTCTCCAAGGTTGAAATCAAGAATATTCGTCATGAGCATAAAAGCTTCTAGAACCTGTGTAGCATCTGATCCCTTATGCCTTCACTTGGGCCACGGGTATTTGGGGACACTTCCTGTCCTCTGGAGCTCCATGCGGAGGACACATGTGTTGCCTAACTCTGTTGTCTAACACTGCAGAGAGTCTGGTCATTTACTCCCTCTTGATTCTTCTGTTCAGTGGGAAACCAGACTTCTCCAATGAACCTGTCAGATTCCAGGACCAGACATCAGTCACAGGTCTTTGCCCCTGAAGGAGGAGGGGGCAAAATGCAGGTGAGGCCCAGGGTGATAGAAGCTTCTAGATGTTGGAGTCTCCCTAGATCATCTCTTCCCAGTCTCCTGCATGCGGCTCTCCTGAGATCAAGAAGTGGGAGGTGATTTCTACTGGTCAGGAAGAGGGGAAACCTCAGAGATCCTGCAGGCGTTTGCAAAAGAGAAGAGGATGCACGCTATGAGGTCATACAGGGGAATGGAGTCATGAGAAAATTCAAAGCCATTAGCTAGGCCTTGGTCAGACCAGTTAAGCAACACTCTGCCTAGATGTGGCAGCTATGTGCAAACTCTAGCCTAGTGGTTCTCAACCTTTCTAATGCTGCGACCCTTTAATATAGTTCCTCACGTTGTGGTGACCTCTTCAACCATAAAATTTTATCACTGCTTCATAACTGTAATTTTCCTCTGGTTATGAATCATTATGTAAATATCTACGTTTTCCAATGATCTTAGAAGACCCCTTTGAAAAGGTCATTTGACCCCCAAGGGAGAGACACTGCTTTGGACCCTGATCCCGTTCCCTAGATCAGTCATTGAAAGGGAAGGTTGAACGGTGCTTGCTGCTTTGTGTATCCCATGTCTGTTAAACACCTCTTGCCAGAAGGGCTCACAAGCAGGAGCTGGGTTGCACATGCCAACAATTTACTTTGTCCATGGCACCTTGCAAGTGAGGCAGACTAGAACTGTGTGGAAATACTGAGAGGTCGTCGGGACAGCAGCTTCTCAAGTGTGCCCAGGTTAGCTCCTTCCTGAGTCCTGTGAGTGTGTCACCTTCGCTCAGCCTGTGCGGATGTGCTGGAGTGAGCCACTGAGATGGATGGGGCCTCTCCAGACATGCAGTTCCTAAGTAGGTCAGCGGGAAATGTGGGGCAAAGGTCAGAGACATAGTACCCAGATGGTCTTGAAGATGGATGTATTCCCATTCAAGGAACATAAGCACTTCTAGAAGCCTAGACGCATAAGAAAGGATGTTCTCAGCTCCTAGACCACCTAGGAGGCCACACATCCCTGGGGACAACTTGATTTCAGTCCATCCTAGGCCTAGAAGACTGAAATATTATCACTTTACCTCATGGCTTGTCACCTAAGTGTGCCACTTGTCACAACTTCTGGAAACAATTGAGGTAAACTGTTAAGCCTGGATCCACGGCTGTGGCTGCTGTCCAGGCATGGTGGTGGGCTTACTGCCTCCTGCCTGTCTTGTGGGAGATGGAAAGTCATGCTGATCTTCAGAGAAGGGGGAAGTGGGGACTTTGGGCTGACAGCTACTTCCTGAAATAAGGGTGTATGGCAGAGCCCACTACTGCTTTGCTCAGAGCGAGGCCAAGATACTCAGGTCTTCTAATTATCACAGAGCTTTATGGAGTCTCTCCCATCCCCTAGTCCGATTACAGATGGAAGCTTAAGACTGGGTTCAGAGAATGGGAATGGTTTATTCAGACCAGTGGATAGACAACGGAGAGTCAGAGTCCAGAGATTTTGATTCCAGGGATTTCTCTAGGCACCAGAGAGTGAAGGTCGAAGCATCCCAGGAGAGGGAGAGAACAGGGAATTCAGGTCTAAGAGCCCTGAAGACTAGGAATTCTGGATCACACATCAGACAAGAAGTGATTTGTAGGAAGACTCACCTTGTCCCTTGGGAGCCCCAGGTGCCCAGATACCATCAACTAAATGCCTAGGATAGAATGATATCTGAACATGAGAAGCAGATTTCAAGTGAGGCGGGCAAGCGTAGGGAATAGCTTAGAGACCTGGGACTCCACTTGGTTTGGGCCACATCCCTCTTCTCATAATGTCCTTGGCAGCCGGGAATCCTTGCCTGCATGCACTGTGCACACACATCCCTCTTCAAGCAATGTATCTAGGAACTTGATACCCACCTAGGACCTGCATTGAGAGGCGTGCATGCTCTACTCTGAAAAATGGAATACGTTCCTTCTTCCCTTTACGGCTACTAAACTTTGCATCCTATTCGGTCATACTCTGATTATGCCTAGTGTGAGACCAGAAGACTGATTTGGCATGAATTGGGGTTTGGGGTTGCATTCACACTGTTCTGTAGGTAAACTTTTAAGGAGAATTCCCTATTTGCCATTTTACACTTAAGCATAGTTGGGCATGCATATGGTTAAAATCATATGCATAATGGGAAGAGACCTGTGCACCAGACAAGGGGTTTATGTATTCCAAGCCTGTCATTCAAAATAGAGAACTACCCAGACTGTGTCAATAGTATCTCTTCCTTCCTTTCGTCTCCCTGAAAAAAAGCCTGGAGGCAACAACCTGGAGCCCTGGGGTAGGTTTGCCACATGGCCTGCCGTCATTCTTAACAGCATTTTGACCTGTACTGTTGCTTTGCTTTGTTTAAAGTTACCCGGGTTATTACAATGTGTACGCTTGTTTCATTTTCTTAATTCAGATGCCCAGAGCCTTGAAACACAAACTCTGGTAACATAGGATGATAGTGACGTCCTCAGAGACACTGAGGCTCCAAGGGATTAAGTGGTCCTGCTTCAGAGCAGTGGCAGGCGGTGGACCTATGGAGATATACTTGTCCTGTGAGACCATAGCCCACCCTGTGGCCGGCATCAGCCACCTTGGAAAATAAGAGAAAGGACAAGCATGGCCGCAGGCTCCCAGGCTTCCTTCCTGTCTGTGGCTGGCCCGTCTTCTCCCCACTCCTGCTAGGAGCTCCAGGCACTGGATTTATATGTCACACAGGGCCCACCACACTCCCAGTCCATTCCAGGAGAAGCCTCTTTGAAGGCAAAATAGATTCCAGAATGATCGCTCACTAAGAGACATTTATCAGTGAGATGTCCTCCATAAAACTGAAATATCATAAAATCGTACACACGTGGGCCTGGAGCTGGGCAGGAACCATATTTCAGAGTAGAACATGCGCTCTGCAGAACACTGGTGACTGTGGCTGATAAATTAGACCCTGGTTTACACTGTTACTAGCTTGTTGGAGAGAGTGAAATGGCCCTTCCATCAGCATCCCGGCTCCCAGGAAGGAAGGGACAGTAGCCTCGTCAGCCATCAGTCAAAAGCAAGAGCAGCTGGCACTGAGAAATGCCTGGGTTCCCGGGGAGAGCCCAGTATGACTCAGAAGTGGGAGTCAGAAGACAACTGGCAAGGGACGTTCTGCAATCCTGCCTCTCAGTCATGGTGGCTGTCCTTCCTAGAGGGCAGAGTCCACTACCTGCGCCTTTGGTGTAGAAATGGCTACAGAACCACAAGATGCTGCTGCTTGCTGTAGACAGGCAACTTGTAGATGACCTCTTTGCCCCTCCTTTCTTGCCTTCTGTGAGAGAGCAAAGGTCACCTATTGGAAGTCATTCTGGGTCATCTGGGCACCTCCAAGTCACCCTAGTCCTTAGTCTGAGTCCAGATGCTCCCTTCCAGATGTGGACAAGGTCCATATCCCCTTTTACTTTGGGTTTCATAGAGATTCAAAACCTTCTTCAGGAAGCAGTTAATAAAGACAAAGGGGTCCAGAGCTGACATGAAGGAACCAAGAGTACATTTGTGGATGCTTTCTGCTAGTATTTTGTAAGTGACCTGTGCCTGCCCTCCTTGTATCTTTCTTCAGACACCCTCTGAGTGACACCCATCTTAGAGACTGCTTCACTGATGCTCAAGCTTGGTCCTCACTAGTGGGCAGAAGGGCCGGGCTGTGAACCAGGATGGAGAACACAGCCTCGCAGGTGTCTGTCCTTCCTCAGGTGGATGCTTGCCAGTCACCTGCTTGGTGAGGAGGCTGTGTGGAGGCCTAGGGCATGGACACTGGTTCAGCACCTTCTAAGATGCTCTATCATTATCTCTGAGCAGTTTGTGGCTGTCAGTCATGTACTGGTTGGTGAATAAGTGCATTAGGACCCGAGAAATAACCACAGGCTCAGGAGTAGGGCCTTGTTGCTGTGGTCCAGAAGCAGGAGGATTCCGTGTCCATTGCCTGTCTCTGGACCAGCTCTGGGTGGGAAATAAACATATCAGATAGGTGCTGGATGAGCTCCAACAGAAACTTTTCCAGCCAAGAACTATTTCTGCATTGTGTGGGTTCCATGCTTCCTGGCCCTGTGTGTAGCCCTCACTATGGTTCTGATTCCTCCGTTTGCTCCTGCTCTGCCAAATGCTCTCTCCTCCCAACCCCTCCCCCATGGCTTCCTGCCATCTACCTTGTTCCCCTGTACAGAAGCTGGGAGCCAACCCCTGGCCAACCTTCATGACTCCTCCTGAAGCAGCTTCACTGGAGAGGGTGTGGCCCTACTATGTCCTTCAGCCCCCACCAGACACTGCAAGATGTCTCTCCTAGTCACACCTAGCTCTCTACCCAGCAAACATCCCATCCTCTGTCTTGGGGTCCCCTGAGGCTGTTAACTTTGGCCTGTTTTCTCCTCTCCTCCCCACATCCACAAGGTCAGCTCAACACTTAAGATTAAAGCATCGGGTGTCACATGCTCCTCCCTGGTAGTTCTCTAAGCTCTCTAGGCTCTAAGTAGGCAGGTGGTCCAATGACTACATTGGGATGGAACTCAGAGACCTGGTAGGTGTCATCAGAGGAATCAGGGTATCTGACCTTGAAGAGGACAGATCATTGCAGTTTACAGTTGAAGATGTGTTACATTTGTTTATGCTGTGGAACATTTGTTTAATGATGCAAAGATGGGTTGAATTCTTTTATGTTGCATTTGTCTAACTCTGTGAAACTGTGTTACTTGGCATGTCTAAAACACCTGATTGGTCTAATAAAGAACTGAATGGCCAACAGATAGGCAGGAGGAAAGATAGGCAGAGCTGGCAGACAAAGATAATAAATAGGAAAAACCTGGGAAGGGAAGATCACGGAATGAGAAAGGAAGAGAAGACACTGGGGGCCAGCATCTCAGCTACACAGTAAGCCATAGAGTAAGAAGTAAAGAAAGGGATATAGAATAGAGAAAGACAAAAGCTCAGAGTCAAAAGGTAGATGGGAAAATTTAAGAAAAGCTGACTAGAAACAAGCCAAGCTAAGGCCAGGCATTCATAAGAAAGAGTAAGCCTCCATGTGTGTATTTATTTGGGAACTGATGGTTGCCCCCCAAAAGAGTAAAGAGCTCAAAGAACAACAACTATAACAGATGATGTAACCCACACAAGTTCTGGAAGCCCCCAAGGTTCTTTGGATCCTCAGCTGGGTTGTGAGTGGCTACGCTCTGGGGATGACATTTGGGAGAGGCCACAGTCATTTCCACCTCTGCAGGTTCCAGCTCAGCTCCCCACGTTGTCTGAACACACACTCTTTGCCTCTCTGCTGACTCAGCTCTTCCTGTCCGTGGGCCATGAGAAGACACCCGAGTCTGTCCCTACCTCTATCCAGTTCTATGCAGACCGGCCTTCTAAAGTCAATACTGACTTTCCCCAGCTGAACATCTGAGGTTTGCACCTGCCAACTGCTCCACCCTTCGCCAGGGTGACTTCCTGTCTCCCAGTCCCAAGCCCTGCCTTGGGGAGAGCAGGTCTTCAGTTTAGGGAGAGAAAATGACTTGAGTCATTTAGACTCCAGTTTTTCCAGGTACCACAAGGCTCTGTTGGTCACAGAGAGATGGACAAGAGGACTAGGCACACAAAGGGACATATGAGGAACTTAACCCCTTAATGTTCTATTGAGGCAATTCAGGGTCTCACACTACTGGCTGCCCTATCAGTAAAGGAGTGAAGATGGAACCCACCCAGTGCCCCCAAACTGAGATAGGAAGATGACCTTTATTCCTGTATTCAGGCTATGCCTGAAGCCTGATCTACACTTGAATTCTTCCCATCCCCAGCTTCTCCTTGGCCCTTGCTAATCATCAGTTCATCTTCTCTTACTTGGTAGTCAGCCTGGTGGCTTGGAGGCTGTTACCTGACCCCTCCCGAGTGTATCCCAGCATCTCTTGTCTAGCTAAGTCAGGGTCTAGGAATGATGGACGTGGGTACACCTGGATGTGTACCTCACATCACAACTGCCCCGGAGGTGCTGGATTATAGTGCTGACTCTGCTGCACTGGAGAGTTATGGGCTGCCTGGGTGTCCTTTGGAAGATCTGCTGTAGAAGATAGTTCATCTTGGAACCCCCTCTTTGTACATCGTTTTCCAGAATCAGAGGTTTGCCAGCAGGGCTCTTTCTGGTCTGAGGCATTGATATGAGCTGTGCCTATGATTTTGGCAGTGGGATGCACTGACTTTGCAACCCCGATTATAGTATAAACAGGGTGTCCTGAAAAATACATATATAGAGACAAGCTGCCAAGTGTGGTGAGTCACTTCATTCCCCCAACATTTATGCAGGCCTGGGTGCTGGGTAAGTAGCCCACGAATCAAAGAGTCGAGGCTGGCCCATGAAAGCTGGGGAGGGAGGCACCATCTGCGTGCTGGAGTCAGGAGCAGACAGGTGATGGGCCCGACATATGGTCTCTGGTGACACGGCCTTGGAGAAGTGGACCTGGGGGATGTCAGGGCTAACCTGGCAGTTCCATGGGCTGGTCGATATGTGAAATGGTGTGTATTTGTGCACAAGGATGAGCCTTTGGAACTATGTGGGTATGTGTATAAGTGTGAGCCTTTGTAAATGCATGTATGTGTACATAAGTATGAGCCTTTATAAATGTGTGTGCTTGCGTGTGTGTGTGTGTGTGTATGTAATATGAGGGTTTTGGTGAGCAAATGCATGGCCCTGAGTATGAACTCCTGTGATCTTCTGTGGCCCTGTACAGACATGGGTACATGTTCCTTTCAGTGGGCTTGCCTGTAGGTGCCATGTGCTCAGAGGGATGGCACTGGCATGTTAGGGACTCTGGGAGAAAGCACTAGAGAGTGCTATAGCATGTTCAGTGAAAGGAAGTTCAGGTAAGGCCACACCCCCTGCATAAGTGCTCAGAATTGTGTGTGCACACTTCCAATGGAAGAGGAGAAAGATAGGCATCTACGCAGTAGCCTGGACTCCAGACAGCCCCAGATGGGCAGAATGGCTTCTGACCAGGTTTACCCTATGAAGTTCAAGCTATTCTCTCTCTCTTGCCAAAAGATTGGCCCTTCTCTACACCTGCTTTCCAGCCACATGGTCCCCTGCCTCCACACTGAGAATAGCCAGCTCTTCCCTAACCATCCTCATGCTAAACCTAGACTCACCTTACATCTGTACTTTATACTGCAAGATGACAAGGGAGGTCTTCTCCAAGGACCTCCATACCAACCCAGACCTCCATGACCCCAAGAACAGAGTCTGCATCCTGTCAGGAGCTTCTGTTCTTCCACGAGACAGGATCTTTGCTCACAGGGTTTGTTTGCCCACTGTCTAGTGGACACGGTCAGCCCGACACTCCTGCCTCTTAGCATGTTGCACAGAGCACTGCTCACTGCAATGGAAGGCCACACCTGGGGACAGATCTGACTCCTCTCACTTCCTTGTGTGTGTGAGACCTCGGATCTTAAGGTCTCTGTTCTCTTAGGCTCTTTGCCATCATGGACAGGAAAGGGCCTCTCATTGGCTGTGCTGGCCTCCTAGGGCCCTGACAAATCTGCCATCACCACTTCTGCAGAAGGAGCTGTGCTGCTCAAGTGTCCTCTCACTGATCACGCTGAAGCATCCTGTAGCCCTTCCTCCTAGATTTCCTACCACACCAGTGTCACCCAGCTGTGCCTGGAAGATGACTAGAGCATCTGGCTGTGCTTGTGTTGCAGCCGGACTTCAATTTCAGGATGCCTAGCAACCCCTACCTCCTTCTCCGTAGCCCACAAGGGCTGTGTTGTCCCTGATGGACCACCCACAGTGGTCAGTTACTCCAAAGGTGTCCAAAGAAGCCATCAAAACCGGTATCCCAGGAGGTCAGGGTAGCCCATGAGATCTGGAGACTCTGTGGTTAAGACCTGAACAGGAACAACCCTGTGGGGCTGGGTAAGGATTGAGGGCATCTCTCTTGCTGAGTGACAAGTGGGTAGAGCTGAGCTGTTTGTAAGACACTTGTGAGATAACAAGGTCACCACCTATTAAGACACTTTAGACACAAGTACACTAGCTGCTGAACTCTCAGAAGACTAAAGAGGAAACAGGAGAGGATGAGTAGAGAACACAGCTAGGGGAGGAAGGCTAGGGGTGGTCCATGGTGCGAGGTAAGATGAGAGGCGAGATTCCATGAGGAGATGTAGGTGACCTCCATAGGCTCAATTTGTATCCACATCTGTATCCTTGGCCTTATCACACCTGCAACCACAACCACATCCTCGTCCCTATCCACTCCTTGATGGACTGTGTCTGTGAGCTGAAATAAGCCCTTTCTCACATAAACTGCTTTTGTCAGGGTGTTTTATTAAATCAATGGGAAAGGAAGCTAAGACAGTATACTAGTATGAGTACGTGTGTGTGTGTGTGTGTGTGTGTGTGTGTGTGTGTGTATGTGTGTGTATATGTAGGTATTTACTGAAGGCCACGAAGTCCTCATCTTTGGAATGGCAATATCTCCCAGATGGGCCATTTGGAAGAGGGAACCAAAGCTGCTGGAAGATAACAGTTTCTCCAGCAAAATATAGTGGCCTGTAGTGAGATGGCAGGGCACGGAAGTATGAAGATGCTTGTCTGAAGAGGGTGTGTACGTAGTGGTCTGAGAGAGCATCAGGCCACTGAGGGGTCTGGACCAAGGAAGGATGACATTGTAGGACTTATTTGGCTGAAGGTGCTTCTGGTGGTGATTTGGGTGAAAGGAGAGATGGCTCAGGGACCAATGGCAGAACCAGAGTCAGGAAACCACTTGGCGCAAGCCAAGGAAGGCATAAAAAAGAACCTGAACTCAGGAAAGCACCCTGGAGAGGAAGGGTGGGGCTCCACTGGCTAGCCCCTAAGGAAGGAGACTTCTCAGAGACCATTTTGGAAGAAAAAGAGCAAGCTCAGTTTTGAGTCTTTCCCATTCTTTGCTTGAGGGAAGGAAGCTGTAAAAATTGCAGGCAGGTATGAACCATATCTAGGTAATCTCCAGAGATTGCCTGTAATATGATAGGCACATAAAGATTCTAAAAGTGACTGCTTTACATACACAAAATTGGCTGCTCAGAGAGTTTCATGATGGGAGGGGCATCACCATTCGCTGCCACTCCCAGCAATGGGGGATGGGAAGAACAAAGATGCTGGCTCATTGGAGCTGGGCTTTGTATATGTACAGCCAGTCCACAGCTGCAGAGTGAGGTCTTGGACCTCCAGCTCACTTTGCCTCAGGCTTTATTCTGCCTTCATCCTTCTGGGGAGAGCGGTTCAAGAGTGACCCTCAACTCAGCACGCATGCTCAATTGCAGATGGAAATCATGCAAGGGACTTGGGGAGAAAGAGCTTGCTGCACAAGCAAAGACCCGAGTTTTGCTTGGCGGTAGCCAGTGCCAGCGCTAGACGTGTGGTAGCCCAACCTGCCTGGTTTTGGAGCCTCAGGAGGCAGAGACAAGAAATTCTGAAAACAAGCTGCCTAGAGAGGCCCTGCCTTAATGAGTAACACCTAGAGTTATTTGAGAAAGACACTTTATGTCATGCTTTGATTTCCATGCGTGTGTATGCATATTCTTGTGACAGCATGCATGCACATGCAAAATTAATAATTAAAAAAACAGAAAAATTATGATTTCATCAGAATGAGGTTAACTGGGGACCTAAGTTTAAACACACAGTGTTAGGCCCCATGTAGTTCTCTGAGGAAGTAAAGGGGAGAGCGAGCATGCTCGGAAGGGCTCTCTTTCACCGTCCAGGGGCTTAAGGGCTCGGCCTTCAACCTAAGAGGATGCCGTGAAGTTAACAATAAGCAGGTTTATAAATGGGACTGTCTAGGGATGTGCGTCCTGGGGAAACCGACTTCTCAAAGGCAGAAAGCATGACTGGGAAATCAGCTATTTTCAATCCTGTGTCAAAAGGACACTGACCTGCTCCATGGAGCTCTATGTTCCAGGAAGAGGGATGTACAAACAGGCCAGGAGGCAGCTGCTTAATCATCCCTGGTCACATGGTGACCCCCAGACAGCTGGGCTCCATTGGGATGAGGCAGAAGGATGCTCCTGTGTGTCATCCTTGAGCAATTTTAGCGGGATGGGGGGGGTGGGAAACTGGGGCTGTCTGGGAGTTTCTGGGTGAGGCAGAACAGCAGCTTCCAAGGGCACAGAAAGTCAGAGAATCCTCTAGATTACTATGTGAGTTGTGAGAAGACTTGCCTGTTGTCTTCTTGTCCTGGAAGGTGAGGAAGGTGAGCAGAGCTTGGAGTTGGATGTGGTAGAAGCTCCCAACTCCATGCTGGCTCCATCCTCTGACTTCTGAAGCCTGCGAGGGTGCTAGAGTCCTGGATTACTCGGCTGTCCGTAGCTCTGTGGAGGCCCAGCGAGACCCATGGCTGGGCATAGAGCTGGTCATGTGACCATCGCACTGTGCGTGATGTGTGTGTGAGTGTCCAGAGGCAGTGGGAATATTAGGAGATTGAATAAAATCCTTCCACACTCTAGAGAAGCAAGGAGCCTCCAGCTGACCTCATGAGCAGCCAATTGAATATGTATGGATCTAAAATATCCCAGGGCAAACAACCAACGAGGGCCTACTGTTCCCTCTTCTATCATTAATGACTCATTTTATTTATTTATTTATTTTTGGAATCTACTCACCCCCTCCAGACATGTCTTCTGATCCTATTGTCTTAGATACTTTACCTGTTTCTGTGATGAAATACTTTGAGCAAGCAAACTTAAAAAAGAAAGCGTTTGTTTGGGCTTCCTGTTCTAGAGGGTTAGAGTCCATCACAACAGCGGAGCAAAGGCATGGATGGCGGTAGGAGTGGCTGAGAGATGGCCTCTCAGGCTGCAAGCAGGAGGTAGAGAGCACACAGGGAGTCGTGACACTCTTTTGAAGCCTCAAACTCATCCCTAGTGACATACTTTCTTCAACAAAGCCATACCTCTTAATCTCCCCCCCCCCCCAAAGCCACCAACTGAGGAACCAAGCCTTCAAATTCCTGAGCATTTGGAGCATCTTATTAAAAAAAAAAAAGACCACAGCTTCACTTCACTTGTTTTTACCTGCATTTTTGTGCTCTGTTGATGACTGTCCAAATGTTTATCTATTTCCAGTCTCATTTCCAGTATCTTATGGGATTTTCCCTGTCTGCCTGGCGTGGCCATGTCTATGGTGTGTGTGTTCTTTACCTATGAGCTCAGACTAGTTTAACCTGTACTGTGGGTCCCTGGGTACCGACGTATTTGAAAATATAGTGGGGCCTCCAATCCTTGGGTAGTTTTCCCTCATCCTCCTATTCTCTGCTTCCTGCATGTGTGGGGTTCTTCCTCCCTCACTCCTAAGCCTGCCCCCTCTTTCTTTATATGCCCCCATATAAAGTCCAGCTTCCTGGAGGACAGTTTCAGGCTCAACCATCAGGACCCAGAGTATTACAGAATTATCCATTTCCCCATATTTTAAGTTGGTGTTTCCTTTCTGTATTTGTAAGAAAGATTGTTGCGGGCATACTAATTGATAATTTGTATCCATCCTTAGAGCAAAGGACATGCTTTGCTTTTGCAAAACTTTTTTCATTAAAAAAAAGTTCATTTTCAATTGTCTAATTAACATTATCATGGCTTCACCTACTCATCACATTAATTCTTTTTGTTGACCTATGCAATATAAGGAACCACAGGTTGTCCCATTCCTGGATCCTTTGCAGGGACTTAAAGAGTCCCGGCCATCCTTTGTGGAAGGCACTGAATCTTTGGACATATGGCTGAAGGCCCTATGTGTTTTCTAGCCCCCACACACCTCCAAGCTGTGTGTTTACAAATGGCCTGTCTCTTGGGAATAAATCTTTGCACTTTTCCCAGGAAATATAGTCTATAAATCACAGTGACATTTTAGATGAGATTCGCCTCCTCCTGCGCCTCTGCCTTTAAGTGACCCCCATCCCTGTGCATGTTGCAGTACTTGGAGGAGCCCAGCTCAGCCCGGTCTGGGTAGGGACTGTTAGTTAAAGATAAGATCACTGACATCTTCAAATGTCACATTTGTCAACACAGGAGTGACCCTGCCCCAGGTGCTGGATGGGATGGCTCTGTAATGTTTAGCAAGAGAGCCTCCCTTACCTCGCTCACATCCTGGTCTTGGAAGGCTGCTGTCCTCACAGATGGCAGCTACTTTTTAACACTGTGATAATTGATTTTATTGTCAACTCGGCTAGGCCACAGAGAGTGTTTACCAGAATTAAAATTAGACATGAAGGAAATGATTGGACAGATAGAAGAGGAATGGAACTGGGTTCCTCAATAAATAGAAGTAAGCGAAGAAAATGTTTTTAAAGAAAGATGGAATTAGGCAGTGTGTAAGAATCAGATGTGGGTCACAGATAATGTCATCAGAGAAACAGAATATGCAAAGATGAAAGGATAATAAAAAGTTTTGGAAGTCAACACATAAAAGATGAACTTGGGCCTGGTAAGAGGGCTCAGTGAGTAAATGTGCTTGCAGCCAAACCGGACAACCTGAGTTCAAAGCTCAGGACTGACACTGTGGAAAGAGAGGACCGATTCCCACAAATTGTCCTCTGCCTTCCATACATGCTCTGTGGCATACATGTGCATGCACGTGCGTGCGTGTATGTATATATATATATATATAGTATGTATATATGCATATATGTATATATAATATACTATGTGTGTATATATAATATAAATATATGTCTTAGTTAGGGTTTCTTTTGCTGCAATAAAACACCATGACCAAAACGCAAGTTGGGGAGGAAAGAGTTTATTTGGCTTATACTTCAGCATTGCTGTTCATTGCCAAAGGATGTCAGGATAGGAACTCAAACAAGGCAGGATCCCAGAAGCAGGAGCTGATGGAGGCCATGGAGGGGAGGTGCTTACTGGCTTGCTCATCTCACCTTCTTATAGAATCCAGGACCAGCAGCCCAGGGATGGCACCATCCACCATGGGCTGGGCCCTCCACAATCGATCACTAAATGAGAAAATGCCTTACAGCTGGATCTCATGGAGGCATTTCCTCAGCTGAGGCTCTTTCCTCTGATGACTCTATAGCTTGTGTCAAGTTGACACACAAAAGCAACCAGTACAATACATACATAAATTCACACACACATATTATATATACATATATAAATAAATATGTAAAAGAAATTTAAAAAGAAGACTAGACAAGAGATTCAAAATGGATTATGATGGAGGCACTAAGGCAGATACTGAACCTGGGCACAAAGACTAGACAAGTAACATTTGCAACTAAACCAACCTTCTGAAATCCTAGAGGTCTTGGTGCTGCAAGAGGACACAGCCATATTTGGGAAAGTCCACCCAGAACAGATCACATCAAGCCGCACCCTATGAGTCTCTGGAGCTCCAGCGAAAGAACAGTCACCGTCCTCCAGGCAGCAAGAGCAGAATTCTCACAGAGCAAAGAAGAAAAAAATCAGACAGATGCCAGTCTTGACAAGTCTTTATACCAGATGGAACTGGGGACACAGATTTAAGATACACAGAGAACGCAGTGTGAGCCAAGCTGGCTGTCATTGCACATCACATGAAAGCCCAGAAATGCTGTCCTCCGGGCTTTCCTCAGCGTCTGCTGGAGAAGTAGTTTGACTCTCACCAAGAAGATGGAAGGGAAAGGGAGAGAGGAGAGGCACAGCTGGAGGCCACAGCAGGCACCCATGGGTAACCAGAAGAGCCAGGGTGGGAAGGAAGAGAGGTGAGCTCTACCCTCTCAGAGGGCAGGCAGCCATCAAGCTGAGTATGGGGGAACAGGGCGTGTGTAAAGGGTAGAGCATTCTGGCTGATCATAGGAATCGAACACGGTGCTTTGGGACAGAGGAGGGAGTGAGAGGAATGGGATGCTTGGACTGGAGACCAGGGTCAGGAAGGATTTAGGTGCAAGGGTTACGTGTGAGTGGGACAGTGTCTGTCAGAGTGAAGATGCCTGCAAGGGCACCAGAGAGAAAGAACAAGCTAAAAACAGCACAGAGGGAAAGGCGTGTGGGGGGGGGACACATCATACGCATGCGTGTCACACAACTGTGACAGAATGAGGACAAATATACTGATTCCATTGATAAACACAGGAATGGGCTTGATGCAAACAAAAGAAATAGGATTTCAGATTGGCCAATAGAATGAACCCAGCACTATGCTGTGTACAGAGGCCTACCAAAAGTAAAGAGATTAAATAAGTACAAAGGGGTCTAGAGGCATGCTCCAGGGGTTAGGAGCGCTCACTGATCTCATAGAGGACCCAGGTTTGGTTCCTGACACTCAGGTGCCTGTGAGTTGACTCCAGGGGACCCAGCATCCTCTCTGGCCTTTCACGGGCTCCTGAACATGTGTGAACATACCACACCTCACACACATAACTAGAGATGAGCTAAAATATAAAAAAGAGAGGCAAAGAAAGTTCAAGTGACTATATATCTTTGGAAAACACGAAGGGGAGGAAATCGGGTCTAGAAGGCATATAGGCAATGACATCAGGGCCGCCATCCACCAGGAAGATGGTGTGGCCGTTAGCCCACACACCCAGTCGCACGAGAGTAAGTGCGAAGGGCAGCGGTTGAAGGGTGCGCTGGAGGCTTGGGTAGGAGTTACACAGAGAAGAAATAAACATGCAGTGGGAGTTTGCCATGCCTCTCCCAATTCACAACCGGCCATTATTAGAGAGGAAGTGGAAGCTGTCAATGACACGACCAATGGGGCAGAGCCTACAATGGCACATTGAACTCTGACCTCCGGTAATTGAGAAGACATCGTCTTTTAAAAGTACAAGGAACCGCCCGCAAATTGAGCATGTCTATTACTACAAAGAGAATCTCATTAAGTCAGAATCACAGAAAGGGCCATCCAGCCCCCCTCTTACTACAGGCAGGAGAACTAGAAGTTAATTACGGAGCCAGCAGAAGTGAATGCTTGCCCACTAAGCATGTCAGTAAACAACGTGGAACAAAGGCAGAATAAGGAATGACACCACAGAACTTCAGACTCAGAAGATAAAAATCCGGGTTGTGAAGCTGGCTTGATGAGTAAGTATGAGGGACCTTAGTTCAAATGCTCAGCATCCACGTAAAAAACAGATGTGCTTATGTGTGCCTGTAAGCCCAGCCCTGGGGACGGAGGCAGGTGAGTCCCTGGAGCTTCCTGGCTAATGGAATTCCAGTTTAGTGAGAGATCCTTGGCCAAGTCATTAGGGCAGAATGTGATAGGGGAAGATTGCCTTACTCTGACCTTGGCATGTCTGCTCACGTGTGCACTCATGTGCTTTTAACACACACACACACACACACGTATGTGTGCATGCACACACACACACAAAGAAAGAAAAAGAATCTGTGGAGCATTGTTAAAGTGTTTACAAAATGGTGAATTCTGAATTTAAATGAAAATGAATATTATCGCAAATAAAAATTTAAAATACAGTATATTAATATCCAAGAGCAGTAATAACCTAAACCCAAAGGAGGCAGAAGAGTGGAAACCCCAAGAGGACAAATGAGCCCCCATAAATCAGAGAAGACACAGAACTGGCAGACAGACACCACGAAAACCTGTGGCCACCACGGAGGATCTGGTGCAGGGTTCTAGAGAGGCTGGGAAAGAATACATGTTAGGGTGGAGAGAGTGCCAATAGGGTTGGGTGGAGAGGAACTGAGTTTTCTAATTATCAGCTCATTTGTAAACAGCATACGAGCAAAGTTAAAAGGTGACGTGACAGAATGACCTTCTAGAAAACTATGGGGTGCCGCAGTTGAGCCCAGTGAGGAGAATCTAAGCAGATGGTTACCACCACAGTGAAGCAGAGGTGGCAGGAAAGATTCCTTCCAAACCCCATCTCCACAGGGAAACACACCACGTTTAATTAGGCTCATTACTTGCAATCTACTTAAACGACTCCGGAGTACATGGGAGGGTGGAAGTCATCTGGGTTCTCCCTCTGAAGACAGAGATTCTACCGAAAAGCAGGGGTGCTGAGCTGCCTCGCTGATGGATGCAGATACACGAAAATCCCCGCTCCGCATCCTAAACACAAAACAGTCACAAAAACAAGAAACACATAACACGCCATGATCAAGTAGTTGTTTTACTAGGAATGGGAGGGTAGTGCGATATTAGAAAATATATTAATATAATCCATCAAGGGAGACAGCTAAGCATAAACCGCATCTGATCATTTCCAAGGAAGAAGAGACATTCTGCACAATTAAACGAAAATGCCCGATAAAAAGTGGCAAGCAGAGCACCTGGAAGTTAGCCCTGTACTTGTGAGAGCAGCGTGTTCACCTGAGGGTGGACCTCTAAGTGTGTCCCTGTACTAGTGAGAGTGTCATGTTCACCTGAGGGTGGACCTCTAGGTGTGTCCCTGTACTTGTGAGAGCATCATGTTCACCTGAGGGTGGACCTCTAGGTGTGTCCCTGTACTTGTGAGAGAGTCACGTTCACCTGAGGGTGGACCTCTAGGTGTGTCCCTGTACTTGTGAGAGTGTCATGTTCACCTGAGGGTGGACCTCTAGGTGTGTCCCTGTACTTGTGAGAGTGTCATGTTCACCTGAGGGTGGACCTCTAGGTGTGTCCTTGTACTAGTGAGAGTGTGACGTTCACCTGAGGGTGGACCTCTAGGTGTGTCCCTGTACTTGTGAGAGCATCATGTTCACCTGAGGGTGGACCTCTAGGTGTGTCCCTGTACTTGTGAGAGTGTCATGTTCACCTGAGGGTGGACCTCTAGGTGTGTCCCTGTACTTGTGAGAGCATCATGTTCACCTGAGGGTGGACCTCTAGGTGTGTCCCTGTACTTGTGAGAGCATCATGTTCACCTGAGGGTGGACCTCTAGGTGTGTCCCTGTACTTGTGAGAGAGTCACGTTCACCTGAGGGTGGACCTCTAGGTGTGTCCCTGTACTTGTGAGAGTGTCATGTTCACCTGAGGGTGGACCTCTAAGTGTGTCCCTGAGGAGATTATCTTGATTTTTCTAGCTGAGGTGGGACTGTGCACACTGTGAGTGGCCCCACATCCATCCACTGTGAGTGACCCCACATCCGTCCACTGTGAAAGACCCCACGTCTCTCCACTATGTGGCCCCACATCTGCCCACTGTGAGGGTCCCCATGTCTGTCCACTATATGACCCCACATCTGTCCACTGTGAGGGTCCCCATGTCTGTCCACTATGTGGCTCCACATCTGTCCACTGTGAGGGTCCCCATGTCTGTCCACTATGTGACCCCACATCTGTCCACTGTGAGGGTCCCCATGTCTGTCCACTATGTGGCCCCACATCTGTCCACTGTGAGTGACACCATTCCCTAGACAGAGGATCCTGGGCTGTGTAAGAGTGAAGCAACCAGGCAGAACAACAGCATGTGTTCACACACTGTTCTCTATTCTTTATTGTGCATGTGAGGTGACCCACTCCTGCAGGCCCCTGTTGCCGTGGCTGTCACACAGAGAAGGTTAAAACTGTGAACTAAAATGAACCCTGTTCTCCTAGATTGCTTTTGTTGGGGCGTTTCATCAGAGCATCAGGAAAAAGCGACAGAGGGACAGACTGATGCAGGGCGGGTCTTCCGGCCTCCGTTAATGTCCCACAGACATGCCCAGAGGCCCGTGCCTCAGGTGACTCGAGTCCTTGCCATGCATCTTATATGCACAGACAAGAAGAAAATAGGCCCATCTGCATCTTTCCCACCACAGAGAAGCAATTGTGTTGAAAGCTCCCACTTTTCATTTATTTATTTATTTGTTTGTTTGTTTCGGAGACTAAGCAGCCATGAGAATACCACCTTGTGTAAGGAATACTCCCTGAGAAGGGGAAAGGGGAACCCATTTTTGTCTTTTTCTTTTTGAGAGAGAGCCCCTTAGGAATCTTCCTTGGCCTCCCCAGAATGTCGTCACAGAAAGCTAATACAGCCAGTCACTAGCAGACCCACCTACAATGTGAGCAGGGGACTCAGTATCATATATATAGCACAATACACAGGGGCCCATGATTTCACAGGAAGCCCCTCATCTACTGGGAACAGGGAGGAAGAAGACATCAGTCACAGGAGGCCACACGGAGGCGAGAAGATGCTACACCCAAGAGGCTCCAAAGCAACAGTGAAAACACTTTCACTTTCACGCGTTGAAATCCCAGGATGCACCGCTTTAGAACTCAGGCTGCCACTGCTGAGGAAGTCAGTGAGCACAGGGACAACTCCATGGAAAAGTCATGGAGAGTCTGAGTTGAGAGCAAAGGAAGAGGTTTGAAAGGTGCAGAGAACACACACCATAAGACACAGATGACCAGGGAGCCAGGGGATTGGCAGGGGAGGTCTAAGCCCTCTCCTTCTCTCCCTGAAGTGGAAGAGGGAACAACTGAAAGGGATGCGGAGGAATAACAGGGAAAACATTCAATTTGGCAAGAAAGCGGAAGCCACAGTCTCAAGAGGGATAAACCTACAGAAACCCGGATCAAGTTGTAACATAATGAAACTTTCTCAAGGTTGAAAGACAAAGGAAAAAATGTCAAAAGATGCCAGAGAGAAAGCATGCCTCACCTAGATAGGGAGATCACTTGAATGGCAGGATTTGGGGCAGCATCTTAGGGAAAAGCACTGTTAACTGGAAGGTTCTATTTCCATGAAACGCACTCAGACACAGGAAACTGGGATGTTCTTAGGGAGGGGAAAGCCAGGTGATTTGCTACCCGCAGACCCGCCCCCAATGACAGCCAAGGGAAGTTCTCAGGGAGGCAGGAAGCTGGAGGGAGGGTATGGACAGTGTGAGCCTTCTCTCACTGCAGTGTCCTGGATTTTATACAGTTTCTAAAATCATGTGTGTATATATGACACGAAAGAAATGAAACTGTGTAGGGGACCAAGCCGACAAGTACAGATGAGGTGAGATGGGGAATGCAGGGACATGGGGGAGTATACTCAATGTACCATATATATATGTGCATGAACACTTTAAAAATTAATTGATTTGGACAAAAAAAAAGCTTCCAGAGGGAGAAAAGTAGAACAAAAACAAAAATACACATAAGCAGAGTTGACTCTCTTTTTCCCCGTGAGTCTTCCAAATCACATGCAATGGTTAATGCAAAATCTAGGGCTGTTTGGTGTGACTCTCCATCTATGCAGAGGAAATATTTAGGTAATGACTACCCGGGGGAATGAAGACAGAGAGAGAGAGAGAGAGAGCGGCGAGGCAACTGAGCCTCACCAAAACAGACTCACAAAGGCACAAACACGCTCCCTGGCTCTAGCTGTGCGGACATATGACAGTGACATACAAAGCCATGACAAATCCCACAGCTAACTCAGATGAAGATAACCCATTCAGGACCAAGTATCCCAAAGCCCCTCTCTCTATGCATGTTGTCCAGCTCTGGGTCCCTGTGTTAATTTTTATCCACTGCAAGAAAACCTTCTCTGATGTGGGCTGAGCGAGACATTGTTCAATGTGTAGAGCAAGATACAGTTAGCTGGTGGGAATGCAAACTTGTGCAACCACTTTGGAAGGCAGTATGGCGGTTTCTCAGGAAATTCGGGATCAACTTACCCCTGGACCCAGCAATACCACTCTTGGGAATATACCCAAGAGAGGCCTTATCATACAACAAAAGTATATGCTCTACAATGTTCATAGCAGCATTGTTTGTGATAGCCAGAACCTGGAAACAACCTAGATGCCCTTCAATGGAAGAATGGATGAAGAAAGTATGGAATTTATACATATTAGAGTACTACTCAGCAATAAAAAACAAGGACTTCTTGAATTTTGCATACAAATGGATGGAAATAGAAAACACTATCCTGAGTGAGGTAAGCCAGACCCAAAAAGAGGAACATGGGATGTACTCACTCATATTTGGTTTCTAGCCATAAACCGAGGACATTGAGCTTATAATTAGTGATCCTAGAGAAGCTAAATTCGGAGAACCCAAAGAAAAACATATAGGCATCCTCCTGAATATTAATCTTCAGCAAGCGATGAAAGGAGACAGAGACAGAGACCTAAATTGGAGCACAGGACTGAAATCTCAAGGTCCAAATCAGGAGCAGAAGGAGAGAGAGCACGAGCATGGAACTCAGGACTGCGAGGGGTGCACCCACACACTGAGACAATGGGGATGTTCTATTGGGAACTCACCAAGGCCAGCTGGCCTGGGTCTGGAAGATCCTGGGATAAAACCGGACTCTCTGAACATAGCGGACAATGAGGAATACTGAGAACTCAAGAACAATGGCAATGGGTTTCTGATCCTACTGCACGCACTGGCTTTGTGGGAGCCTAGGCAGTTTGGATGCTCAACTTACTAGACCTGGATGGAGGTAGGGGTTCCTTGGACTTCCCACAGGACAGGGAACCCTGATTGCTTCTCGGGCTGGGGGGGGACTTAATTGGGGGAGGGGGAGGGAAATGGGAGGCGGTGGCGGGGAAGAGACAGAAATCTTTAATAAATAAATAAATTAAAAAAAAAGAAGTCTTTTACTGTTATATTCCTTGAGCAGAAAAATAGTGGTGTGTTTTCCCCTAGGCCCATGACCTATCTAGTCTCAGATTCTTGGCCACCGAGACTCAGAGATCTATGCAGAAGAGGGGGCAGTGAGATTGTAAGAGCCGGAGGTAGTGGATGGCTTCAAGGAAGCAGCACCTTCCAGACACGATGGGACGGGAGTGTACTTGAACTCATAGAGACCATCATGGCACAAGAACTGCAAGTTCAAACCACACAAAACCCCAACACTGAGGAGGGGAAGTGGACGTGGGTTCTTTCTCCTAACCAAGAAGCTGTTTGTAACTGGTAGATACTAGGAAAGGGAAAATCAGTGTTCTTTAATGGATGATACTGCGTAGCTCAATTATACTCCAGCGCAGGCCCCATGTCTTTGAATAGTTGGCCAACATAAAAGGGATCCCACATGTGGTGGTTTGAAAGATAATGGCCCCCCACTTTCTAGGCACTAGGGAGGTGTGACTTCATTGGGATAGCTATCCCTTGTTAGAGGGAGCAGGTCACTGTGGAGGCAGGCTGAGGTCTTTTGCTTACGCGTCACTCAGCGTCACAGTATACTTCCTCCTGTGGCCTGCAAGACACAAGACTCTCAGCTGACCTCTCCAGCACCACGTCTGCTGTACGCCACTCTGATCCCCATCATGATGATAATGGATGAACCTCTGAAACTGGAGGCCAGCCTCCCAATCAAATGTTTTCCTTATAAGAGTGACCATCATCATGGTGTCTCTTCACAGCAACGGAAACAGTAATGAAGATAAGTTGGTTTTTCTGAGTTGGTTTTTTTTTTTGCCTTATTGGGATTTTTTGTTTGTTTTGATTTTCATCTTTTTTGTGTCTTTTTCTTTTTGAGAGGAGAGAAAAATAATGTGAAGTTGGATGGGTAGAGAGTGGAGAGGATCTGGAAAGAGTTAGGGGATGACAAAGAAAATGATCAAAATATATTTCATGGAAAAAAATAAAATTCAAAACAAGAATGCTAAAAGGAAGATAAGGGAAAGTTAAGCCAGAGATTCGGCAAAGGGGGAGAGGGGAGAAGAGAAAGAAAAGGAGGGAGTGAGAGCAAGAGAGGAAGACAAAGAGTGGGGGAGGGAAGAAGGGAGAGAGGGAGAGGAAGAGAGAGCCTGAGACCAGGTACAACTATGTAACACAGCAATTAAGAGGATTAGAGTTATAGTGCAGATTAAAAAGCCAACCCAACTTTATTCTATTTTTAAGGAACTTTCTTCAGGGGTTGGAGAGATAGCTCAATAGTCAAGAGCACCGACTGCTCTCCCAGAGGTCCTGAGTTCAATTCTCAGCACCTACATGGCAGCTCACAACCATCTGTAACTCCAGTTCTAGGGGACTGGATACCTGCTTGGCCTCCATGGCCAGGCATGTATGTGGTACACGGACATACACGCTAGCAAAACGCTCAAATGCACAAAATAAAATAAATAAATCTAAAAAGAAATTTATAGAAACTTCAAATATGATGATACAGACAGGTATCAGGGAAAGATGGAGAAAGTATGCCAGGCACACTCAGGCCGGCGAAAACTCTCAGAGATGGAGATGTGTGTTTCAGGATGATAATATGACCAATTTATTATGGAACCTAAAATTTTTTAATTCTTACACACCTAACAACAGAGGTACAAGGCCTAGGAGGCAAAACCTGATGTGACTGTGAAATGAGAAATAGGCCAAAGTGCACGATGGAGGCTTTGACTCTCCTTGCTGACACAGGATGAAAAAGCCAGTCAGAAGGACCAGAGACTCTGTCAGCCAATAGGACACAATGACAGTCACGGAAGACTCCTTTCCACAAAAACAGACTGTGGTCCTCTATGTGTGCACGCATGCGTGCGTGTATGTGCATGTGTGCGTAGGCATGTGTGGGTGGAAACGTCCTCAGTCAGAACACAGCCCCACCACGAGACAAACTGTAGTAGATTTAGAAAGGCATCAAAGTCATGTGATGTGTGTCCGGACACAGCGGAAGCAGACGAGCAGACAACAGCGAGGGCATCTCCAGACGCTGAGAAACAAACACTCTACTTGTGAATAATCCGTGGGTCAGAGGAGACGCCTCGAGGGATGTGAAAATGCTTCCAGACAGACTGGAAATGAGACTGCAATCTACCAGGCACAGCACAAGCAGCGCGTGGGCATGGATAGCGTGTGTTATTAAAGAGGGGGGTCTCCTGTCAACAATCCCTGCTTCCCCCGAGAATCTGAACACGGGGTAGTGAGAGACCCACACAGCAGAGAGAAGGAAGCAAAAGTGTGACTAAGTCAGTGTGACTTTTTCCACACACTGAAGACTTTCGGGTGGAAAGGCAGCCATAGAACTATCCTAGACAGTTCTGAAGATGAGGCACACAGGAGGGGGAATCTGCCAATCACATTTAGCTATAGTAATACATTTGTGTATGTGTGTGAGTGAGTGTGCGCACACACGCACGTGCGAGCACACATACGTGTGGTGGTCAGTGTCAACCTCAGTGTCCTCAATCTCTCTGCACTTCAATGTTACTGAACTTGACACTCTTCCTGAGCGAGCAGCAGGCCTCTGGGATGGGATCCTCCTGTCTGCACAACCCTGGTGCTGAGGTCACTGGTCCACATGGCTACATCTGGTTTGTGTTATTGTTGTTGTTCATATGTTTTTTGTGGGTGCTGAGGATTCAAGCACAGGTCTTCACGCTTGTTGCGGCACACACTTTACCAACTGAGACATCTCGCCAGCCCAGTCCAAAGTCCAGTTCGAAAACACATTTTAACGGTGGCAAATACATATACAGTTGACCTCCTTATACATATTTTGAGGCTGGATATGTCTACACTGCTGTCTAATGCATGTCTAGAATGCTTCCCACCCTCCCCCCTCATGACACTCCCTGTCCCCACCAAACAAACAGCCCATCCCCAGCGGCTCTTCCCATCCCCATAACCTCTACCCTGCTTTTGTCTTGGTAGACCCAGCCACCCACAACTCTCATAGGGCAGGGCAGAGACATCTTCCCATATCCGGGCTGTTTTTGCTCACAGTGCCCACTGAGTTTATCCAGGTTGCACAGAGCATTATAAAGTCTTCTCTTTTTAGGGTGAGTAATATTTGCCTTTCTGGAGGGAGCCCATTTGTTCAGACCTAGTGGCAGACTCTGCTGTTGTGAGGTGTGCTGCCAGGACCCGGGTGTGCAGATGTCTTAAGACCCTCTTTCAGGTCTTCAGGATACAGAGTTAGAATACTCTCTCTATATGTATACAGATAATATACAGATTGTGCTTGTGCACCACAGAGAAATAACCCAGGAAGCCAGGTGCTTCTTCCTAAGCAGAGCTCATAATTTCATTGCATAAATGTTCTGCATTTGTAAAAACTCTGCATGTTATAGAGACCACAGTTTTGTTTTCTGAGCAGTCACCATGGTGCTTTCCAGACCAGCTGCATTATCCTGCGTCCCCCACCACCAATGTCCTTGGCACTGATATCTTCACCCTCTCTGATGCTCATGTCTGCTTGCATCGCAGGCACCCTGACAGGGGAAAGGGGACAGCTCACTGCAGGTTTGATATGGACTTCCCTGTTCTACAGCACAATGCTCTTTATTTTATGGTTACAATTTGCGTTTTTTCTCTTCTTTGGGAAAATGTAAAATGTCCATTTATGTCTTTGCCCTTGTTTTTGTTGTTCTTTTTTTTTTTTACTACACGAGTTCTTTACATATTGTGGCTACTGTCAAATGTACAATTTGAAAACATTTGTTCATTCATGGGCTGCCCTCACTCCATGGATAGTGTCTTTCAATGTGCAGCTGGATAAGAGGAATTTTTATGTAGATCTCAAAGTCAAGGCTGCATCCTACTGGCAGACACCAGAGAGATCAATGGAACAAAATCAAGGGGAATTCATGAATAGGCCAACATCAGCGTGTTAGACTCAGTTTTGATAAAATAACAAAAGCAATTTAGTGGAAGGAATATGCTCCTGGCAATAGTTCATTCCAGAACAATTGAATGTATACTGACAAAATCAAAAAACAGCCAAACAAAATGCCTCTGTCGAAATCCCACATTTTACATGAAAATCAGCCCATGGTGGATCCTGGACTTGAGTGTAAAAACTAGAAAAGTTATAGAAAGATGCCGAGGATCTACAGGGCCTAGGGCAGGACAAGGAGTTCTCAGAAAGCACAGTTTGTTAGGGACAGGGTTGAAAGACTGAACCCTGAGCACTGTCAGGGATGGGGATATAGCTCACCAGAAGAGAGCTTGCCAATAGGGTGTCAGCCCCCAGGTCTTTGTTCTGGTACTTACAAAAAATAAAATGAAATAAAATAATTTTTTTTAAAAAAAAAACCTTTTGTTTTGTGCAAGAGAGGGAAGTCTGAAAACCAAGCTCCTAAAAAGTGGCTAATGTGTAGGGTGTGTTTATTGAAAACTCAAGATTTTAAAACTTTGGCCAACAAGGGTGAAACATCCTAGCGGACAGACACAGGAAGAGACCAGTCAGCATTGACCATTAGGGAAATGTCACCAAAGCCCCAACAAGCCACCACTCCTCACCTATCCACATGACCAGTATGGTGTCCACAGTCCTGCTGAGGAGATTAACAAATGAGGTAACCAGAACATTGCTGGCAGGGACCTGTGATGGGACAGCCACTATGACAAGTTGCTTGCTGGTGCCCTTAAAACCCCAGCTTGGGACGCCACATGGTCCAGCATTAGAGTTCACTCAGAACCCATGTGTGAACACTGCAGTGCACGATGTGGAACAGGCCCCAGCTGGAGATACCTCCCACAGCCTCTGACGCATGGCGCCTAAGGCACTATGGCATATTTGCACCCACTCCGTGGACTACTGCTCAACAATAAACAAGAACCAGCTATCGGCATATAGGACCGGTGTGGGACAATTGTTTATATTCTGTTACTTATATTTTAAATGCACGCTGATTGGCCAGTCGCCAGGCAGGAAGTATAGGTGGGACAACCAGATAGGAAGTAGAGGCGGGTCAAGGAGAACAGAAGAATTCTGGGAGGAGGAAGCCCATTCCTCTGCAGTCCTGACCCAACCACAGAAGCAGCAAGATGTGACTGCCCTGCTGAATAAGGTACTGAGCCACATGGCTAACATAAACAAGAAAAATGGGTTAATATAAGTTGTAAGAGTTAATAAGAAGCCTGAGCTAATGGGCCAATAACTTTATAAGTAATGTAGACCTCTTTGTGATTTCTTTGGGACTTTACGACTGCAGGAACTGGGCAGGACAGAAACCCGACAACATAGGACTATCAACATGATTATCTACACTGTAAAAAATCGATTGTGGTAGTCCATTTTCAGTATGAAGCATGCTTAGATAAGGCTCGGTGTCCTAATTAAATGAGATGGAGGATTTGGGAAGAGGGCAAGTCCTGGCATATATGAAAAAGGCACAGTCATTTCTTGTGATCTGGAGACTTTTAAAAAAAATCTCTGTCTCATGCCAAATCAGCACACCAGCAAGTCTTGCCTTTTCTCTATGCCAGGTCATTTTCTGCAGAAAGATATATTCTAAACTGCTTCATTTTCAGTGGCCTCTTGAATTCATCATTACCTTATTTCCATCACCCTGGATCCAGGGGACTGAGCAGGTAAAGCAGCCGACTTCCAAGGGTTATGCATTCTGGGATTCCATTTTTCTCGTACATCATGGGACAGAGTTAAAAAAGACGGGGATTCGTGATTGTCAGTAGGAAAGGAGGGGACAGGAATCAAATCACACAGCGCAGCTGTGGAGGGTGAGGAGGTTAGAAACTGCCGACATGCTCTGAGTCGGGAACATGCCGCTGCCTGTTCCTGGGTCGTTAGGCTGAGCTGCCCTTTTGAAACCTTTGCGGTCCTCCTGTGCGAGCTTCTGCGTGCTGCCACCATGCTGAGCGCTCTCTGAGAATGGAACCCATGCTGGCACTGCACACCGGGCTGAACTGGCACGGTGCTATCTCACAGATGAAATCCAGTTAAGGAGCACGTGGACGGGGACCTAAACCGGTACCTGCGTGGCCTGTATGAATCATCTGCTCTAACCAATCAGCCTGAATGTACCACACCAACATGACGGTGTTCACTGACTCTGGGCTTTAAGGCCAAGGATGGACCTGAAGAGGTACAGTAGTGGGTGTCCAGTCCAGGATCAAGGCTCTGGAATTTTTCGTAGGCTGCTGCTGGCTGAGGACCCATGTCCATGGTCACCCTCCTGGTCCAGGCAGGTCTCAGGTCCTCCTAATCTGTAGACAAGGGACCAGATCCACACCTTATGAACTTCTCTGGGCAGCTGCTTCCCTCAGCAATGGCTCACACTGTCAGACAACATAAACCCTTCCTTCCTTGATTGCTTTTATCAGGCATTTGATCACAGAGAAAAGTAACGAAGGCAGAAGGGAAGGCTTAGTGCGCCTGCGTACTTTCAAACGTAAAATTATCTCAACAAAAAAACCACACATTTTCTGATTTAAATTCCCTGAATTATGTGTTTCGTGATAAATTGACAAAATTAGCTACAGACAACAGCTAAATCTCCAAATGGAGGCACATTGAAGATGCCAGCCACACAAAATACGAAGAACATTTAAATTTTAGGCAGTAGGTGAAATTTAAAGTTTTTTTATTAGAGATTTGTATATCCTATGCTATGATTAAGACAGTCTTTTGGATACGCCTGCCAATATTTATAGGTAAATATTTACAGTGGAAATTAAGATGTAACATCTACTAAATATTTACTTACGAAGAAAGAGGAAGGGAGGGAGGAAAAGAGAGGGGTGGGGGAAGAAAGAAGGGAGAAAGGGAGGGAGGAAGGAAAGGGAATTGCTTTTCCCACTGGAGACCTTCCCGACTGCAGTTGTTTCAGACTGTCCTGGTGTCCCTCATTCTGGCATCTCCCACTGTGATGAGATGCTATCCGCACACATTTGAGTGGCACCATGGCCAAGGCTGTAGCCAAACAAGAAGTCTTGGTGGGGGATGAGCTTAGATCCTGATCAGTTACATGTTCACCACCGGGCCAGGTGCTATGCAAATCTCTCTGGGTCCCCAGAGGTCACTCTTTTCTCTCTTTAAGGAGAAAGAAGCAAACTTGGGGCTAGCATTTGTTGAAATCATTCCATGTGCTTCTTCGTGCAGTTTCTATGAATTATCTGGGCCATTGCTGCGACTCCCCTGTGAGGCACGCTTATAATGTAAGAACAAGGCCCAGCCAGTGTTCATCACCATCACCACCAGAATCATCATCTCTATCGTCATCACCACCATCACCATGACCATCAGCACTACCACGAATTTTGTCTTGAGTTATTCAGCTGTATTTCCAGCCAAAGTGCCCACACCTTGGGCCCACACTTTCAAAACTGAAATGCTTTATGGTATTTAGCAAGAATGTGAAGGTCTTCATATGTAACACTCAGGACCCATATATACTTGAACATTTGTTCTCTGGGTCCCTAAAATATATTGTTGGTGAAGCAGCTCCTGTAGCTGACTCTACTGCCTAGAGAACCTGTTATCAAGGTTCCCAGAAGAGTTGTCAGAGTTTGTCCAGAGATCCTTCAGCTACTATCCTGTCTGAACGGCAGCTTCATCTGTAGTCTCCCAGCGTCCTCTTCCACCACAGGCCTTCTCTGAACTCAGACTGCATCAGTGGAGCAAAATAGTGTAGGACTGACAGCCCCCCCCCCAAATCAGCCACCCTGCAGGGCCCCTCGGGGATGCTCGTCTTCTGTCTTTCTAAAGGAACCAATCACATGGAAGAGCAATCTGCTGGCAAACTGTCCAGCTGCAACTCAAGGCAGATTTGGCAGTGGGCTCCCAGGTGGGCATCACAGCTCCAGGGCCCGATGGATCCAAAGTGAAGCTACAAGGAGGATGCTGGTAGCTCCAGCAGGGAGGCGAGACCAGACAAGTATGCTCGACAGGACAGCCTCGGTCCTTGTCTGGGTGGCCAGAAGGCTGCAGTCCTGCCACAGGGCAACCATGTGGGGTTCTCCTGCAGTCAGGTATGCGGCTTTTGGAAGCTGGGTAGTTGAGATGGCTGACTATAGTCCCTGTCTGAGCACACACAACCCAGTTTCCAAAGGGGAAGGTGTGTACCCTTTGAGGGGGCTGCTGGCATGAGGGGACCGCAGGATGAGCCGACTGTGGAGTCCTGATGAAGATCATTTTGAGCAAACTGTCACTCAGCTTTCCTGTTCCACCTGTACATGGCTGAAAAATAAAGGCTACTCAGATGCTATCACAACGTAAATGTGGCAACTAGGCCACTGGGCTGATCTGGATTTCACTATATGTCTGGCTCTTGTGTTTAACTTCTGCTGTTTGGACACTTCACACCTGTGGTCACACACACACACACACACACACACACACACACACACACACACACCCCACCTTACCTGAGAGCAGCAGAACTGGAGGCAGCCAGCCCATGGTCTGATTTGCATGGAAGCCTGATGAAGGTCAGATGTTGGTGCAGAAGTAGATAGGGCTTAGAACAAAGATTTGAAGATTTTCATTTTCACTGGAGGTGAGGGAGGAGGCCAACAAGTGAACATGGAACGATGGACAGAAAGAGAAATGACCTTTGCTCGGTGGGTCGGGATGCCCTGGTCAGGATGACACTTTTCAGACTGAGACAGTGGGAGTAAAGAGGAAACTGGGCAAGGGCCAGCCAGCCTGGTCAAAGGGCCCACAGCTGTGGGAGCAAAGCCCTAATCAGGAATGAATGACTGAGTGCTGGGGCCATATATTTTGAGCTTGCTTAAGAGAAAAGGGAGCAGACCTCCACAGGAGCAGGTAAAAGGGAGCAACAGCTGAGGGAGCAGGCCCAAGCCAGAACATGGACCAGACATGGGTCCTCCTGGCTCAGAGTTCCTATTTTCTTGTGCAAAGTTACTTACTGAGGTCAGAGTGATACATACCCATGCAATACACATACTCCTAAGCACCTCAAGTCCCCAAGGGTAGCCCTAAGAGTCATCAGTCTCAGTGGCCTTGATAATTTCCCTGAAAAGCTCCTTCGTAGGGACATCCATGGGAGATCATCTTGAAGAAAGACACTGAGTGGGTTGGATCAATAACTTTAGGTAGAAGCTATTTTCTGTGCTATTGGGAAGGAAGTGAGTCAGCTGCCAGCAGCTCTTGTCACTGGAGCAGTGTGTGCTTTGAGGAAGTTTAGTTCACTAAAGAGTGAGGTTGTGTGATGGAGAGGGCCTGGGCATTACAGATATCTAGGTTCAGTCTTATAAATTATAGTCTTATCGTTTATAGCTCTTAACTTTTGGAAAGGTCACTTTAAAGTTCAATAAACTTTAACTGGAAAAAAGTATCCAAAGCTTTATGGCAAAAGTCTGCTGTGAGGACCAACGTGCAAAATACAGCAAACACAAAACTGACTTTTAGCTACTGTTTTGCAAATGGTTAGAGACAGAATGATGCTATGGAGATGTAATGATCATCTCCACAGTGGGGATAATGTTGATTGATGATGATGGTGATGGCGATGATGATGATGATAGTGATGATGATAGTAATGGTGATGATGATGATGGTGATGGTGATGATTGTGATGATGATGATGGTGATGGTGATGATGATGATGATGGTGATGATGATGATTGTGATGGCGATGATGATGATTGTGATGATGATGATGATGATGGTGATGGTGATGATGGTGATGGTGATGATGGTGATGGTGATGGTGATGATGATGGTGATGATGGTGATGATGATGATTATGATGGTATTGATGATGATGGTGACGATGACGATGATAATTACAGTGATAAAGATAACAAAATTAACCCAAATAAACATTGTCAACATGTGGCTGTCATCCCTGGGAAAGCATCTCATTGGCTGAAGCACTCACACAGCTGGTGCTTTAGCATCACGATGTAAGGAGACTTTACACTTCGCATGTGCATTTTATTTTGAGTGTTAGCATTTTACTTGTGCCAAATTGCTGAGCAGAACTGAAAACTCACTCAAACAGTAAGAAACACTGTCAGGCATCCAGATGTGGTGGTATTCTGTCCACACTTCAGCATGTATGGTGGTTATTTGTTTTAGTTTGTTTCTGTCATTTGGCATGAGCCTGAGCTGGGTGCTATAGCAATGGCTATGGGAGGATACAAACTGCACCACAGACTTGAAACAAAGTCAAGGAGGATGCACACTGCTTCTGGAATCTGAGATGTCAAGGAAGCATGCTGGCAGGCAGCTTGAGCGTGGAGCTAAGTGGTTGCTGGAGAAAGCATTGCAGCTGCTTGGCTCCGGGCCTGGTCTGTACAGATCCTGAGGTGTGATGTAGTTTAAAAATAACCCCACTCTGGCTGGCAGGCTGAGGATCTGATGCTGGACTCGCAGCTGCCACAGCTACAGAAAGCAGTCTGCTTTTGTTCTGTCGGGGTTGCTTCAGATTGTCCTCCTAGAATAGGCAGAGGTGCATCCCCTTTCCCAGTCAGGCAGAGGAAGAGAGCAGGATGCAGAAAAGACTTCCAGGCAGAACCATACTATAAACCACTCACCTGAAGGCAGCAGGTGTATGTGAACCTAAGAGAAGGTGTGCCCCTGGGTACTTATGCCTGAGAATCTGCACGTATGCATATATATGCGCAGGCATGAGCGTGCGTGCGTGCGTGCGTGTGTGTGTGTGTGTGTGTGTGTGTGTGTCTACTCATGCAGATACGTGAAAAATGCTGCTTGTAAGATAGTGACTCATTGCTCAAAGTCCTCAGGTAATTGCAGCCAATCTGGTGATTTTTGTTTTCAAGAGACATTTTAAGTTGAAATAAGCAGTATCATACTTTCCAACATATTTTGTCAAAGAAAAACATATATTTTAAAAAATCGCTATCATCATCACAAATGTCACTTAAGCACTTTGAAGTGAAAATCAAATCCATCTACTTAAATAAGATGCCAAGAGCAGTCATGAACAGAGTCCCTGACACTGTCGCATAATTAAACCCCAACAGATGCTAATTCTCATTGTCATTATTATTGTTATCAACATAATCACCAACATCACAGCCATCACCACCATCACCCATTATCATCAACGCTGCCATTATTGCCATCGTCATTGTCTGCACCATGATCTCTATCGCTACCACCGCCACCACCACCATTATCATCACAATCATCTTCAACGCCATTTCTATTATCACTACCGCCACCATCAATACCAGCATTGCCATCATTGCTATCATCATCATAACCAAGACTAAGTGTGTCAAAATGGTGAGTGGATGCCAACAGAACCCAGGTGTAGGCGGTCTATCATTAGTCAGTGTTCTCATGACAATTTCTTACTCAATTGTTTTCTTTCTGTAGCTCAGACCTAACCAGGAAGTGTTCTTGAGCAGGGTGGGAGTAGTAGAGCTAGCCTAGGGGCCTAGCCCAGGAAAGCCTCTGACACACCACCCACCAAGCTGGTAGTCAGGGCACAACTGATTGGCAGCAATGGGAGCCCTTACTCTTCCCAGAGTGTTGGGTAGGGGTTGTTCCTACAACTCTTTTACATCTTTAATTCATTCAGTAGGAAACAAAAGACTTCTTTGTTTATTTTTGATATGTATGGAATTGATGAATGGCCTCTCCACTGTGGTGTATGTCTTCCTATGTGTATCTGTGTGTGCATGCTTATGTGTTTGCAGGTACACATGTAGCATACATGTATGTAGAGGCAGACGACACGTTGGCTTTCATGTTTCAGCTGTCATCTACCTTGCTCTTTGAGATAAGATCTCTCCCTGACCCTGAATTCTCCAGATAGGCTAGGATGGCTGGCCAGAAAGCCCAGGGACTAGAAAGTCTCCACTGCCCAAGCATAGGTTGTAAAAGTGTTCCTCCATGCCTGGGTTTTATTTTTTTTTCTTTTTGCCCTTTGGGGCTTGCCACCCAGCTCCCAAATAAATACACGGAGACTTATTCTTACTTATGAATACCTGGCCTTAGTTTGGGTTGTTTCTAACCAGCTTTTCTAACTTAAATTGTCCCATCTACCCTTTGCCTCTATTCTATATTCCTTTCTTTCCTCCTAACTGTGTGGTTGTTTGTGTGGCTGGGTGGTTGGCCCCTGGCATCCTCCACTCCTTCTTTTCTTGATCCTCCGTCTTCTTTTTTCTTCCTGAGCCTAAATTTCTCCTCCTATTTATCCTCTCTGCTTGGCAGCCCTGCCCATTTTTCTCTCCTGCCTAGCTCTGTATTAGATCAGTCATGAGTTTTAGACAGGCGAAGGAACACAGTTTTACAGAGTTAAACAAATGCAACATAAAAAATGCAACTCATCTTTGCATCATTAAACAAATATTCCACTGCATAAACACATGCAATACATCTTAAACGAATATTCTACAACATTCTGGGGATTGAAATCAGGTCCTTATGATTGGATGGCAAGTACTTTACTGACTGAATCATCTGTCCAGTCCCGAGCAACTCTTCCATCACAAGGACAGATTCAGTAAGAGTTGAATGATAATACCCAAATCCCTTGAACCTCAGCCCTAGCCCAGGCCACAGAGAGACTGGCCAGAAGTATCACACAGTGTAGAACACCTGTGAGCCAATCCAGATGAGGAGAAAGGACACTGTGGGATGCAAAATTTACTGAGACTCCTTTGATTTTATTCCTGTCCATCCCATAACCTGACCACCCTGAGAAAAACTAGAGACAGGCCAGGCCAGCCCAGCTGCACTCAGGAGAAACAATGGGACAATGCTGGGGTCACTTCTGTGTCAGAGCTGCAGTGATCTAGAGGTGGACTCTAGCTGTAGACACAGGCTCTCCAGCTTTGCTTAGGAGGCAGCTCACCTGGACTTTCAGGATCAGGTTAAAGAACAGAAATGAGCCGGGCGGCGGTGGCGCACACCTTTAATCCAAGCACTCGGGAGGCAGAGGCAGGCGGATCTCTGTGAGTTCGAGACCAGCCTGGTCTACAGAGCTAGTTCCAGGACAGGCTCCAAAGCCACAGAGAAACCCTGTCTCGAAAAACCAAAAAAAAAAAAAAAAAAAAAAAAAAAGAACAGAAATGAGAAAGGGATTCAGGCAAGGATGCTGGGTAAGCAGATGCAGAAGTGGGAGTGTACCAGAATGTATGCAAGTGTTGAGACAGGACCACGTATAGAAGCCATGAATCCTGGAAAACAATTGGAAAGGGTTTATTTGGCTTACATGTGCAGAACATAGTCCACCACCAAAAGAAGCCAGGGTGGGGACTTAAGTTAGGAACCTGGAGGCAGGAAATGATGCAGAGACCATGGAGAGGTGCTGCTTACTGACTTGCTCCCTATGGCTTGCTCAAGTTTAACCATAGTGGGCTAGGCCCTCCCCCATCAATCATCAATCAAGAAAATGTCCCATCATGCTCACTTACAGGACAGCTGGGTCAAGGCATTTTCTCAATGGAGGTTCCCTCTTCCCAGATAACCCTAGTTTGTGGCAAGTTGACAAAACTTATCCAGCACAGCTACTGTACGATGCTCCCATGAGCGAGACTTGAGCCCACCCACTCAGCTGGGCACTTGACGCAGCCTAGGTCCTGCCTCAGTAGAGGGTGGGGTTTATAGCTTGCTTAGCATGGCTCTGATACTCCAATACCCAATGAGAAACCTCCCTCTTATTCCTGAGAGGCTTTACCACATCTTTGTAGCCACAGGTACAAGCTGAATCCCACAGAGGAGACATCTGTGTCACATTGGGCAGCTACCCTCAGAGCCCCATCGTGAGGCTGAAGTCACAACCTAGCTGACACATGGGCTTAGTCGGAGTTTTTCTAGCTGTATTTCAGCAGTGATTCATTGTGTGTACTGGCAACAGGCACTGTGAGAATGTGGATTGCACACTAATACCTGTCTTTTACCCAGGAACTTTATCCTTTCTTGTCTCTCCTTAGATTCCCCATTTCCAGATGTAGATGCCTGTATAATGTAGGGCTCCAGCTGGATTCTGGGATACTGTTTCCTTCTCTCTGTCCATGAGGTCAGAAAAATGTTGGCTACAGAGGGATAACAGAGCAATATCCAGGTCCCACAACCATCTATCTGTCCTTTACAAACTGGATTACAGGCAGTATTACCCTTTGTCATTGGGAACTAAGAAAAGTCACTGGGACCAGGAGGTTGGGCTTAGTGCTTTGCTGAATTCAAGTGGTACTTAATCTACCCAGCCTGGTGTCCCTGAGTTCACACTCTGGAATGTTCTGTCTTGGGAAATCTGGCCCTTTCACAGATCCTATCTGTGGGACAGAGCACCCACAGATAGGATGAAGGCCTCATTCTTGGAAAGCAGAAGCAGTGGAGATGCTGGGACACAAAGGCCTGCAACCAGGAGATGCAGAGACTCAGACCCCTGCCCCTTACTTTTGGTAGGGGTGTGTGACTTCTCCAGCTCCTTACTCTTTGGGTACAATGTGCCCCACTCACTTTCACAAACCCCCCCCCCCCCCAGCCTCTCTGGGTGGTTTGTGCAGTGGTTCTGTGTTGTAGGAGACTGCTTTTTTGTTCCCAGCAGCTCAGACCCAAAATAATCACACAGAAACTATTTTATTTACAACAATGCTTAACCTATTAGCTTATGCATATTTCTAGCTCACTCTTATCTCTTAAATTAATCCATTTGTATTATTTTGTATTTTACCACGAGGCTCGTGGCACACTGGCAAGGTTTCGGCTGGCGGCTTGCGACTTTCCCCTCTGGCAACTACATGGCATCTCCCTGACTCTGCCTCCTTTCTCCCAGCATTCAGTCTAGTGTCCCTGGTCCCCCACCCCCTGCCGCCTAGCTCTGTTCTGCTCTATTAGACTCAGAACAGTTTTTTTATTCATTAATCAATAAAAGCAACACATATACAGAAGGACTTACCACACCAGTTCTGGAGTTCTAAGCCTAAAAGGTCTACTGGAAAACACGTGACCTTTTCCAGCATGGGGTAGTTTAATTCATATGTGTCCCTTAAGGTCTGTGTCAGGCCCTGTGCAGAGAGAGACAGGTGAAGGAGGGGTTGTCTGGAGTGTGGAGGTCTTTTTTCCCCGGTCCATTCAACTGAGCATCACCCCAAGCCTACCACTAGCTCTGCCTGTCTCAAGGTTGGTCCAGGGGTTTGTGTAGGAGTGGTCCAGCCTAGAAAATCCCATCTGTCATCCCTGACTCCTGTGGCAAGCCTTCCTTCCCTGACTCCATCTTCCTTGTCAGTCATCACTTCTCTCTCTTTAATAAATGGAGCCTGGCTATTAAGAGACATAGAGGACATTACACATATTTACTGGGCTATATTTAAAGAATGCTTTTAAGTGAGTATATAATGTCTTCTATGTTAAGCTCTGAGTTCTGGAAGGGAAATTAATTCATCTTCAGAAATCTGCTATACTTTCCTCCCAGCTTTCCAAGGATGATATATGGTACAGTTCTGGGGGTAGGGTCTGTCAGGAGAAGGGTGGTTCTGAGGAGGAGACTGAGATGGTACCTTGGACTTCTCAGTTCCTAAAGAGTTCCTTCCTCCTCCGTTGTTCTATTTCTATCCTGGTTGAGGAGAATCAAGTCCCTATGTCCACTCCTCTGGCTACTGAGGGCATGCTGACTGATACAGCCTCCTGGATGCCTTCTCCTCACTTAGAGATCAGTACAATTCCATTTCCCAGAGAGGCAACAGAGCTCATGGAGGGCTGGAGCCACAGCTGGTGTGGAGAATCTGACTCTGGGCTGCTGGTCCCAAGCCTTGATGTCCTCTTACAGCTACCAAGGACTCAGGAATGGCTCTGCACAGAGCCTTGATCCCAAGATGATCGCTTGGAGCCATGGACCTAACTTTTTCTGATTAGTTCTCTCCTTTCCTTTCATCTGCTTCTTCTTCATCTTTTCCATCACCTTCATCTCCTTTTCCATTTTCTATTTGTGCACGTGCATATGTCTGAATACATTGCTTCCCACACACACACACACACACACACACACACACACACGTGGAAGTCAGAGGTCAGTCTTGGCTGCTGTTCTGCCTTGGGTGCCATGCACCTTGTTTTATGAGACAATCCATGTCCTTCACTGTCTCCTCTCTGCTGGTAGCACACTGGGGATGCCCTGCCATCCTTGTCACAGAATCGGCCTTCTTCTCCAGGGTTACCAGAGGACTTGCCATGATGGTGAGAGCCTGGTGTGGTTCTGGGCAGCACCTAGAATGCCTGCCTGGCAAATGGTATTATTAAATGCTACCATTACCTGTATTGATCATGCCTGTAGAAGTCATATCCTTCATAGCCCAGCTCCTGGGAACAGGAGCAGACAAAAATGAGGTAAATAACTGCTTACTGTTCCCTTCCGTCTGCAACAGACCCTCTGTCCCCATGAGATGCTCCTGCTATATCCCATGTTCTTCTTGACCCCAGAGCTCCTGGGCATTTGGAGCCAGGCAGGTATATCACCATGAGAAGAATTGACGGGAGGTAGCATCGGGGGAGCCAGTAAAACTGTCTCCTCATCCCCTTCCTTCTTTGATTGGATTAGCAGTAGGCCAGCACTACAGGGACCCAATTACCAGAGAGTGTAGAAAGACACGCTCCTTTAAATGGCATAGACACACCTGGAGAACATCTTTATCTCCTCCAGGATGTGGCCACCTGGTCAAGTGGCTCCTAATTGGCACAACAGACATCCTCTGTGACACAGAGCTGCTCTTCCCTGCTTGAATCTGTCTCCCTCTTCTCTGCTAACACACGCTTAGCCCATCTTTCTACATGTGCAGATAAGATGCGTTTATATGAAGAAAGGAGAGACACATGAACTCATTTTCCTAATTGCCCTGCAGGGCCAGATGAGCTTCCTGCTGGATGTCAGGACCTGGCTAATCCTGCCTCCAGCAAGGGGAGCTTTGGGGTTGAGAGCAAGCCGCTGGATGGGGTGGAGAATCTAGGCCCAATATGATGCTTCTATGCTGTTCCTCAGAAGGAGCAACGAAGTCCTGGGTGGCAGGTCTTCACAGTGCTATTATTGTAAAGGGCACTAAGGATTCCCAGGGAGTGTGCTGGTCACTTGCTGTGCCCCACCCTGAGACAGTGTGGGCCACAGGCCGCTTGGAGTTTCCACAAGTGGGTTGCACAGTCTCTTCTAATATTCCTCCTCTTCTCTTTCCTTCTTCATCTTCTCCTTTTTTAACTCTATGCCCTCCTTTCCTTTGTGTGCATATGTGTGTGTTTGCGTGGGTGAGCGCATGCATGTTTTCTTGTGTACTCATATGCGCACCTGCCTGGAAGTCAGGGCTTGTATTAGTTACTTTTCTTTGCAGTGATAAAACGTCTCAGCAGAAAGTTCTAGAGGGTTAGATTCCATGATGGTCGAACGGAGGCATCAGGGGGCAGACTTGGCAGCTGGGGCGGAAATTAAGGGTTTGAACCGCAAACACCAAACAGAGAGCATGAACTAGAAATGGAACAAGCCTTTAAACTCCCAAAACTCACCTCCAGGGGCATGCTTCCTCCAGTAAGGCCACACCTCCTAAACCTTTCCACAGTGCCACCCACTGGGGACCAAGTATTCAAACCCCAGAGGCTGTGGGGGAATCTCATTCAAACAACCACTCAGGTTAACCTGGGGTGTCATCCCTTCTAGCCCTACCCACTTTGCTTTATGAGTTCCTCATTAGCAGGACCTCACCAAGTAGGATAGGCTAGCCAGCTAGTGAGCCCCGGGGACCCACCCCTCTCTTCCTCCATAACAATGAAGTTGCAAGAGTGTGTAAGTACACTCAAGTTTTTTAAAAAAATATGGTTCTGAAGGACCAAATTCAGGCCCCCATGCTTGCAAGGCAAGAATTTACTGAACCCAGTTATCTTCGCAACTTTTTCAAATCATTCATCTCCATTTTCTTCTTCTGGTGATAGACACTAAAATAGTTTGAGAACATAAGATGAACTGTCAAGAGAAACATTACCAGGAATATGCTGGGTTCTGGTGGCCACTGCCCAGTGAAACTGGGTGGAACTGGTTGAGATGGGCTTTAGGGCTCAAGGGACATAGGTGGTCCTTCCATAGCCCAGTGTCATGTTGCTTCTGTCACAGAGCCTGTCCTGGTTCTGAAGACAGCTGCAGGGCATACTGTCTCTGCCATGTATCCTGTCGGCGCTCCAAGCCATCTCTGTCTACACAGCCCCATCCCTCACCTGAGGATAGCTCACGTTCTTGGACGTTTCTCCACTCTGGGTTGAACTGTGATTGTGCCGGAGTACATCCATTGACTCAGGCTGTCCCTCAAGAGCAAAGGGATGTGAGGAAATCCAGGCAGCAGAATATAAAGGAGCCAGAGGCCAGGGGTCAAAAGTCAGAGTTCAACCTTCCAAAACAGCTTGGAGTGGTGTGGGCATGAGGGTATATATACTAGGGAGCTGGATTAGTAAGTGCGGTGTTTCAAAGAGTCAAAATAAGACAGAGAAATTGCTTAGTGGGCTGACTTTTGCATCCACACTGTGGCTAGTTTCCCCTTCTTTGCTATAAGTACATGTATGGGATGCTTTAGCCACTGTGAGTGCCCAAGCCCAGGAGTAGGGGAGGGCCCAACCACTGAAAAATTAGGATAGTCCTTACAAGAAGCTGGATGGGTGAGACTCCAGACTGGGTTTGCAATGCGTGGTCCTCAAGTCTACACTAAAGTCAGAGTTTCCTGAGTCCGCACAGAAAGGGAGAATGACTGGAACCCAGATGCATGCCCAGAAATCCCTCAAGTGCCTTCATTACCCCGATGACTCTGCTTTAATCTCACACTTGCCATGCAAATGGGCTGCAGATGCCGGCTATTGCGGAATCGAATTCAATTTCACTGTCTGATGAAGACACCGTCTGATAGGCTCGGTGCTCTCTGCTGACTTTATGGGGCAAACTCTGCTGTTCAGTGTCTTTCAGTATTCCGTCTCTAGATACTTGCTGGGGTGGTTGTGTACTCACTGTGGCTTCCTTGATTAGGCCACAGAGGGGCTCTTACTCCCCAGTGCGGCCACTGGCTCTTCTCACGTGCAGCTTCCACACTGGCAAACGTACAGAGAAGATGTGGCCATCCTGGGCAGCTTCAAAGTCACAAGGAAAATGCAGACTGCCAAAGGGGTGAGGGGGAGACAAGTGTCCAGTTTCTCTGTCTCTCGGAATCAGTGCAGACCATTGCCACAGTGTCCAGACAAGCCAGTACTGGGGATGGAGACTTCCTCAGCTGCAATGCACCTATGCATTTGCTCTGTTTCCCAGGAAGGGAGAAAATTTGGGGGTGGGGATGAAAGGACATGTGAAGTGGTGTTTGAATAAACTTTAGACACATGATGGGGAGCCTCTGTGGGTGCAGGGGCTTGCTGCAAAGCCTGCTGAGTTGAGTTCAGTCTTTGGGAACCATAGGGTGGAAGGAGACAGCTGACTCCTGCAAGTTGTCCTCTGGCTCTGCATGCCACATTGCCCCCCAACGCACACACACATACACACACACACACACACAAATAACAAATATGTTTTTTTAAAAGAACAGACTGTAAGAATAGCATTTACATAGCTCATTTGAATGGGTGCAGCTCTCCCATTAAGCCCTCTTATCTGACTAAAACTTGCTTCTCCATCTCAATTGGCTCTTTTCAATTGGAGAGCAATCACTGCTTACTAACTGCCCATGACCACAGCAGGTGCCTTGGCTCATCCTTCTAATCAGCCTGCCTGGGTTGGCCTGATGTCAGCAGCTCCATGCTCCTATCTCTGCCTTCCTGTGCGCAAGGGCTGTGGAAAGTTATTCGCTTTTCTGAAGCATTTTCTAAAGGTATCAACCTCCTGAGTAGGAGTCTCCACAGAGGCGAGTCCATATTTACCAAGAGACAGGACAGTCAAACGCTGTCAAGTTATTTCTTATTGATTTTATGATAACCCCATTTCTACGTCAGTGTGTCAGTAGGGGTGAATAGGACAACCCTGAAGCTTCATTGGGCTCTGCAATGGCGCTGCTGCTGATCTGGTCAGGATGAAGCAGCTGCAAGGCCTTCTCCACCTTGGGTTCTCACTGTTGATGCCTGTGGGCCTATGGCAGAATCTAGCTGAGTTCTAATGTTCATGGTGGCTGCTGTGTGCATGTGTGTACACATATGTGTGGGTTAGGGCTCATATATGTGCACCTGGGTTTGTAGTCCAGAGCCAGAGGTCAATGTCAGGTTTCTCTCTATATACCTCTCCACCTTAATTTTTTGAGACAGGGTCTCTCTCTGAACCCGGAGCTCACCATTGTGTAGGCACAAAGTTGACTGTCTTAGTTAGGGTTTCTATTGCTATAATGAAACAACATGACCAAAAGCAACTTGGGGGTGTGTGTGTGTGATATTTGGCTTACACTTCAGTGATATAGTCCATCACTAAAGGAAGTCAGGACAGGAACTCAAAAAGGAAAGGAACCTAGAGGCAGGAGTTAATGCAGAGGCCATAGAAGGGTGCTGCTTACTGGCATGCTTCTTCTGGTTTGTTCAGGCTGCTTTCTTTCTTTCTTTTTTTATTCCTTTTAATTGAGCTGTACATTTCCCCCTCTCCCCTTCCACTTCCCCCGCGCCCCCCCCCCATGCTCCCAATTTACTCATGAGATCTTGTCTTTTTCTCCTTATTAAGAGGATCCATGTATCTCACTCTTAGGGCCATCTCTGTTGTCTAGGTTCTCTGGGATTATGTACTGTAGGCTGGTTTTTCTTTTCTTTATGCCTAAAAGCCATTTATGAGTGAGTACTTATTACATTTGTCTTTCTGGGTCTGGGTTACCACACTCAGTATGGTTTTTCTAGTTCCGCCTATTTGTCTGCAAATTTCAAGATGCCATTATTTTTTTTACCACTGAGTAGTACTCCATTGTGTAAATGTACCACACTTTCCTTATGCATTGTTCATTTGAGGTGCTTCTAGGTTGTTTCCAGGTTCTGGCAATTACGAATAATGCTGCTATGAACGTAGTTGACCCAATATATACTTGGGGTATGATTGAACATCCTTTGGGTATATGCCCAAGAGTGGTATTGCTGGGTCTTGAGGTAGATTGATTCCTAATTTTCTGAGAAATTTCCATATTGATTTCCTAACTGGCTATACAAGTTTGAGCTCCCACCAGCAATGGGGGAGTGGATGGAACTAGAAAATATCATATTGAGTGAGGTAACCAAGACCCAGAAAGAAAAATATAATATGTACTCACTCCTAAGTGGCTTTTAGACATAAAACTAAGAAAAACCAGCCGACAATTCACAACCCCAGAGAACTTAAACAACAAAGAAAACCCTAAGAGAGACACACATGGATCTAATCTACACTGGAAGTAGAAAAAAACAAGATCTCCTAGGTAAATTGGGAGCATGGGGATCATGGGTGAAGGAAGAAGAGGAGGGGGAAGGAAGGGAGTGAAGCAGAGAAAAACATATGGCTCAATAAAAGCAATAAATAAAAAATGGGGTACAAACCTAAACAGAGAACTTTCAATAGAGGAATATCAAATGACCAAAAGGCACTTAAGGAAATACTCAACATCCTTAGTCATCAGAGAAATGCAAAGCAAAATAACTCTGAGATTCCATCTTACACCTGTAAGAATGGCCAAGATCAAAAACACCGATGCCAACTTATGCTGGAGAGGTTGTGGAGTCAGACTGCTTTCTTAGACAACCCAGAGCCACCATCAGAGATGGCACCACCTACAATGGGCAAGGTCCTCCCTCCTTCCCTCCCTCCTCCCTCCCTCATCAATAACTAATTAAGAAAATGCCCTGCAGACTTGCCTACAGCCTGATCTATGGAAGCATCTTTCTCAACTGATGATCCCTCCTTTCAGATAACTCTAGCCTGTGTCAAGTTGATATCAAGCTTTCCAGGACAGGGACCATCACTTGTATCCAATGCATTCAAGCCTTATAGGATTGTGTGTGCCCTCTTTGCCCTGGGCCTTTCTCCACACAGCCCCCTCTATGACCACCTTATCACTTCAGGGTGCAGTGGCATTCTCTGCTAGCTTCTGTCCTTGCTCATGTCTTCTCCCATGAGTGGTTAGTAGCCTCCTTCTCAGTAGAGGCAGAGAAGGCTGACAGTGTCAGAGGGTATGTGCCATGTGTGACTTGATGGGCCACTCCCACTCCACCCCTGACCCCTGGACAGAATCGTTCCTTTCACATAGCCTTTCTTAAGAGCTGTATGACACCACTTAATTCTCATATTGTTACCCTGTGGTTATCTATGACAAAAGAAAAGCTTTGTGTGTGTGTGTGGGGGGGGGGACTGGCCTGGAGATCCGATCAAGAATGAGTGACATGGGGTGCTTTAAGCTTACTGATTTAGGCTTCATGTACACATTTTAAAGATTTATATTTATGTGTAAGTGTGTGTGTGTGTTCCAGTATATGCCACATGTGTGTGAGCACCTAAGGAGGCCAGAAGAGGTAAAACGTGATGGTTAGACATTTTTCCCAACTTAACCCAAACTCAGGTCACCTGGGAAGAGGAAATCTCAACCGAGAAACTGCATCCCTCATATTGACCTGTAAACAAGTCTGTGAGGCATTTTCTTGATTAATGGTGAATCTAGGTGGTCCCTGACCATTACGGGTAGTACAACCCCTGGTCTTGAGGGGTGTAAGGAAACAGACTGACGAAGCCGAAAAAGCAGCAACCCACTGTCACCTCTACTTAAGCTCATATCTCGAGTTCCTGACTTGACTTCCCTCTAGAACAGACCGTAAGTTGAAATAAACTCTTCCCTCCTCAAGTTGTTTATGGTCATGGTGTTTATCAAAGCACAGAGAGCACTCTGAAATACCATGATATGACTGGAGCTGGAGCTCCAAGTGGTCCTGAGTCACATCGGGAAACTGAACCTGGGCCCTCTGGAAAAGCAGTAAGCACTCACAACCACTGAGCCATCTCTCCAGGTCCCAACTTAATGCATTAAAAAAAATTATCTCACGATTACATCAAGAGAGTGGAACTGATGTTTGGGGTCAGGTAAATCCTTGCTGGAGGCAGATGTCCTTGGCTCTGTGTTCAGACAGTAGCCCTATCTTTTACTGCCTGGAACTCTCCACACTCTTCCCCAGAGTGTGACAAGTCCAAGTGTCTGCACACATTGCTCAGGGTTTCTTAGGGAAAAGATCTACTGTTTCACTAGCACCCCTGTAGCTCTTTCCAATAATAGCATGCTGGTCATTAGAAACCTACTTAGACGTATTGATAGGCTATGGGAAAGCCTTTCTACTGTTCTTCGCCAAAGCTGCCCTAGAGGCGCCTCATTAGTACCTGTTTCCTGTTCGTGTTTATAGATGTAGCAACTGTGGATGCAATAAGGCACCTGTGTTCCTTTCCTTCCTCCCTCCCTTCCTCCCTTCCTCCCTCCCTTCCTCCTATCTCCCTTACTTTTTCTTCATCCCTTCCTCTTTTCTTTTTCTTTCTTTCTTTTTTTTTTTTTGGTTTTTCAAGACAGGGTTTCTCTGTGGCTTTGGAGCCTGTCCTGGCACTAGCTCTTGTAGACCAGGCTGGTCTCGAACTCACAGAGATCAGCCTGCCTCTGCCTCCCAAGTGCTGGGATTAAAGGCGTGCGCCACCACCGCCCGGCGCCCTTCCTCTTTTCATCAGTTCTAAGTTTTTCTATCTTTTTTTAAATCAGTGATCCAACATGCTTTTAAATTTTTATTTATTTATTTTACATCTGACCACAGTTTCTCTTCCCTCTTCTCCTGTCCCCTCCCACTACCTCCCCTCTGCATCCCCCTCACTCCACACTTACTCTGTTTCTGTTCAGAAAAGTGCAGCCTCCCATGGGTATCAACAAAGCAAGGCATATTAAGCTGCAATAAGACTAAGCACCTCCCCTTGTGTTTAGGTTGGGCAAGGCAATCCAGTATGAGGAATAGGTTCCCAAGAGCCTGCCAAAGCATCAGGGACAGCCCTTGCTCCCATTGTTAGGCGTCCCACAAGTAGACAAAGCTGCACAATGGTCACGTATATGTAGAGGGCCTAGGTTGATCTCATGCAGGCTCCCTGGTTGTTGCTTTAGACTCTTTGAGTTCCTATGAGCCAGGTTAGTTGTTTCTGTGGGTTTTCTTGTGATGTCCTTCACCCCTCTGGCTCCTACAATCCTTTCTACCCATCTTCAGCAGGAATTCCTAAACTCAGTCTGACATTTGGTTGTGGGTCTGTTTCCATCAGTTACTGAATGAAGCCTTTCTGATGGCAATTGGGATGGTTACCAATCTGATCACAGGAGATTGCCAGTTCCTCTATAGCTAGGAGTCTTAGCTGGGATCATTCTTGTAGATTCAGGGGAGTTTCTCTTGCATCAGGTTTCTATGTGACCCTGAAATGCTGCCCCCTTTCTAGTCTCTTTCAGCACCCTTTGCCTCCATCTATCCCCCAACCCAGTCCCTCAAATTCCCATCCCCATCTGCCCCCAATCTACCCAGGAGATCTCTTCTCAGGGAGATCCATGCAACTCCCCTTGGGCCTTCCTTGTTACCTAGCCTCTCTAGGTCTGTGGATTATAGCTTGATTATCTTTTATTTTACGGCTAATATTCACTTATGAGTGAGTACACACCATATTTGTTTTTCAGGGTCTTGATTTTCTCAAAGAACCAACTCTTTTTTCACTGATTCTTTGTATTGTTCTTTGTTTCTATTTATTGATTTCAGTCCCTAGTCTAATTATTTCATGCACTCTACTCCTCTTGGGTATGTTTGCTTCTTTTTGTTCTAGAGCTTTCAGGTGTGCTGTTATGTTGCTAGTAGGAAATTTCTCCAAATTCTTTATGCAGGCGCTTAGTGCTATTAACTTTCCTCTTAGCACCGTTTTCATTGTGTCCCATAAGTTTGGGTATGTTGTGAATTTATCGTCATTGAATTCTAGGAAGTCTTTAATTTATTTATTTCTTCTTTGACCCAGTAGCAATTCAGTTGAGAGTAGTTTGGTCTGCATGCATTTGTAGGTTTTTCTGTAGCTGTGTTGTTGTTGAACTTCGACTTTAATCCATAATGACTTGCTTCGTGATTGAGTATGTGGTTAGTTTTGGAGAAGGTTCTATGAGGTGCTGAGAAGGTATATTCTTTGGTATTCAGGTAGAATGTTCTGTAGATATGTTAGGTCCATTTGTGTCATAACATCTGTTCTGTTAATTCTCTGTTTAGTTTCTGTCTGGATAACCTATCCATCAGGGAGAGTAGGGTGTTAAAGTCTTCCTCTATTAATATGTGAGATTTGATATGTGATGCAAGCGTTAGTAATGTTTCTTCAAATGTAGGTGCCCTTGTATTTGGGACATAGATGTTCAGAATCGAGACATCAACTTAATGGGTTTGTCCTTTGATGAATATGAAATGCCCTTCTCTATCTCTTTTGATTAATTTTGGCTTGAAATCTATATTGTTAGATATTAGGATAGCTACACCAGCTTGTTTCTTAGTTCCATTTGATTGGAAAATCTTCTTCTAACCCTTTACTTTGAGGTAATGTCCATCTTTGATATTGAGATGTGTTTCTGGTATGTAGCAAAAGGATGGATCCTATTTTTTATCCATTCTGTTATCCTGTGTCTTTTTATTGGCAAATTAAGTCCAATGATGTTGACAGATATTAATAACCAATTGTTAATTTCTGTTAATTTTGCTGCTGTTGTTGGTGGTGGTGGTGGTAGTGGTGGTGGTGGTGGTGGTGGTGGTGGTGGTGGTGTGTGTGTGTGTGTGTGTGTGTGTGTGTGTGAATGTGTTCTTCCCTTCTTTGGGATTTACTGGTGTGGAATTATCTATTGCCTGTGTTCTTGTGGGTATAGCTCACTTCCTTGGGTTGAAGTTTTCCTTCTACCTTCTATAGGAATGGGTCTGTGGATAGATATTGATTAAATTTGAGTTTGTCCTGAATTTGACTTTGTCATGAAATATCTTGTTTTCTTTATCTGTGGTGATTTAAAGTTTTGCTGAGTATAGTAGTCTGGGCTAGCTAGCATCCATCATCTCTTAGAGTTTGTAAGACATCTGTCCAGGTTCTTCTAGCTTTTAGAGTCTCCATTGTGAAGTCAGGTGTAATTCAGATAGGTCTGCCTTTATATGCTACTTGGCCTTTTTCCTTTGCAGCTTTTAATAATCTTTCTTTATTCTGAATGTTTAGTGTTCTGACTATTATGTAGCATGAGGATTTTTCTTTTCTGATCCAGTCTATTTGATGTTCTATAAGCTTCTTGTACTTTTATAGGTATGTCCTTCTTCAGGCTGGGAAAATTTTCTTCTTCTGTGATTTTGTTAATGTATTTTCTGGCTTTTGAGCAGGTACCCTCTCCTTCTTATATTCCTGCTATTCTTAGGTTTGGTCTTCTCATAGTATCCCAGATCTCTTAGAAATCTGTGTTCCGAATTTTTAGATATTTCATTTTCTTTGATTGATAAATCTATTGATTCTACTGTATCTTCAACACCCGAGATTCTTTCATCGCTTGTATTCTGTTGGTGTTGCTTGTGTCTATATTTCCTGTTCTCTTAATGAGATTTTCCATTTCCAGAATCCCCTCAGTTTGTGTTTTCTTTATTACTTCTATTTTCATTTTTAGGTCTTGAACAGTTTTATTTATTTCTGCCAACTGTTTGTTTTTCTTGGGTTTCTTGACATTCTTTAAGAGATTTATTGATTTCCTCTAATTTTTGGGTTGTCTGGTCCTCAGTTTCTTTAAGAGCTTTTTCATTTTCCATTTAAGGGCCTCTATAACCTTTATAAAGTTATTATTGAGCTAGGTTTCTTGTGCTTAAGCTGCATTGGACTATTCAGGTCTTGGTGTCATAGGATAGCTGGGTTCTGGTGGTGACATATTGCCTTTTCTGTTAATGATTGTGTTCTACACTGGCATTTAGACATCTGGATTTGGGGTGACTTTAGGTCTAGGTGTTGATTTGTATTTGTCTTTGTTGAATGGGTATTTTGTTCCTTGATTTATGGTTCTTCTCTGGTCTTCTGACCTAAGTAGCCAAGGGTTCTAATAACTGGTGAATCTTCAGATCCAGCAGGGTATCTCTGCTAGGGTTTTGGGAGCCTTGATTCAGTCTGGCCTCCAGTATAGCCCAAGTCTTCTTGGGTCTCTAGATCTGTCCTATCCTCCAATAAAGCCTGAGTCTTCTTCTGGGTTATCTAGGATCAGCCTGACTTCTGATAAAGTTGCTGGGGCTGTTCTCCCAAAAAGTTTTGGGCTGTACCTGGGCCTATGGCATCTGTTCTTCCAAATGGTGTGGACTGTGTCTTAGCTTGTGGTATCTGTCCGAATTCTAGGGAAGGGTTGGCTGCGGGGAGGATGATGAGTCGGAAGGGGAGAGGCAGCAGTGCGGGTCTTGTAGGAGCAGAGTCTAGGAGGTGGAAGCAGTTCATCTGGCAGGCCGGGAACTCACCTGCTTGTCTACTGGTGAGGGCTGCACAAGAAGAGTGGGAATCCTTTGGAGTTTGGGACAGGGCCCAGCAGTGGTGCTGTTGCTGAGATAGGAGGGCGTGGGCCACAGGACATGAGGGTTACTCACATGAGGCATCAGTGCCTGTGCCTGATGTGGTCTGCACCTCAGTGGCAGAAGGCTACTGGGGTTAGGGGCACAGCCCAGAAGCAGCAGGGCCAGGGATGGCATGGGCCTGGGGAAGATTCACAGGGGACAGAATACAGGGAGGGGTGCAGTTCTACTGGCAGGTAGTTCACTTAACCTGTTCTGGCTTGTGTGGCTTGGGCCTGCTTCGGGGAAGTCTTCTGATGTTGTGGGAAGGGCCCAGCAGAGGGATCAGGGACTGGCTGGAATGGCATGGTCCTGGAGAAGGATCCTGTGGGACAGACTCTGGGGAGGGCGCAGTTCTGCTGACTTATTCTATTTTTCCATTTAATACTTTATCTTGGAGACCTTTTCCCATCAGTGCCCACATATAAAGAAACAGAAGCACCTCAAATGCGTGCCTCTTAGTACTTATACTAAGAGTTTGTGTACCAAAATGGACTTAAAAATAGCTAGATAATTTTCAGAACTCTTGTAATCGATCACAGATTTCTTTTTTTAAATATTTATTAGTTATTTATTATGTATACAATATTCTGTCTGTGTCTGCAGACCAGAAGAGGGCAGCAGCTCTTGTTACAGATGGTTGTGAGCCACCATGTGGTTGCCGGGAATTGAACTCATGACCTTTGGAAGAACAGGCAATGCTCTTAACCACTGAGCCATCTCTCCAGCCCCTCGATCACAGATTTCTACCTAGGATTTATGCCTCTGGTGGCTTTTGTTGTTGGGGTCTTTACTGAATTCCTGGGATAACTACTCCCACACTGGGAGGGGTTTTTGTCTCCTCACTGGCTGGGTGTCTTACAGTGACTTCACTGATAACTTTTAGTTGCTGTCAGGCTCACAGACACGATTGGTGTCTTTCCTGTTTCTTTGGGTGCTTTGGATCCACTGCAGTTGCCCCTTCCTGGGTACACACACATGCTTAGCATTAGCCTTTGCCAACTGGGCCCGCTACAGAGTGTCAGTGCCAGCCTGAGTCCATCCTTGAGCATCTCTATGATTCACTGTTGAGACCGTTTGTGTCTAATGTTTGGAGATTGCTCATTTACTCTATAGGTTGATTCGTTGATTATTTGTAGATATTGTTGTGCATGCGGATGGGCTTCATGAAGACATTTTCATACAAGTATACTATGTAATTTGGTCATATTCACCATCCTCCTCCTCCCTTTTCCCTACTCTTTATTCTCATTCATCCCCCAGACAGTCTCATATCAGCTTTCACATCCTCTAGACAGGTGTGGCTTTGTGTGTCTATTAAACGCTAGGATCCACAAAGGAGAGAAAATGGGAGATTCTTTTTTCTGATTCTTATTTTGCTTAACACGATGAACACCTATATCATTAGTTACCACATATTACCTATACTATTAATTATGTGATTGTGCTTATCTGTCAGTTTAAAGGCTACCCGTCTCTACCCACATGCCCCACTTACAAAGGCAGACATTTGTGTTCTTGTTCTCTGCCTGTTCTCTCACCCCACCACATCTATGGGTGAGATCATTGATAAATTGTGGCTGGTGGGGTTTGCAGTGCTCACCAACGTTCCTGGAAGGAAGCGACTTAAGGGAGGATGGAGATTTATTCTGGTTCATGATGCTGGAGGTTTCAGTGTATCCTGGCAGGAAGGGCACTGTGGAGGTAGTTGGTTCAAGTTCACATCCCGGAGACCAAGGAGGGAGGCGGCCGAGTCCTTCTTTTCCTGCTTCTTCTTCCCCATCTGTTGCCACTGGATTCCGAGCTTTTGGGATGTTGCCACCTGCATTCATCCCTTGGTCTATCCTACCTAGATACACCCAGAGGTAGGTTTTATTAATCTCCTGGGTGGGTCTCCATCCAATCAAAGACCTGGACCAGCTACTACATTCGTCTTCCATTGAGTAGTTAGGATCACTACATTGATTGTGGTTTTTCTTGGTGTGAAGCAGATCCACAGCCCACTATGGTTCTTTTGTATCTCTCTGAAGCAGAACAACAGCCCTTAAGTCTTGGAACTGCCTAAGTATCTCTTGCTTCAGGAAACAAGTGTCCAGCAGGTTTCTCCATTTCTAGGGCTGAATATTCACTTGAGAAAGCCTGTGGTGGCTAGAATTCTACTTTCCCCATATATTTTACTTTCCACTACTGTGGCAAAGCACCCTGGCCAAGATCAATGTAGGAGAGAAACAGGTTTGTTTTAGCTCACAGATCGCAGTCTACAGTTGAGATCAGGACAGGAACTGAACCGGAAATGATGGGGGAGTGTTGCTTGCTTGCCTCGTGGGCAGCCTGCTTTCTTATAGAGACCAGGACTCTTCCCTTCCTAGGGAATAATGCTGCCCACAGTGGGTGGGGACCTCCTATGCCAATAAACAACTAAGAGAACCCCGCATGAATATTCCCACAGGCCACTCTGATTTAGGCAATCTCTTAATTGAGATTCCCTTCTCAGATATTAGGGTGACAGTTAAAGCTAAATAGGGCACCATCTCAATCTTGTTTTGCATTCTATGTGGGCAATGATTTATTCGGTGACAAACTCCCATGTTTTTCAGCTGCATGTTGGGCTTCACTGTTCCATGTCCTTTTCTCCTAGAATGTAATGATATTTATTTCTTAGATTTAGCTTTTATCTGGGGGAGCTCTCCCTGAGTTCTGTTTATTCGTTCTCTTCTGCCTTTTCTGTAGAATACAAGCCACCCCCTACACACACACACACACACACACACACACACACACACACACACACACACTCCAATCAGGGATTTCCTCTTCCCATTGCCCATCGTTGACTCTCCAAGGGTCTTGGATTGCTTGCTAAGTCTTCACAGGGATATTTCTTGATTCTTTCCCACTTCTGTTTCCTTTGGGTCTTATCTTCCTCCAGGGGTATTGGTTTCTATGTGACTGCCAGGGTTGCAATGGCACCCACTCGGTGATGGGCACACTATTTCTCCTGTGCCTCCTCTGTGTAGATGATGATCAGACCTTCTCCACTCCTCTTCCTACTGTGTTTCCCTTGTGTTCACATTCCATAGACTTCACTGTGAGTTGGCCAGTTGGGTCCCTAGGCTTGAGAATTCTTTCTCCACCTGCCACTGGCTTCCCTATGCCTTCCTCTCTTTCCTTCTTGCATCTTCTCTGTCTATTCTCTTCTCCGCAGCCAGCTGTGGTATGGCCAGCATCCTCGCATGAGGTATATGTGGTTAGAGGACTGCCCACTCAGGCTAGTCCATTTAGAGCTTAGCTGTTAATAGCTGAGAAGGCTCTGCAGTTTGGGCAGCTTTCATTCCCAGGAAAACCAGGAAAGCTGGCTCCCAGCCCTGTGTGAGCAGGCTTGGGCAGAGATTCCTCAGTGGAGCAGGAATTATGGCATCTTATTATGCATACTTTAGGGTCAGGGATGAGAGTATGAGTTATGTACCTCTTTCTTAGACATTAAAATGTGCCCTATTTATCTTTCTTTTTTTTAAATTTATTTATTTATTAAAGATTTCTGTCTCTTCCCCACCACCGCCTCCCATTTCCCTCCCCCTCCCCCAATTAAGTCCCCCCCAGCCCGAAAAGCAATCAGGGTTCCCTGTCCTATGGGAAGTCCAAGGAACCCCCACCACCATCCAGGTCTAGTAAGTTGAGCATCCAAACTGCTTAGGCTCCCACAAAGCCAGTGCGTGCAGTAGGATCAGAAACCCAGTGCCATTGTTCTTGAGTTGTCAGTAGTCCTCATTGTCCGCTATGTTCAGAGAGTCCGGTTTAATCCCAGGCTTTTCCAGACCCAGGCCAGCTGGTCTTGGTGAGTTCCCAGTAGAACATCCCCATTGTCTCAGTGTGTGGGTGCACCCCTCGCGGTCCTGAGTTCCTTTCTCTCCTTCTGCTCCTGATTTGGACCTTGAGATTTCAGTCCTGTGCTCCAATTTGGGTCTCTGTCTCCTTTCATCGCTTGCTGAAGGTTAATATTCAGGAGGATGCCTATATGTTTTTTTCTAATTTGATGGGATATTTTGGTATTTATAATATAAGTCTGACTTTCTAAAACAAAATCATCTGTACTTTTAAATTTTAGTACTGAAAATATGCCAATTCTCTCCACCCTGAAAGACATTTTTCTTAATTTTCAGTATTTACTGTGGTTTGCAGTTTTTAAAATGTAATCTATGAAGTCCCCGGTGCTGCCTAGTGACATGGTTCCCTGAGAAGGAACATAAGACAAGGTTAGCAGAAGGCACCAGCATCTTGGGAAGTAAGTAGGTGAGTGGCTCAGTATCCAGACTCTAAGCTTCCTTCTTGTGCTGTGGAGATGTCTTCAGTTTCTGCTTTTTACACATAGAAGGGTCAAAGGAAACACAGCCTGGCTGATGAGGGTCATGTAAGCCTCTGGAGATGAGATGGGCAAGGCATGATCACAATAGTTAGGGGGCGGGACAGCGCTCTGCAGATGGCTGCCCTGGGTGGTGAGTCCAGCATTGGGCAATGAGGAAATATACCATGCCCTCACCCAAGAGCTATGCTTCAGACTCCATGGACATCCTTTGGATCTCTGGAAATGTTTCTGAGACGGTCAACCCTTGTGCAAGCCTCAGTTGTAGCCTCATAAAAGGAAAGAAGTTAAAAGTCGACTCTGAGCATGCTTCAGCAAGGGTCAGGATGATCTGGCTTCCAGGGTGTCCCTGGATTCTCTAAAGGGTTTTATTTAGAAGAAGCAATTAACTGCAATGGGAACCCACCTTGCCATGCTAGGTAGCAGGGGACTTTAAACCTACCCTTTAAGAGTCAATATAAAGAGATTAAATCTGATTGTCTAGTAGAGGTTTCCCTACGACTAATAAAACCTTATGGTGGTTAGAGGAATATTCCTAAAGGGTTAGTTACTTGGTTTTTCTTCTGCAATTAGCAATGGCTATCTTAGAGAGGAGGAGAGAAGAGAACACACCATACTACAGGTCTTGGAGGCTCGAAGTCATTAGGCATTCTGGACAAGAGGGTTGAAGAGCCCTCTCCAGAGTTGCCATCTCGTATGCTCTCTGCCTACTCCAGGATCAGAGGGATGGACAAGCCGCAGTGGGACCCCTATCATAGATACATGGGATCTAGTAAAAGAGCTATTAGCTTTTGGGCTTCCCAAATAACTAAGCTACGGCCTTCCTAAAGACCCACGTTCAGTGATCCTCAGGTTACAGCACTGTGACGATGCTGTCCTTGACAAAGGACTTGTTACCTGCAGAGGGCCACTTATACAAATGTTGCCACTGCCTGCTATTTGTTTGGATGAAGCATTTTTAGTAACTGCTCCAGATTGCAGAGGAAGATGTTTAAAATCGGGAAACAGATGCTTCTACAGCCAGCGGAGGGTGGAGCTGCGTAGCTAAGGAGAAGACCCAAGGATACCCAGAGGCTCTGGGTAAAAGCATGTCAGGGAACCTGTCAGTTGGGACCTCAGCTACCATCTACTCTGGGATAAACACAGAGCATGCTCACACATAGGGCTTCTGCTCCTGCCATCTTAAGACATCTATAGAGCCTATGTCTAGGCACTAGGTTTCTGTCACCAGAGAGACATTCCAACTCAGATTGCAAGTCTCCTAGCCACCTACATATCTTTCCCTACAGGAGAACGGATCTATGTCCTGCCTGTTCTCCAAAGCTCACAGTCTTGGCGGAAGGTACTGTTTCCCAGCCTGTGGCCCCACAGAGGCTGCTGGACTTCAACCTGATTCTGTAGCTCCCACTAGCAGCTTCCAGCAATGACCTTTGGGACCTAGGCTGGCTGGGCTCCAAGCAGCCCCTGCTTCTTGATGACTGAATGACTCTCTTTCTCTTTCTCAGATGCATAATCAATATTTCGGAGGACTATGCCCGCCAGAGCTGCCTTGTCAGCAAATTGATTTGGAAAGTTTTCCCTTGAGGGTCACATCTGTTGGTGGCTCCCCTTCATTGCCCTGCCTCAGGGTTCTCACCTGAGACTCAGTCAGGGTTTGGAACCCATTTACTCAGCCCCGACTCGCTGAGGCCTTTCTACAATCTCCTCTTGTCAGGAGTCACTGTGGGCACAGGGTTTCCTGCCTTCCACGACTCATTAACATGCCTTCAACCCCCCAATTTCCTCCTCCCTGCCCACTCTTCCTCTTTCTGGGAGACTTTGATACACCAGAGCTTTGAAGAAGAAAGTCACCTGTTTCTCAGGGACGGAATTCTTCAGCCTGAGTGCTTCCGTGGGATATTTTTACACGTGTTTTTGATCACCACGGTAATGCCAAGTGATGGGTCTGGTGTCTTTCTGATTTTTATTAACTTTTTCTTCTTTTCATTTTGAAGTAAGTATCAGATAGACATGGGGGCTGGCGGCAGCAGTTCCCTGGGACAAGATGAAGTTTGCTCTGAGCTCCACCGTGAGGTGACTCCTGCATTGAGAAACTCACCGCTGGAAAAAAAAATTGGCTCCTCATCTCCTGCAGCTTCTAATCATTGCGATGCAAATTCCATAGAAAAGAACTGCGGGAGTCCTAGGGGCTGGAATCAGACACCATTGAAATGGGGATGGATGCCAGGCCTGGGTATTAGAAAGTTCCCGGGCCTGCATCTCTGGAAATCCCCACCTCTGCAAAAACTGTAATTCCTTGTTGGAAGGGAGAGGCTGACCTCTTCAGTCTTCCGTTTTCAAGGACCTGCAGGGGAAGGTAGCCAGATGATCTGGACCCTGTCCGCCTGACCATGGCGTTCAAAGCTTTCCCTGTTGGGGACAGCATCTCTTTTAGGAAGGGGAAGGGAAGGCCGAACTCAGCTCAGCTAGCTGGAGGGGCCCCTCCTTGCCCTTCAGGCCAGCACCGAGGGAGAAGAGATTTCTTTTGTTGTCGAGCAGGATTCCATGAATAAAGATGAGCCCGTGGGTGATTTCATCCAGCAGCCTCCCTGGCCCAGCTTCCTGACAAATAGAACTCTGATTCTGACAGGAGGGTTTCTGCTTTGTTTTTGAATTCTCCTCATTAATATTTTCCCCTTTGAAAGTTGGTGTCACCGAGTGTCTGGATGTTCAGAGATCTGTCTGTGATTCAGAACTTCTAGCATACACCTGGCCATCATGGTCTTTTCTCTCAGAAGTGGGGAAACTGAGGCTCAGAGTCACTCCATTTACTAGCCACTTGTCTTGTCTCTGTGATGGAAACCTGACCAGATAGCTTAGGGATGGGAAGGGTTATTGTGGTTCATAGGTCAAAAGGATGCATGCACGCTGGCTGGAGGAGCTGATGGCAGTTTTGTCCAGAGTCAGGAAGCACACACGTGTACACTCATGCATACACACACCGTACACACACACCGTACATACACACACACACACACACACACACACACACACACACACACACACACACAGAGAGAGAGAGAGAGAGAGAGAGAGAGAAAGAGAGAGAGAGAGAGAGAGAGAGAGAGAGAGAGAGAAGGGGATAGATAGAAAGAAGGGGAAGAGAGAGAAACAGAGAGACAAAGAGAGGAGAAGGAATGTTGATAACCAGCCCCTTCCTCCCTTTAATTCTATCTAAGACCCCAGCCTATGAGTTGGTACTAACACATGTAGAGTGGATCTTCCTGCCTCCCTTATCCTAGTCTAGACTCTCTTAGACACGATCAAAGTTTTTCTCCTCGGTGACTGTACTTCTTGTCAAGCTGCCAATTTAACCATCTTACTCGGGGTCCGGAGTCCAAGTTGTAGCAATTTGGAGTTACTGATTCACTAGGATTCCACCAATCCATTCATCTCCCCATTTTCTACCTGTCTACCCACTCATTCACTCACCCACCCACCCATCTATCCATCCACCCATCCATCCACTTGTCCACCCATCTGTCCATCCCCCGTCTACTCAGCCGTTCATCCATGTGTCTATCCATCTACCCCACCCATCTATTGAATAGCCTGGGAGAGGCATGACATGCCTGTACCAAAACAGAAGACAGAAAGCTGTAGTATTTGTCATGGAGTTGCAAGGACTTTGGATGATGAATAAAGGTCGCAGGATTTGCCTTTCTGTGCAGTGTGTGTGTGTGTGTGTGTGTGTGTGTGTGTGTAGGTGGGAGCTGTTGGAGCCGGATGGATGGATGGCCAGAAGGTGCAGGCTGGACTGAGAGAGCGTGAATGATGCTGCCTTGGAGCAGGACTTACAGCTGGGCTGGGGCGGATGTGGAAAGAAGGATAGCAGTGGCAGAGAGCAATCAAAGACCAGTTCTTAGAAGTTAAGAATCCACTCTTACACCCAGAGAGCCCTTGTCAAGGATTAACTTACCTCTGTGAGCAGGGAGCTGGCAGGAGAGAGAAGCCAATTCAGAGAGAAGTCAGGATCAGGCACTTCCGAGCAAAGCCAGGAGCTAGAAAGCTGGAAGGAGACCTAGGACAGAAAAGTAGGATCAACAACATCCCACAGGCAATGAGGTCGTGACCTGGTGGGTTATCAAGTCCACCAGACAAGTCGTTTGCATCTCGCTGGGGGAAACAAAAAACCCACAGTTAACGAATTATTTCAGAGCCTCGGTCTCAGTCAGTGCCAAGAACAAGCCAGGCAAAGGTATGCCCTTAAACTAGGGCATGCGTTGTGCAAGTGTGACCCGCCGGACAATATCCCAGTGGTTCTGAAGGTCACCTTTCCCTTATTTCCACGTTTCAGATAGTTTGTGTGTGTGTTTTCATGTGTATACACATGTGAAAACCAGCGGGCATCGCTGGCTGTCTTCCTGGAGTACTCTCTGCCTTAATTTTTGAGCCAAGTCTCTCATGAAACTTAGAACATGTGAGTTGAGCTAGACTGGCTGGCCAGCAAGACTCCAGCATCCCCTTGTCTCCCCAGCAATAGATTATAAGCATGTACCCCCATGCCAACTTTTTACATGGATGCTGGGCATTGGCCTCATGCTTGCATGGAAACACTTTATGCATAGAGTCATCTCCCCAGACTTCAAATTGTCTTGTTTTCCACTGGACGAAGGCTTGGGTGCCATGCTGTCTTGTTGAAGTCCTTCCTTTTATCTCCAGCATGGTGACTGTTACAATAGGGGTGTCCTCTTTTCCTGGTCCCAGTCCCAACTCCCTCCTCTGAGAGGTGAGGGTTGTGAGCACACAGAACTAACTTTATCCTGCAGGCTGAGTACAGTCTGTGGTTTCAGTGCTTGGCCTGGCCATATCTCCCTCACAGCATCGATAGTCAGACCAACATTTAAATATTAATCCAGGCAAGCCCAGCACCACAGGTTTTCCGCAGCTGCTGGGTTGGAGCAAAAGCTGCAGAACAGATCATGAGAGAGGAGAGACCTGTAAAAGGCATCGATTCATCTGTGTAGAATGGATCAATGTGTGCTTGGAGCGGCCTTGGGATGCAGAGTGAACTTCACTTCATGACTTGGACTTGGGAATTTGTAGGTAGAAAGTTTGGGTGCTGATATGCGTGCTTAGACATGCTCAGCAGAAAACTGCGGGCATCTGGAAGTGAGGAGTAGATGGAGCCGCTGCATGGAGTGGAAGGGCAGACAGGGAGACTGGGGAGAATCCAAAGGAGCGCTTGGGGCCAACCTGGAAGAAAGGTCTTTGTCCTGGAACAAGGGATTCCTTTTGCCTCCAAGCTGCCCAGGCCTGGGGGATCAGAGGCAGCTTACCCACCTTTCCTCTCTGCTCTATACTCTATAGACTGAGGATTCTATTCTCAGCCATCCATCGACAGCTTGGCCTTCCAGTTTCCTTTTGGCTCAAGTGTCATGGACAGCAGTGTCTGCTCCACAGTGCAGCATGTCTTGCAGAATCTTGCCCTTGGCTCTGCAGACTTTCCCAAGACGCCTAGGAGGGCTACATCCTCAGACTGATAAGGAAGCCAGGCCCAGTTCCTGCCAGATAGAACTTCAGGAAGAGCAGAGCTGCCAGGTCCCATCCCTCAGCCTGAGAGGTGAGCAGTATGTGCGGTGCTGAGCCCCAGGATGGACTGAAAGAAGTTTAGCTCTCTCAGATCTGGCCCTGAGTCCACCTCATCACCTTCTTCTTCATCACCTGGACCCCAAGGATCTTGCAAGTTTAGGCAGGAGAAACTTGACTACTCTTGCTTTTTTTAAAAATACGTATTCATTTATCACTTATTATATCTATCTATCTATCTATCTATCTATCTATCTATCTATCTATCTATCTATCTATCTATCTATATCTGTTGAAACAAGGTATTATTAGCCAAGGCTGCTCCGGAACTCATTATACAATGAAGAGTGATCTTGAACTTCTGACCCTGCAGACTCACCCTCCCAAGTGCTGGGAGTCTAAGAGTGCAGCACCATACCTAGTTTTGGAGATTAAACCCAGGTACACTCACTCACTCACAGCGTCTAGGTACACAGCCCTCATCCTGTCTACTTGACATTGGGTCTTCGCTACCCCACAATCTGGTCTGTCTCACATATTGGATAAAGCAGAGTTTTTGCCTCTTTAGACAAGTGGGTGTGTGTGACTTGGCATGAGTCCCATATACAAGGAGTGTTTCTAGGCGGGCTGAACAGACACGCCTGCTCATGACCCACATTGCACCAATATCAATGAAATCATTAATGCCTGCGATATGTCTTTTAAGAAGTCCATTCTGGAGGGCAGCCAGGTACAAAAAGACCCTGCATGGACACAGGAACTTCCTGAGAGTCTGGTCCTGGTATCCATTCTGAGCCTAATGAAGATGGTTGCTAAGCTACTCTCACCTGAGTAGTTCACACCTGGCAGGCAGGAAGTCTTTGCCAGCAGTCAACATGCTTCAGACTCACAAGGAGGCTTCATGGTCTTGATTAACGTTAGAAGAACACAAAAGGCAAAGATGCGTGGCTTTAATGTCAATCCTTTCCCAGCGTGGCCAGCGCTGTACAGGCTGTAGACTTCTGCCTGCACTTGGGACTGTTGTAGCGGCTGCTCCTCATTTGGACGACTCCTGTGAATTCTAATAGGAAATATGTCTCAGAACAAGAGAGTTGCACAGGAAATACAGGGGACGGAAAATCTAGGCTGGCTTGGGTGCCTAGGCGTATGGTCCTTCCCCTAAGTGTACCTGCTCATCCGTGAAAGGCAATTAGCAACAATGGAGAAATTTGTGTCCTTGTCCCTGCTGACCCAAGGAAGCAAGGTATCCCTAGACCCTTGGTGGATCCTGAAACCGGATAGAACTGAATTCTATAGGCACTGTCTCTCTTTCCATGATCATAAGTTTGTACGGACATGATGAGATTCACTTAGCTTAAGTAGGATGCTCAGTGTTAATTGTCAACCTTGGAAGATCTGGGATGAGCCTCAAGGCACACTTGTCAGGGATTATCTAGATCAGGTTAGGCTCTGGACCATAGCCCTGAGGCATTGCCTTGTTTAAGTTAACTGAGGTGGGAGGCCCACAGTAAAAGAGGGCAGCACCATTCCCTAGGTGGGGCTCGAGAACTGAGCCAGAGAATGACCTGCGCACCAGCGTTCACCGTTCCTTCCTGTCTACTTACGTACAGGGGAGGCAGTGTGACCAGTGGCTTCAAGCTCCTGATGCCAAGATTTTCCTGCCACGATGAACCATGATCCAGAATGACCTCTGCCTTCCTTGGGTTGATTTTATCAGGTATTTTGCCAATGATACAATGTAACTAAGACAGTAAGGGAATAGTGGTAATTACTAACAGATTAGAAACATTGGAATATACCGTAAAACACCTGGGATGTAGTGCTTCTCTCAGAATGCCTTAGGGCTCTACTCTGTATTTTGGGGTGCTATTGATTGTGGGAAACAGAAACAATGTGTGTGAGGTTCCTGGGCCCCAGGTTAAAGGACGAACCCTTATGATCCAGTTATTTTCCCCATGTCCTGCCTCTGAGCATTTAGTTCATGGGGTCTATGTCCCCAATATTAGCCTTTGGGGGGTCTTTGCAGATCCAACCCCAACTGTGAAGTGCACTGGCCTCTTCAAGCATAGACTTGTAGGAAATATTGCTGAGATGTTACCTGGGAGCTGGGCTGCATTCTGATGCTCTAAGGACTTCAGAAACCCTGCCTCGTGAGCAGAGCTGGTGCTAGGTGGTACTGATAGAATCCTCCTGACTGTGGCTGACCTTGTCAGACACAAGCATCAGTATCAGTGCCTCAGCTCCCAGCATAGGGCTCTTCAGTAGCCTGCACACTTGTGGCGCCCCTTCTCTGGCCCACTGCTTGGCTATGTCCAAGGGCCTTTGAGGTACTGAGACCCTTGTAGCCCTCCGGATTTCAGTGCTAGTGTGATAATCATCCTGCAGGCCTCCTGATTGTTTTCCTTCCTTCCAGATAAGGTTTTCAAAGTAATAAAGAAAGAGGTCCAAGGAGGCCAGATAAGGGGATTAAGGAGGGAGAAGGAAAAGCAGCCAGCATGTTCCCAGATGCCCTTGATGACCTGCAGGCAAATCCTCCCTTTTAATTGTCACTAAAGGGATTATCCAATTTCCTCCTCAGATGTAAAGTGTTGTGACTAGGCCAGCATAATTAAAGTGTGTTCCATAGGGACAGGGAGAGGGTTCAGGTGGGCCCCGGAGAGCTGTCTGGGGAGGAATCCCATTTGCTCTGTCTCTTATCAGCCTTGTCTGAAGCCAGGAGACCAGTCCTGAGCTCTGTGGCCAGGATAATTAAAATGCCTTTAATTGGAAGATTCCACCAGCTCCCTGCAGTGGTGGTGCAGGACAGCCAACTGGTTCCTAGGTGCTCCTGTGGGAAGCTGTTGGAGGGCCTCTGAAAGTCTTCCAGGTCAGGAGGGCATTCCAGACAGCTCTGCCACGCTTGGGTTTGCACGCATGAGCCTGGCTGGTGTTCCCGACTGTTGTGTGACTTCTCAGGGATGATGGATGCTACAGGGTGGGGAAGAGAAGCTGAATGTGGGGCCAAGGCTGAGGAACTTAAATCCCATTGCCATGGTCAGAAACCACCACGAATGCCTGGAAAGACGATCAGGTCACACATCCCGAGATCAGGTGCTGGATTTCTCTGTAAGGCCTTTATTCTGTTGACACAAAGACAATGAGCCAGGTGTCAGGATATGGTGGAGCCCACCCTGTAAGAAACATTGTAGACAGCGGGGTCTGATCACTGGGTGCCTAGCATTGATAGTTATCTCAGGGACATTCCCTGGGGACAGGGCACCTCCCTTTCCTCTGCACCACCCACCCAGCAGCTTATCGCTTATCGTGGAGGTGACTGCTGATCCAGGATGCTGCATTTGAGGTCTTTGGATTTCCAGAGGAAGGCTTTATCTTTGCAGGCTGAGCACAGGAACAGCCACCTGGCTGCTCTCTGCCGCCCTCTCACAGGCTGCACCTCCTCCCCGTGGAATCTCCATAGAGATCAGCTCACTGTGCTCATTCGTTGTTGTCTGTCAACTTGTCACAAGCTAGGAATTCTGGGAAGAAACCTCAACTGTGAACTGAGGAATTGCCTGCTGTAGGTCCTTCCTTCCTTCCTTCCTTCCTTCCTTCCTTCCTTCCTTCCTTCCTTCCTTCCTCCCTCCCTCCCTCTCCCTCCTTTCCTCCCTTCCTCTCTCCTTCCCTCCCTCCCTGCTTCCTTTTTTCTTTCCTTTCTTTTCCTCCCTCCCTCCCTTCCTTCCTTCTTTCCTCCCTCCCTCCCTTCCTTCCTTCATTCCTTTCTTCCTTCTTTTCTTTCTTCTCCCACCCTCTCTTCCTTTTTTTCCTTTCCTCTTTTTTTTATTATTATTTTTTTTTAAGTCAGGCTCTCTGTGTATAGCCCTGGCTGTCCTGGAGCTCACTCTGTAGACCAGGCTAGCCTCAGATTTAAAGATTCTCCTGCCTCTGATTCCTGAATGCTGAAATTAATGTCTTGTGCCACCAAACTCACTTTCTTGGTTCATAATTGATTGATGTGGGAGGACCTAGTACACCAAGGGCAATGTTACCCCTTGGCAGATGTCCTGGGTTGTATAAAAAGCCAACAGCATGAACTATAGAGGGCAAGCTAGCAAAAGACTCCACCCCACCCTGCCCCATGACACTTGCTTCTGGCCCTCCCTCTAATTTCCTGCCTTGAGTTCCTAATATGACTTCCCTTTGCGACGGATTGTGACTTGTAAGCCCCAATCCCAAGTTGCTTTTGGTCAGTGTTTTGTTGAAGCGAAAGAAAGCAAACTTGGACAGACCCTAACCCAGACAACTCCGCTCCTTTCCACAAAGGAAGAAGACTTTGACCCGAAAGAGCAGAACACAGCAAGTCCTTTATAAGAGATAAAATGCAGGAGCCAGGGTTCTGCTCGGTGCCTTCCAATAACTACATGCTGAGCCCGGGTCTGGATTCAGGCATTCCCTTCCTCTTGCCTGGCAGAAATTTGATTGTGTTTTTGAAGTACTGACGCCTGCCAGGTATTCCTTATTCTTTTGCTCTTTTCTCCATCACCAGGAACTGCGGGTTCGGGGGGGGGGACTTGGGGGGGTGAGGTCTCTCCTCCAGAGTCTGGTGGGAAGAGTCACCCTTTGCAAAAGAACTGAGCTTTTCCTGTGATTGTCCAAGGTCACATAGAAGAACTGGGGCCCTGGGGTTGGGCCAGGGTGGTCATGCCCAGTCTTCCTATTTCCTTGATGCCAGAAACTGTGCTGGCTGCCTTCGTCACATATGCCCTGGACTCGTTCAAACCCTGGAGGATGACGGCTCGATCCTTAGGAAACACGACTCAAGAGTCACTCAGAAACTCTGATTTCAAAATTGCTATTTGACTTGTTAAAAACCACACACTGGAAACAATCACTTCTTTATCCCTTCAGATTCAACTTTGATTAATGTTTGATCCTATTTATTAGCATAGATGATTAAATTCTCTTAAGTATTTAAGTGGCACTGATAAACACAGTGTGTTTGAGCTTCCTTTTTTTTTCTCCTGTATTTCAATTGTGTGGCTGGTAAACAGACCTTCTGAGCATTCAACAGTGCCCGCAGATCTAATAAGTTAAGCTAACAAATACGTTCACTTTCAATATCCTCTGCAAGTGGAGACACGCGCTCTGCTCCCCTTATCATAACCTTCCTTTAAACAAGCTTGAAGAGCGAGCGCTGTGTTGAGTGTAGGGCTCAAACAAACACACGTGTGGAGGGTGTGCAGAAACTCGGCGTTCTGACGGCCGCTTCACTGAGAAGCCCGGATGCTCCTATGAACTGGTAACCCCAAATGCTGCCACTGCCCATACCAAGGTCCTTGTTAGACTTTCTCTAGCTTCCTTCCCATAGCCCTTGTGTGTGTGTGCCATAGGGACGGGAGTGCGGTTGGAAGATGGATGAGAGGTGTATGGGAACTTGCGGCCATGGATGTGGAGGCCAGAGGATGACCTCAGCCATCGTTCCTTGGGCACAGTCACCATTTTTTTTGAGACAGGGTCTCTATGTTTCCTGATTGTCCTGGAATTTGCTGTGTAGACCAGGCTAGCCTGAACTTATAGGGAGATGCCTGCTTTGGCCTCCTTGGGATTAAAGGCATGTGCCACCATGGGCCCCACTCCACTTTATTACCCTGGGGCTCACTGGCGGGTCATCCTAACCACTGGGCACCGAGGAGAAACACACTCACTGAGTCTGGAGTCTGTCTAACCAGGATCTCGTTTAATGGTATCAAGCAGGGACTTACATAGGGTTGTGATGGGGGTGGAGAAGCCTGGGTGGGCCAAGGCAGAGCATGGAACAAGGGCCAATATTATTCTGCTGACTAGAGGTGGCTGGGCCAACACAGGTCTAGGTCAGGTAGCCAGAGACAGGTTTCCAAACTCTAGATATGCTCAGGAAGTTACACTATGCCTCGCACCAACTCAAGTTAGGCTCAGGAAATTACACTGGGCCTCACACCCAGGCCTCATGAGGCCTAACACACCCACAACAGTGTGTGAGTCCTGTTCTCTGAAGTTCTATGGGGATGTGGGAGAGGGTTGTTGTTTCTGCTGTTTTTCACCCTTACCCATACCTATCTAGTAACACCAGTCTCAAAATTTTTAGCCATTTTAGTGAATAGATTTTTGTAGTTGTGTGCGTATATGTGTGTGTGTGTGTGTGTGTGTGTGTGTGTGTGAGGGGGGTTGCCTGCATGTATGTAAATGTCTTACATGTGTGCAGTTTCTGCAGAGGCCAGGAGAGGGCACTGGATCCCTTGGAACTAGAGTTACAGACAATTATAAATTGCCACATGGATGTTGAGAACCAAACCCAGGCCTGTGATCTTAACCATTGGGTGTCTCTCAAAGTTGGTGTGTGTGTGTGTGTGTGTGTGTGTGTGTGTGTGTGTGTGTGATTCAGCTCAGTGACAGAGTGCTTGCCCAACATAGTCAAGCTCAAGCCCTGTGTTCAGTTCCCAGGACAACAACAAAAAAACTACACCTATTGTAGTACAAAATGGGATGGATGCACAACTGCAATCCAAGCGCTCTGGAAACAGAGGCAGGAGGATCACCTTGAGTTTGAGTCTAGCCTAGGCTATAAAGTAATATTTTGTCTTAAAAATAAAATAGCCAAGATCAAAAACACTGAAGACAACTTATGCTGGAGAGGTTGTGGGGTAAAGGGAACACTCCTCCATTGCTGGTGGGAGTATAAGCTGGTACAGCTCCTTTGGATATCAGTGTGGTGATTTCTCAGAAAATTAGGAAACAACTTACCTCAAGACCCAGCAATACCTCTTTTGGATATGTACCCAAAGGATGCTCAACCGTGCCACAAGGACATGTGCTCAACTATGTTCATAGCAGCATTGTTTGTCATAGCCAGAACCTGGAAACAATCAAAATGCTCCTTGAGCAAAGACTGGATAAGGAAAATGTAGCAATTTATACAGTGGAGTACTACACAGCAGAAAAAAATGACATCTTGAAATTTGCAGGCAAATGGATGGATCTAGAAACCATCATATTGAGTGAGGTAGCCCAGACCCAGAAAGACAAATATCATATGTACTCACTCATAAGTGGCTTTTAGACATAAAGCAAAAAAAAAAAATCAGCTGACAATTCATAATCCCAGAGAACCTAGACAACAATGAGGACCCCTAAGAGAGAGATACATGGATCTAATCTACATGGGAAGTAGAAAAAGACACGATCTCCTGGGTAAATTGGGAGCATGGGGAGAGGGTTGAAGGGGAAGAATGGAGGGGAGCATAGAAAAATATATAGTTCAATAAAAACAATAAAACAAATGTTATCATGTGGCAACTCTGAAGAGATCAGTCTCCCTATTTTCAAGGGTTGCTTTAAAAAGACTCCATAGAGTATCTCTGGGCTAGAGACCAGCAGAGGGGTGAGTATTCTTCTCTGGTCCTTTCTAAGCTCCTTGATGCATACACAGGCTCTAATTCCCCTCTCTATGAGACTGCTTCAGAATGTGCCAGTCCTCAAGTAGTTGTTTCTCAAGAAGAAAAATAAACAATGAGGAGTGAAACAAAGTTGCAGCCATCAATCAGTCCATGCTCCTGTACCTGCATCTGTGCAATCAGCTGCACCCGGGTGTTGTGGGAGGTCCTCCCTCCTCCAGCCTATAGCCGCTGAGATACCAGCCCATTGGGGCGTGGTCTCTCTCCCTTTAAAAAAGAACAGTCGCAGTGGGTTTTTGATCCTACTGCACATACTGGCTTTGGGGGAGCCTAGGCAGTTTGGATGCTCACCTTAGGAGACCTGGATAGAGGTGGGCAGTCCTTGGGCTTCCCACAGGTCAGGGAACCCTGATTGCTCTTTGAGCAGATGAGGGAGGGTGACTTGATCGGGGGAGGGGGAGGGAAATGGGAGGCGGTTGCGGGGAGGAGGCAGAAATCCTTAATAAATAAATAAATTTAAAAAAACAAAAAAACAAAAAAAATAAAAAAGCGGCCACTTCCCTCTCCTCTCTCTCTTCATTTCCTGCTCCGCCGGCGACTAGACTCCCTTCCTGGTTGCACAGAGGGCTGGCGGTGATCTGTATGGGACCGGATGTGTGTTATGTACATCGGACAAAGCCTGTTCCTGATTATGTCTTGTACCTGGATAAACAATGAAGTCAACTCTGTGTCACCCAGGGAGTGCTGACTCCTGATGAGCAAAGGTGTTCAAGGCTCACCTGCCTTCCATGAACTGCATGTGAGCTTCTCCAGGAACAAACACAGATGCCTGCACTGGCATGAGAGTGGAGGATGGGTAGCTGCTTATCAAACCAAGAACTGAAATGATCCAACATTAATTCCCGTTTATGCCTACTTCTGAACCTGTTGGTTTCAACCTTGGATTCCAAAATGGCCTCACCAGTCTCTGTCTGTGTGATTGTGGTCTAGAAGGTAATAGGTGTAATGGTCTGCGCTGTCCCTTTAAGAGACCAGCCATCTCCACTCCCTCCCCCATCCACTGAGGCAAGCTGATCTTCAGCTTCCAGCCTGAATCCTTTCCCTTTCAGTCTCTCTCTTAAAGAGGCAGCTTCTGTCTCTCCCTTCTCCCCACTTCTACTCTTCCCCTTTTTGTTTCTCTCTCTCTTCTCCACTTCCTCCTCTTTCCCCCTTCTCCTCTTTCCCCTCCATAACCCACTAAATAAATATCCAGCTTCACTCTGAATGGCGTGCCTATCCATGTCTCTGTCTCTTGCCTGCTGCGTGGCTGCCGCATGGCTCCCTGCCTGGGACCAGCTGCCTTCGGAGACCTGCAGCATGGTCTCATGGCATGTCCACCCATCTGTCTTTTCTTGTGGGACTGGCTGCCCCATCGAGATCTCTCACCTCCCATGTAGCTCCCTGCCTGGGACTCGCTGCCCCTCATGGCCCACTGCAGCCACTTGGGGAACTGCACCACCCTTGCCTGGGACTGGCTACTCTTGGGACCTGCTGCCCACTACCTGAAACTACTTTTGGGACCTGCAGGGTGGTCTTGGGACCTGTTGCCCACTGTAGCCACTTGGGGGATCCTCAGCATTTTACTTTTACCATTACAATAGGAATTCCAGGAATTCTGTTCATGTGGTTCCCCAAATTCATTCCAGGTTCAAATGGTTCCTGACACCTGCTGATGTCAACTCTGTCTCTTTCTCTGGGGCCAGGTGTCTTTGTTCTGTTTGTCTCTTTGCATTTATGGTATTGATTGTCTCCCCTCCCCTGCTTTAATGGGGATTTTTGTGGAATCCATAGTTAAAATTAAGGAGGACTGACAGTTATAATGCCTTGTATGTCTTTAAATTCATGGGTGACATATGTTTATTTAGTATGCTTTGAAAGTTTTCTCAATAATATTCATTGTTTACGGTGCAGAGTTTGCATCTACTTTAAATATTTTCCCCTAGAACCTGAACTTTAGTTTCAATTCTATTATAAATTGAAATTTTGAAAATTCTGATTATAGTCCTCAGGATAAAGACACAGTTTATTTGGCATTTGAATTAAATCATGGAATTTTACTAAGGCTCCTTGTTAATTTTAATAATATTCATGTTTTTTTCTGATTATTTTGGAATTTCTTTCATAACCTAACAATGGTGCTCTAAAATTTCCTTTCTAATTATTACACATTTTATTATATTTTCTTTTCTTATTGGAGAAAGTTTCAGAACTTATTTTCTCTTTTCTGATCTCAGGGGAAAACTTACAGTTTTCTCCCAGAGAGCTTGAGGCTGGCTGTGGATTGTTTTTCCTTGTCAGAGGCCCTTAGCAGAGTAGAAAGGTTCACTCTGTTCTAGATCAGGCACTGACTGTGTCATGAGGGGCTGTTAATGGTTGTCTTGTTAATGTCTTGTCTGTACTTTCTGTACCAGGTCGCATTTTATCATTGTTAGACATGGTGAAAAATTCACCATGAAGATGCTGAATTTCACTGTGTATAAGAAATTATTTAGATTAGGAACTAAAGTTGTTTAACCAGTCAATGACCAAATTTAATATTTAGTATTCTGTTTTTTTTTTTTTGTGGTTTTTTTGAGACAGGGTTTCTCTGTGGTTTTTTTTTTGGAGCCTGTCCTGGAACTAGCTCTTGTAGACCAGGCTGGTCTCGAACTCAGAGATCCGCCTGCCTCTGCCTCCCAAGTACTGGGATTAAAGGCATGCGCCACCACCGCCCGGCATATTTAGTATTCTGTAACACTGAGGAAGTTATATCTAACAAGGATGTGTATGTGTTACTTAAATTTCCAAATTGTTGTTGTTTTTGTATTAATGTCTTCTTGATTTTGAAGACCTGTTGAGGATGCAGTACCCTCTCCTCTGAAGACCTGGGTATCTATCTGCAAGAGATTTCCTTTGAAGACTCATTGAATCTGCAGCAGAGTCTTCTTTGAGAAGCCACAATGTCTATGGTGACGTCTGCTTTTAAGATGCCTGAAGGCTGCCTTGGCATCTCTAATAAAGACTGATTGAGTCTACAGTGACATGTCTTTGAAGGACTCATGGAGACTGCGGTGATGCCTCCCTTAAAGACTCATGGAAAATTAAGGGGCCCTTAAGTCTCCAGTGATGTCTTGGAAGATTTGTTGAATTGGAAGTAAAGTCTCCTTTGACACTTGCTGGTGCTCTCAGTGACCCTCTTGCCACCGCCTCCCAACTGCTGGGATTACAAGCATGAGCTACTACCTAGCTTGTATCTCATTTTTAATGAGATCTGTTAGGACTTTAATATACAACCTTCTTTTTTTTAAAGATTTATTTATTTATTATGATACAGTATTCTCGGTGTTCTGTCTGCATGTATGCCTGCAGGCCAGAAGAGGGCACCAGATCTCATTACAGATGGTTGTGAGCCACCATGTGGTTCTTGGAATTGAACTCAGGACCTCTGGAAGAGCAGGCAGTGCTCTTAACCACTGAGGCATCTCTCCAGTCTCACAACCTTCTTTTTAAATTATGTGTGTGTTGCATACTTTTGAGTGTGTGCAGGTGTATGCACCTGGGTGCTTACCTGGATATGTCAGCACGTGGACACTGAATTTCTGGCTATCCGTCTTCACTTTAGTTTTCAGTGGGGGAACCTCACTGAACTTGAGCTAGGCTGGGGGCCAGCAAGCCTGAAGGATTATCCTATCCAGGACCCCCCATAGTTCTGGGGTAGCAGGAGCAGACTCACCAAGCTTGCGTCTTTCTTAAGTAGCCTATATTCAAGTTTGTTTATCATTTAGTCTGACAATTTTATTTTTTTTTTTGCCATGGATTTGGAAGACAGCCTCGCCGTGTTCAATATAATTGCTGAAATACTTTAAATTTAGCCGTGACCATTTATTTTCTACTTGTTCTATTTTAAATTTGTTTCTGGCTTGTACTCTTCACAGTCTTTGCTAAGCATTTGTGACGATCCGACCTGTACTCGTTGTTAGCTTCCCAGTCTTCGCCGTTCTCTGCTGGTCGGTCACATCGGGGTTTAATGTCTTGGCTGTCTTAGCTCAGTGCCTTTACTGCTTTGAGCACGTGAAGACCAAAGCAGATGTGGTCTGTAGATTGCAGTCTCTGTACTTGTGTGACCAGTGCATTCCACCAGCTTTTCTCAGCCCCACTCCCCACTCCTTTCCTTTCTGCAGTTCACAGATGAGGCTGCAGGCTTCACTGGTTCCCGCCAGCCATGGCAGGCACTCCTGCTCATGAGCCCTTAATGATGCCATCGGTCAGCCTCATATTATCTCCAGAACATGAGCTTCATTATCCTTGTCCGAGCAGGAAAGTGCCACTCACACAAAATGCTGAATCTAAAGCAGCTGAAAGTATTTCTTGCTAAGTAAGGGAGCGCTGTGCCTGGAGGACGCTGTCACCCGAACAAGGCAAATTGCTCGTCTGATGGAGGTCTGGGAAAAGCATGGGACAGAGACTGACAAGCTTCCAGAGAGAATGTCTGGGTTGGAACGACCTTGGGTGTAGACAGAGGCTAGTAGAACCAGGTTGTCATTGAAGCTGTGTCTGTCATCTGGAGATAAGCTCATGGCTGGGAAATGATCCTCGGTGGTGGATCAGCGCACTTCTGAAATCAGCATACAAAGGGCGACTGTACTCTTCTTCCTTCTTGAATTTGGACTTGACTTAGAACTTGGAGGAAAAGAGGAGTGTGTGTGTGTGTGTGTGTGTGTGTGTGTGTATGCACGTGCGCATAGATTCATGTCTGTGACATACACAAGTCAGAGGAGGATGTTAATGGCCTGTCTTCCTCTGTATAAGTCCCTTGAGGCAGGGCTTCCCACTGAACCTGGAGGTCAATGTTTCTTGGCTGGGGTAGTGGCCATCAAGACCTAACCATCCTTTTAGCTCCACATCTCCTGGCATGGGTACTGCTGGTGTCCAGGGCCCTACCCAACCTTTGTTTATGTTGATGCTGGGATCATGAACTCAGGTCCTCAAGCATTCCTCCCCATGGAGCCCTCTCCCCTGAGAAAATTTTGTCCTCATTTTCATTGTATGTCCGAGAAAACTGAGACTCAGAGCAGTTAGTGACCATCTTAGTTGTGTTCCTTTAAACGTCCTGACAACAAGGAAGTCAAAGTCACAGAGCTTGAGAGAGCTAGTCACAATGTAACCACATTCAAGAAGCACCAAGTCACAGACTGTATAACTCATGCTCTCTGGGATTCATTCATTCATTCATTTATTTTCTGAGACAGGGTTTCTTTGTAGCTTTGGAGCCTGTCCTGGAACTCACTCTGTGGACCAGGCTGACCTTGAACTCACAGAGATCCACCTGCCTTGGTCTCCCTGAATGCTGTGATTAAAGGCGTTCGCCACCACCTCCTGGCTAACGATTATATGACCCTCTATGCACCTGATTTTGTCTGTTCTTTGGTTTTTAAACCCATTTTAGGTCCTGAAGGCATAAGTCATAAACAATGCTACACCAGTTTGGAATTATGATTAATAGGGTGGTATTTATTTAAAGGGGAAAAAACTTACAGATCACTGTCAGCCCTCTGCGCAACCAGGAAGGGAGTCTAGTCGCCAGCGGAGCAGGAAGTGAAGAGAGAGAGGAGAGGGAAGTGGCTGCTTTTTTAAAGGGAGAGAGACCACGCCCCAATGGGCTGGTATCTCAGCGGTGATAGGCTGGAGGAGTGGGAGGACCTCCCGTAACAAGGTCCCAAACCTAGACTATGGTATAGTCCACTTTCAGGCCGTGTCTTCCCAGTGAAGACAGTTTAGATCATCCTTCACAAGTGTGGCGTGAGGTTGTGTCCCAGTAATTCTAGATACTGTCAAGTTGAAAACAACAACCGTGATTGTGAGTGAGAGATTTAACTAGGGCCATATACATGCTTTAAGCCAAGACCTTTGCCAGCTCCACGCTGTGATGTGTTGCTGCTGTTAGTCACCATTGTGCTGCTGTCTCAGGGGCAGTAGGGAGTGGCCAGCCCTGGATCTTATGACAAGACAGCTTGGCCTGTCATGCCATTCTCTAGGGGACCATTCAGGATGGACTGTTTTCTCTTCATCTCAGATCCTGACTTATCATGTGACAGACTAATTGACGGACATGGAGCTATTAAGGATTTTTGGTACTCCGAAAACGTAACTATCACACAGCAATCAGGAGTTCCACATGCCTCGTAAGTTTTCACACATGTGTGTATGTATCACAGACCTTACTTGTTTCTCCATTGAACATGGTTCTAACAACGTGTGCGCTCAGGTCTGGGTGACTCCAGAGCCTTTGTGTGGTGGCAGATGTCTACACATTTGACCTAATACATTCCTCTAGCTATAGACACCCAGAATGTCCCCACACACATACACACATGCACACCACACGCATATACATAACAAGAACCGATACTCTGCATACTTTTCTATCTTGTGGGACAGTCTTTCTTGAGGAGCCTATTGGTTTGTCTCTCAACTGGTTTCTTTTCTACAGACCCCAATTATTTTATATGTCACTGTAAAATTGTTGGGGTCTTTGGAGATCACCGATAACATCTTTCACTGGAATCCTATTAAAAGCTGTTTGGGAGGTGGCTCATGGGGAAACACTGCCATGTTTCCCATGCAGAGCGGCCCTTCCCTGGTTAACATGTGTTTACCCTACATTCCAGCTTCCATTGAGTCTCTCAGAGCTTTCTCTAAAAGGCCTTATGAACTCTCTCTCTCTCTTCTTTTCCCCCAGTCTCTCTTGCCATTGTAAATGTCATGGTGTCATTATGACACACTCTAGTTACAAATAGTGGGTATAAAGTCAACTGTTGCATGACTGACAATCTTATCTTCCAAAATTTTCCAGGCTTTTGTTATTCTTTTACGTCATATTATTTTTTGAGCTTCTAGAGAGTTTTAGGAATTCAAAATCCCAATATGTAAGGACCAATTGGCTCTGTCTCCTTTGTCTTTTCTCGGGCTGGTCATCTTTCTCTTGGGACTCTGTTGGACAGGGTGTTATCAGTAGAAGATGGTGACATTTTTCTTGAACTGTTCCTTAGATCTGTTATGGTTGACTGTAAGAGACATACTTTGGGCATCAGATCAACAACAGAGACAAGGCCCACTTGAGGGAGGTGGCAAGGCTGACACACTGAACCTGGCCTGGGCACTTAGAAGAGGCAAAGCCATCTTGGCTCAGACCCACCTTTCAAGACACTACAGCCAAGTTCACTTTCACCAAGTAGCTTCTGTTAAAGGAACATGTGGTAACCGACTTGTGCTGGGAACATCAATGCCTTTCATGCCCTCCACTCAGGACTCTGTTTCCTGTGTTTTCAGTGACCTGGTGTCAAATAGCATCTCGAAATACTACATGGGGGGAATTTCCAGCTAGACAAATCATAAGGTTCCCATTGCACACGGTGCTGAGTAGGCGATTTGATCTTGACCCGTGTTGCTCTTTTCTACCTGTGAAGGCAACCATGTCCTCGTCTAGTATGTTTGCTCTGTCTGTGCTACTTAACGCCAGTTATTCAGTGCAGGCAGCTCAGTGGTCAGACTGACCATTCCTGTTGGCTGGGGTTGGGACCAAATAACCCTTATTTCACTCAGTTGTATCCCCAAAACTCAGGATAAGTAACACTTGGAAAATGAGCATACCGAAGAGAAGCCGTGAGATGCTTCCTCTGACTGAAAGGGTGACCTTTCTCAAGTCAGTAAAGCGAAAATAAAATACTATGCTCTGACTTCTATGGGATGTGGTCTGCAGTACAATAAGATGGTGTGTGTGCTTTTGGTGTGTGTGTGTGTGTGTGTGTGTGTGTGTGTGTGTGTGTGTGAAAGAGAGAGAGAGGTATATGCATATTTAATACAGTATAACACTTATTGCAGAGTATCGCTATAGCTGTCCTAGCCTGTCAGTGACTGTTATTTTCTCCCTATGCTTAGTTTATAAATGGAAGTCGCTCTCATGTCTGTTCACATTGGAAAGCAGCAGTTTACACGAGGACCAGTGCAGGCTGCAGTCCCAGGTCCACCAGCATCCCTGAAGTGTGTTTGCCACAGGTGAGGGACTCTGCCAGACAGGCACGACACAGGGTGACGAATGGCCTGACTCAGAGAATGGTCTTGGACAGAGACCCCAAGGCTCTCAGCAGCACCTTCTGTGGGAATCTTTGCTGTAATCCATAATAAGAGGAGGTGCTGCCCCACAGGGGGACTCAGTATGTGTGGGGGGTCAGCTATCTCTGTGGTTTTTCCCAATCATGTTCTTGATCCTCCTTGTTCATATGATCCCTCCTCCCTCTCTTCAACTAAGCTCCAGGAGCTCAGCCCAGTGCTTGCTGTGGGTCACTGCATCTGCTTCCATCAGTTACTTGATGTAGGCTCTATGATGACAGTTAGGGTAGTCACTAATCTGATTATAGGGGAAGGTCAGTTCAGGCATCCTCTCTGCTATTACTAGGAGTCTTAACTAGGGTCATTCTGTGGATTCCTGGGAATTTCCCTAGAACCTGGTTTCTCCCTAACCCCATAATGACTCCCTCTACCAAGATATCTCTTTCATTTTCCCCTACTCTATCTCTTCCCCAACTCAGCCATCTCAAGCCCTCATGTTTCCAACCCCTATCTCCCTGTTCTACTCCCTTCCCAGTTTACCCAGGAGATCTTAACTATTTCCTTTTCCTGAGACCTTCCATGTCTGTCTTTATTAGAGTCCTTCTATTACCTAGCTTCTCTGTGGTTGTGGACTGTAGGGTGGTTATCCTTTGCTTTATGTCTAATATTCACTTATGAGTGAGTACATACCATGTTTATCTTTCTGGTTCTGGGTTACCTTACTCAGGACTGTTTTTCTCCCTAGTTCCATTTATTTGCCTGCAAATTTCAAAATGTCATTGGCTTTTACCCACTGAGTAATACTCCATTGTGTAAATGGACCATATTTTCCTTATTCATTCTTTGGTTGAGGAGCATCTAGGTTGTTTCCAGGTTTTGGCTATTACACATAATGCTTCTATGAACATAGTTGAGCAAATGTTCTTGTGATATGGGTGAGCATCCTTTGGGTATATGCCCAAGAGTAGTATTGCTGGGTCTTGTGGTATATTGATTCCCAACTTTCTGAGAATTCCCCATACTGATTTCCAACGTGGCTGCACAAGTTTTCACCCCCACCAGCAGTGGAAGAGTGTTCTCCTTGCTCCACATCTTCTCCAGCACAAGCTGTCCTCAGTGTTTTTGATCTTAGTCATTCTGAAAGGTGTAAGATGGTATCTCAGAATTTTTTTGATTTGCATTTCCCTGATGGCTAAGGATGTTGAGCAATTTTTTTTAATGTCTTTCAGTTATTTGAGTTTCTTCTGCTGAGAATTCTCTGTTTAGATCTGTACCCCCTTTTAAAATTGGATTATTTGGTATTTTGATATCTAGTTTCTTGAGTTCTTTATATATTTTAGAGATCAATCCTCTGACAAATGTGGAGTTTGTGAAGATCTTTTCTCATTCTATAGGCTGCTCTTTTGTCTTATGGATCATGCCCTTTGCCTTCTCAGTTTCAGGAAGTTTATTGAATATTGCTCTCCATGTCTGTATTCTGCTATCAGGTTCAGTGTAACTGGGTTTATGCTGAGGTCTTTGATCCACTTGGACTTAAGTTTTGTGCATGGGGATAGATATGGATCTATTTGCCTTCTTCTACATGTCAACATCCAATTATGCCAGCACCATTTGTTCAAGATGCTTTCTTTCTTCCATTGTACAATTTTGGCTTCTTTGTCAAAAATCAGGTATGCATAGTTGTGTGGATTAATATCAGTAACTTTGACTTGGTTCCATTGATCCACCTGTCTCATTTTATGCCAATACCGAGCTGTTTTTATTACTATAGCTCTATAGTAGAGCTTGAAGTCAAGAATGGCGATGCCTCCAAAAGTTTTTTTATTGTATAGAATTATTTTGACTATTCTGTTTGTTTTTTTATTTGTTTTTGCATATGAAGTTGAGTATTGTTCTTTCAAGTCTGTGAAGAATTGTGTTGGGATTTTGATGAGGGGATTGCATTGAATCTGTAGATTGCTTTTGGTGAGACTGCCATTTTTTATTATGTTTATCCAACCTATCCAAGAGCATGGGAGATCTTTCCATTTTCTGATATCTTATTCAATTTATTTCTTTAAAGACTTGAAGTTCTTGTCATACAGGTCTTTCATTTATTTGGTTAGAGTTACCCCAAGGTATTTTATGTTATTTGTGGCTATTGTGAAGGGTGATATTTCTCTGATTTCTTTCTCTTCCTATTTATCATTTGTATACAGAAGGGCTGCTGATTTTTTTGAGTTAATCATGTATTCTTCCACATTACTGAAGGTGTTTACCAACAATAGAAGTTTCCTGATAGAGTTTTTGGGGTCACATATGTACACTATATCATTTGCATATAGCGAAAGTTTGACTTCTTCCTTTCTGATTTGGGATTCCCCTCTGTATGCTGTGAATACCATTGGTTAATAAAAAAGCTGTTTTGGGCCAGTGATAGGGTAAAGCAGAGCTAGGTGGGGAAAACTAAACTGAATGCTGGGAGAAAGAAAACGGAATCAGGGGGAAGTCATGTCACTCCACCAGAGACAGACACCAGAACTTTACCGGGTAAGCCACAGCCATGTTGCACTACACAGATTAATGGAGATGGGCTAGTTTAGGATATAAGAGTTAGCCAGACTATGCTTAAGCTATTGCCAAACAGTATTGCAAATAATAGGGGTTCTGTGTGATTATTTTGGGGCTGAGCAGCAGGGAACAAACAAGTGGTCTCCTATAACACCTTTCCAATTTGTATCCACTTCATCTCCTTTTATTGTCTTATTGCTGTACCTAGAACTTCAAGTACTATATTGAATAGATATGGAGAGAGATTGTCTTGTTTCTGATTTCAGCAGGATAGCTTTGAGTTTCTTTCCATTTAGTTTGATGTTGTTGTTGGCTTGCTGTATATTGCCTTTATTATGCTTAGGTATGTTCCTTGTATCCCTGCTCTCTCAAGACTTTTATTATGAAGGGTTGTTGGATTTTCTCAAAAGCTTTTTCAGCATCTAATGTGATGGTTTCTTTTTTCAGGTGTTTTTTTTTTCTTTTAGTTTATTTATACATTGGATTACATACATTGACCCATTTTTGTATGTTGAGTCATCTTTGCATATCTGGGATGATGGTTCTGATGTGTTCTTGGATTCAGTTTGCCAATATTTTATTGGGTATTTTTGCATCCATGTTCATGAGGGAGATTGGTTTGTAATTCTCTTTCTTAGTTGTGTCTTTGTGTGGCTTAAGTATCAGAGTAACTGTAGCCTTGAAAAAAGAGTTTGGCAATGTTCCTTCTGTGTCTTTTGTGTGGAATAATTTGAAGAGTATTGGTAGGAGATCTTTGAAATTCTGGGAAAGGTACCCATCCGGAAACTTGTCCATTTATTCTCACTCTACTACTGTATTCACTGAGGCGGGGTCTCTCAGGGAACCTGGAGGTCACCTATTCAATCCAGCTGCCAGGGTCCCAAGGGCTTCTCTACTGCTCCCTTCCTAATGATGGGATCCCATGTGGCTTCCTCACCTGCCTAGCTTTAACTGGGTTCTGAGGTTTCCAACTTTGGGCTTTACATTAACCTAGCAAGCACTTTATCCACTGAGCCATCTCCCCTGCCAGGGAATCACAAGGATAGGTTTTCTGATTTAAACATCTTTTACTCCTTTGAATAATTCCATTCATAGTAATGTGTTATTTCTTTTATAAAAAGTTCAAGTCAATCTCTAAAAGTAAGTTTGTTCATGAGAGAAAAGCCCTTATATTTTGCTTTTCGAAGTTTGTGTACCAGCTTTGGAATCAAAATCCTGGATACTCAAAATTTTCTCTCCCTTTCTCTTTTTCACGCATACACTTGCGCGCCTGTGCATACACACACGTACACAAATTCATTAATGATGTGGTGTCTATCTTCTCTGGAAGTCTGAGGAACTCTTTCTTGTCTCCTTCTAGATCTGTTTTTTTTTTGTTGTTGTTGTTGCTATTGTTTCCTCTCAGGAGAAGTTTTAATTACATTTGCAATGTTTAAGTTGGGATTTTCCATTTTTTCTTATTCTAGTTTTGAATTTTAGATCTTTTCCAGATGGGTCTCCAATTTGTCCACATCTTCACATTTGTATCTTTACTTAAGAACTCTGTGGTGTTTATCTGGTCATCTACTTATTTGGAGTCTGGGTTTGGTCCCTGCATTTCTTCTCATTCTAGTGGCTGGATTTCTCGGAACCCCGTGTGTCGGGCCGATCTTTAGAAGGAACCACTCTGCTTTGCTCGTCATGATTTTGCCAATGTCTGTTCCCTGTTTTATCCCCTTTAAGGTCACATCTCTGGGTCACTCCTGGACCCTCTGGCTTTACTCTTGAGCTGACAGCTTCAGCTGTCCTCTTGGTTTCTGATGAAGACATTTAACCTTCTGCGGCCCCCATCGAGGTGCGGACCTACTGTGCTGTGAGCCTCTTATGCTTTCCTATTCCCCAAGTCTTTTTGGCAAGATGAGAAGGCACATAGTGCTGGTCCCCAGCCATCTTTTGTCAATGGCTTCCCCTTGCCCGTGGGCTGCAGTGTGACTCCAGCCTCATCCCTCACCCTGAGAGTGCCCTCCACACACAGACTTCCATTTTGCTTTGGATTTTATTAATCCTGTCATTCAAATTTTATGTATATTTATGTTCTTTTATTTACAGCTCTTTTTTTTTGGTTGCTTCTTTGACCGGCTAGCTTCTAGGAGGCCTTTGCTGAGATCCTGAGTGATAAATTTCCTTTCTATTTTCACTCATAATTCTGTCTGTTGTGCTTTTTTATATTGTAAGATGCAATTTTAGAGACATGTGCATCTTTCCTCTCTCTGAACTGATAGTCGGCTCTGCCAACACAGCATACAGAGCCCATAGAACACTCTCAGACTAGTGATGCAGCCCTGACTTGGATGTGATGGAAAACAAAACAAAGCGAAACAAAAGCAACCCTCTTTGTGAAATAATCCATGTAAACACCCCTATGATCCCATTAGTTAGTCTATGTTGTAAATTTCCATATCTATCTGGGCTTCTTATTAGGAATCAGCAAAGTGGAGCTCTGGGCTCCTCCCAGAGTTGGAGAGCTAAGGATGGGAGGCTACCACTCCTCTCTTCTCCTTTTCATCTCCCTTCATTCCTCTCTCTTTCCTCCACCTTTTCTCCTGCTCCCTTCTTTCCTTTGCTGTTTCTTTCCTCCCTTTCTGTTGAAATAAGGGCAGTGGGGCTGCGTCCCCGGCACCCGGCCGCCTGCACGGCTAGCTTTACCCAAAATAATTACACAGAAACTGTATTCTTTTAAACACTGCCTGACCCATTAGTTTCAGTTTCTTATTGGCTAGCTCTTACATATTGATCTAACCCATTTCTATTAATCTGTGTAGCCCACGAGCTGGCTTACCAGGAATGATCTTAACCTGCGTCTGCCTGGAGTGTGAGAATCATGGCGACTCCTGACTCAGCTTCTTTCTCCCAGCCTTCTGTTCTGTTTACTCCTCCCACCTATGTTTTAACTTATGAGGACCAAGCAGTTTCTTTAATGCTTAACCAATGAAATCAACAGATTGATATATGACACTCCCACATCACCTTTCTCTCTTTCCTTTTCCATCTTCTTCTTTCCCCTTATCTTCCGGCTTCTTCCCCATCCCGCCCCCAACCCTGTTTCAGGGCTCCTTATTTTCTTCTCCAAGTTGTAAATTACATAAAGCAAAGGACACAAAGCCTGTGTGGGGATTGGTCAGTGAGTCTTCACAGACCTCCCTGTGTTCAGTCACCCCAGGCTGGACTCCTTTGTGTCCCTGCAGCCCTGAACCCTTTGATCCCCTCTTGGCCACCACAGCTTTAATGATTGAGCCTGTCTCCTTGCTGTCCTCAGGGGTCACTCAGCTCCTTCTGACTCCTCTGATTGGCCTTGTGAAAGGGATCCTGGAGGATCTCACCTGGGCAGTGCTCTCTGCATTTGGGCTTCCTGAGCTGCACTGGAGTCTGTTCTACTTGGTTGCAGGGGCCAAGCTGCATTCAGGTGGAGTCTCCCCTCCTCCCAAGGCCAAGGTTTGGGCTGAGTCCTCCCATCATTGATCTTGCATAAGGTTCCTTAAGGGTTGATGAACTGTGAATACATATCTTCCAGTAGTGTGGTCTCCATGAGAAGTTGTGGGCCTTTACAGTCGTCTTTCCTCCTTCCCCCTCCTCTCCTCCCCCTGCTTTCTCCTTTCCTTTCCTTTCCTTTCTTCCTGAGCTCACAAGCTCACAATATTACAACCATGTCCAATGGAGAAACAAGTGAGCTCTCTCTCTCTCTCTCTCTCTCTCTCTCTCTCTCTCTCTCTCTCTCACACACACACACACACACACACACACACACACACACACACACACGAGGGACATGGGATCATAACAGTTAAGTGATATTCAGTTTTCAAAGTCCCATAAAGTCTTGATAGTTTCAAGTCCATCAGAAAGAATGGCTCTGTCAGGTGACAGGTCGAGATCTGGGATGAAGGGAAAATAGAATCCAATTGCATGTATGCATATTGTATGGATATAAAGCCAGAATTTGATGCCTGGTGTCTTCTTGTGTAGCCCTCTGCCATATTCATTGGAGCAGGTCTTTCAATCAAACTCAGAGCTCACTGATATGGCTAATCTGAGTAGTGGGCTTGCTCATGCAATCACTGTTTCCGCCTGAAGAGTGCTGGGAACAACTATATCCTGTGGGCATTTACATGAACTATTAGTTCATTTTCCATTGACATTAAAAATGCGTCAAAGACACCTATAGAAGGAAAAGTTTGAGTTTATGGTCCCAGCAGGATAAGAGCCGGTAAAGATGGGAAAGCAGACCAGCAAGCAGTAGGCATGGTGGTTGGTACAGGATGCTGAGAGCTCTCCTCTTGAACTGCAGTCATCAAACAGAGAGAACAAATTGGAAGTGGCATGAGGTTTTTACTCGCAAATTCCACTCCTAGTGACACACTTCCTCCAGCAAGGCCACATCCCCTAAACATTCTCAAAACAGTTTCACCCAATGAGAACCAAGTGTTTAGATGCTAGATACGACGTGGGACATTCTCATTCAAACCATCATGCATGGGTTCTGGGGATTATAGCCCTCCCTCTTGTGTGGCAAGCTCATTAACCTCCTCCCAGCCATCTCCTCAATGCTGCTACGCTTTTCTAAGTTTTTATTCCTTCATTTGTCCTCTTTCTCCTGGGCTGTCTCTCCATAGATTTAAACAAGCTTTGCCATCAGATGTTTTGGATACAAATTCCATTGTTTTGGGGGTACCAGTGCTGTGAATGTCCCCACCCCCCTCCCCATGTCTCATTTCTCACTCCTGTAGAATCTCTTAGGGAACATAAGCTCCTGAATTCAGCATCCTCAAATCCATCAACAGTTTTATGCCTGAATAAATCTCATCTTATCTTAGCAGTAAATAATAGATTAGCTTTGATGTAACAGCCTGGGTGTAATTTTCCCCTGAAGAATTAGTTACTGTCGGGTGGGGCCCTGAAACATTGTTGTGAGCCCGCTGGGCTTTGCGCTGCTTGCCTTTACCTCCTAGCTGGGAGCCTTTAGAGTTCTTTCAGCTTTATCTCAAAATTTGCTTCAATCTTTTTCTACACTCCCCACATTTGTTTCTTTTAAGCATTCTGAGTCCCTTCATTTCGGGGTCTCATACTTTCTAGTTTTTAGCTCTTATTTTTCTTCTTCTTCTTCTTCTTCTTCTTCTTCTTCTTCTTCTTCTTCTTCTTCTTCTTCTTCTTCTTCTTCTTCTTCTTCTCCTTCTCCTTCTCCTTCTCCTTCTCCTTCTCCTTCTCCTTCTCCTTCTCCTTCTTCTTCTTCTTCTTGTATGGGTTTAATAAAGATGCATTTGTATACGTATGTCATTATATATGAGGTCCTTATTCACCCTCTGTGTCTGCTACTCTTCTGTTGCCGGAATAAAACACCATGACCAAAATCAACTCCATAAAGCAAGCTTATTTTGCCTTATGCTTCCAGAGGGAGGGTGCATAACGGTGGGGACAGCATGGTATTCAAGTATTCAAATCTACGAGCCTATGGGGATATTTCTCATTCAAACCATCTGCCCCACACCCTCCCTGCTCCTTCTCCCCTTGAAAGCATTTATCTGCCCATTACTGTTTAACTTACAGGTACTTAGCCGCCCTGCCCCATGCCCTCGTTTCTCCCGTCATCGTCCATATCTCCCTGTATGTCCCATCTGATTGCTTTTCCCTCCTGGTGGCTGGTGCAGCCCCCAAGCTGCTGTGGGGGGCCCTGGTTTGTTCTCATCTGTATCCAGCTTTCAGTGTTAGTGACTATTCTTGAAGATTCAGCCCCTCTTGTTGTTTCCTTTTTATTATCGCCAGAGTGTCCAATCTTCAATACTTTCTGATTTCTTTCTAATAATTTTGGTAGTACAATGCACTACAAAGCTGCATGTTTTCCAGTATTTACTGCAGTGTCATTTTGTAACCTCTGGGGATATTAGTTCCCTTGGCTGGAGATGTCTCCCTGAAATTATAGGAGAGCTGGGCACTGGTTGGTGCCTGTTTTTGTATACCAGGATTGGAAAAGAGGAGCCCCCAGTACCGCCATAAGGACCTGCCTCTGTCCCATCTTTAAACTGTTGTCTATATTAGTATTGATCACTGGCTCCTTAGCATCTACCAGAGAGCAGGAACAGGATCCCCGGGGCCTGAAGGTCCATCAGTATCCTTGGCTCCTTTTCGGGATCCCTGTGAGGCTCCCACGGAATATATCACTTTTCCTTTGTGTTCTAGACACAACTTTGTAGGTGTAGAGAGTGAACGGAAATGGATGCCAGAATGTCACTTTCTTTGAAAGATTCCTCAGAGGACTCCCACTCAGGCAGAGAGTTCTCCTGTGTCCCCCACGTTGCATACAGGAGAGCCACAGCTTGTACATGGTGCTGTGGGGTGTGGTTTCTACAGGGTGGTTGGGCCAGCCTGGCTCTGCTGTGAACTACAGAGGGTGAAGTAAAACGTTCCTCTCCTGCTTCTTCCTCAATCACCTTGTGTCTTCTGACACAGCATGATACCGCAAAATACTCACCAGGAAGAGCCTGTTGAGAAACGTTGGCCACAGCACAGCGGAGGTGGTGTCCTCTTGAATTCCTAGCAACCATAATTACCCCAGGAAACCTCTCCAAGATCTGGCCCATTAACATTTTGTCGAAGGACAGGAAGATATTGAGTATTGTGGTGGTCAATGGTTTCTGAGGAGAGAGAAAGAGATAGATAGATAGGTAGATAGATAGATAGATAGATAGATAGATAGATAGATAGATAGATAGATAGACAGACAGACATAGAGACAGATAGAGAGGGGTAGCCACTTGTATGTTGTCTATGCTCCTGTCAATAGCTGCTAACCCATATTCCTGCAATTAACCCCAATTCAGTTCTTTGGCACACTGTTTTAGGTTACTTTTATATTGCTGTGATTAAACACTATGACCAAGAAAACTTACAAAAGCAAATGTTTAATTTGACTTAGGTCTTTAGAGGATTAGAGTCCATTAGGGCACGTAGGGGGAGGTGGACGACATGGCAACAGGAGCAGGGACCCGAGAGCTCGCACCTGAACCACAGCACAAAGCAGAGACTATGAACCGGAAATGGTGTGAGGTTTTCACTCTCAAAGGCTGTCCCCAGTGACATACTTCGTGCACCTCCTGTATCTCCCCAAACAGTGCCACCACCTGAGGACCAAGTATTCCAGCGACTGAATCTGTGGTGAATATTTCTCAGTCAAACTCAATGCCCATCAACTAGATCAGAAAGGAACTGGTTTCTTGTCTGTCATTGGTGTGCTATCTGGGCTGAGGAACCATATAACCATTTGTTCATCTGTCCAGGCCACATTCACACAACAGAGTTCCTTGCTCTTGGATTTCTCAGCACCCCGGACCCGAGACCACGACATTTCCGTTGTCTGTTATGGCAGTAGAGACTGCTGAGCCCGAGAGGAGTCAGGTCTGCAGCAGTGGGCAGAGAGAAGGGCTGTTCCTAGGGTCCTCCCTTCTTATTTCTCCTCATGCTCAGACTCTCTCGTTACAGTCTGGGATGTGGTAGGGAGCACACATCCAGGGACCTGGCCGAGCAGCCTCAAGAAGGTGGCTTCTGTCTGCTTGTGCCTTCTGTTCAGATCAGGGGTGATCTCTGCCGTGGGCTCAAGCACAGCTTAGGGAAGTCTTAGAGTTGAAGGCTGCTGCTCTCAGATGGAGGAAGCCTCAGTGCACACCTGTTTGCCGTCCTGGTTGATGCCTCCGCGTTGCCTCCTCTGCAGCCTACAGCAGTGAGCCGCTCCTCTGCTGTCATGCACCTTCCTTCTGCTCTGAGGATGGATCCTCAGGTGTGGGGATACACCCTGTCAGAACAAGCAGGGATAGCAGAAGGAAGTTAGAAAGGCTAAGACCCCGAGTGGCCCCTGAGGTTTCCACAGAGTGACCTTACCCCACATTTACTCATGTGACTCATGTTTCAACACTGGAAGCAGAGGACAGAAAACATGCTGTCCTACAAACATCATCCTGACTATATTTTTTGAGCTCAGGAGTGACATACTACTCAATCAGGAAAGGCCTAGTTTCTGGTACAGGTGCCCTGGAGAAACAAGCATGAGCTTAGTCTTGGGCCTAGCCTAGGCTCTGGAGCCTGTAGATAGGAGAAGCCCTTTTCCTTCCTCCTCCTATCCCTTGCATGCATGCAAACACACCCCCACACATGTACAGAGATTTAGATAAGCATGTAGCCGTGGAGTCACAAACATACACATATATATACAATATACATAAACACACTCACATATACACATGAGTACAAACAGATGTGCAGACACACATCATGGCCCTGCACACACCATTTCCCCCGACACTTTGGCTTTGAGCAGCCCAAGGCTTCCTCGTCTCCTTCAGGCCTCTGTGGGCTTCTTGCACACCTTCCCAGGTTTCCCAGCACCCAGACAGTCTCATAATTTATCCTGAATAAATGCCTTTCACAACTGCAGCTCCTTCCCAGGAGTGGAACCCTGGCAAACCCGTGTGTGTACTATAGAACCCAATGCCCACAGAACCCTTTTGGAAGTTCCCCTGGACCTAGAAGGTCAAGTTTATAACCATTTCGGTCCCAGGTAACAGACTCTGAGAGACCAGGCAGGCACAAATCTGTGGGGCTTTTCTCTCTCAGCATTGTGGTGCTACCAAGCTTCCCACATCCCAGGGCTCACAGAAGATGTTACTGGCAGACCGTGTTTCCCTCCTTCCAGTGCACGTGAAGACAGAGTCATCCAAGTGACTCATATACCCCCTGGAGATACCAAATTGGCTCTTAGCTCTTATGTGAGCTTCATACTTAGCCCTTGGTCTTGGGACCTCCTGCCCCTTGCAATTCTTTCCCGCCAGGTGGACCCCGAGGCTCATCACAGGTCTTTGTGGGGGAGGGGTGTTTTGCAGTCTGTCACAGACAGTGGTTTGAAAATTACAGCAAAAAGAAATTATTCCAAAGAGAGAGAGAGAGAGACAGAGAAAGAAACCAAAAGGCATACAAAATCGACTCCACTTTTTTTGTATTAATTTTAACGGACATGAAATTACTCTGTCAATTTTCCATAAACATTTTCAAATGCTTACTCTTTATCTTTTTTTCACTTCTCACCACCAGCTTTAATAAACAGTTTAGAGGTAGGCTGTATCCAAGGCTACACAGGAAAAGCATGAAGGCAGTTCTTTGAGATGCTTCCCCCATACCCTATTCTTCATGAAGATGCCTGCAGCCACTTACCTTGCTGACCCCAGGCTCCAGAGGCCGTTAACTGATGTGTAATCTCCCTGGACCAGGGGTTGCTCCAGGGCCTTCATCTCTTCCTGCTTCCTATGACTGAGCTACTTCCTGCTACAGAGGCCTCCAAATTCTTCGGTGTAGAGATATGCACATCCTACCATGAGACAGACAGTCTACAATGGAACCTGGAAGGCAAACATCACCGTTGAGACATTCTTCACTGTTGAACAATGTTCTACTTTCCCATAAGATTTTGTTTACCCACCTATGATTGGCATCCAGATTGGCGTATCATGAGAAATAGTCAACATTTAAATTCAGGTCTTTGTAGATGTATTTCCATTTGTCCTGGGTGAAGGGTCTATGGTAGCAATCTGGGCTTATGGTTCTTCTGTGCTTAACTTTTGAAGAAAGTGCCAGATTTATTTCCAAAGTGGCTGCATAGGAAGACAAGACCCTCCCAGATCTGTACAAAGCTCTTGACTCTTCTCCCATTGACACCCCCCTCCTCCACCTCTCTGTTTGAAGTCATTTTACAAGATGTAGAGTCTTATAATCTCTCACTGGAACTCTAATTTGCATTCTAAGACACAAGGGTTATCTTTCCATGGACCGCAAACCATGTGCCTCCTTCATGGGCACCATGCCCATCCAGATACTTGCCACATTTTAGAACTGTTTTTTTTCTTTTTGTCTTATTTTGGGGTTCTAAAAATTCTATATGTTGTCCTATTTGGGATTCTAAAAATTCTATATCTATATTTGGATGAATACAAGTCTGGACCATAAAAATAATCTATACTTATTTTTCTCAATATTTTTCTTCTATATTCTTAATGTTTCCCTTTAAAGAACAAAAGTTTTAATTTTTGTTGCAATGAGATTTATCAGATTCATTTGTGTGTATGTGCGCCATTTTTTTTGGTGTCGTATTTCTGAGAATTCAGCTCAGCTGAGGTTGCGGATCTCAGATTCCTCTGGTGCCATTTCTGTGTGTTCTTAATTTTTATAGCTTTCCAGTAAGATTTTTTAAAAGATTTATTTTCTTGTGTGCATGTATGTGTTGTGTGTGTTGTGTTGTGTGTGTGTGTGTGTGTGTGTGTGTGAATGAGCACAGATTGCCCTGAAAGCCAGAAGAGAGTGCCAAATCCATCACAGGTGGAGTTCCAGACAGTTGTGAGCCACTATGTGGGTGCTAGGAATGGAACCCAGGACACCTAAAAGAGTAGCAGATGCTCTTAACTCCTGAGTGATTGGCCTAGTTCAGTTCTGAGTTCCTCTGATGATAGTTTCTCAGAACTATCTTGGCTCTTGTATGCTTGCCGCAGTTGCATTTATGTATTGAGATGAACACATCAAATACAAAGAACAGCCTGTTGGTGCTGAGTGTGCAGAGAAGCTGGCCATCCTGGCTGTGTTGTGAGATCTAATCTGGCAGCGAGGAATGCCTTCTTCCTTATCTAGATATTTGCTTCTGCAGCTCTTTATTAGTTCTGTGTATAATTCCAGGATATTTGCATATATTCTTATTCATTCTCCCTTTATGTGTGCATGCATAGGCACACACATGATATTCATATGTGTGTGTGGGTCTGTGCACTGTAGGTGTGCACACATATGTGCACTTGTGAGGCCAGAAGCCAACATTGCAGGTGTTCTGTTACTCTTCATGTTTCACTGAACATGGAGTTTACCAGTTTGGTTAGATAGGCAAAGCCTGCGTTTCTTCAGGATCCTCCTGTCTCTTTCTCCCCAGAATTGGGATTATGGGTGCATACTGCTTGCTTTTTCGTGGGTGTGTGGGGCCTGAACTCCAGTTCTCATGCTTACATAACAAGTAATTTACCACCGAGCTCTCTCCCTACCATCCATAAATATTCCATTACTCTTCTGTAAAATCTTTTTTAAAAATTTCCTGTATTTATTTTGTGTTGGATGGGGGTGTGGTGGGGGTCATTACTCTCCTTCTGCCATGTGATTCCCCAGGGATCACACTCAGGGTGTCAGGCTTGACAACAGGCACCATTACCTACTGAGCTGTCTCTGCAGTCCCTTCTAAATATTTCATTATTCTTGTTTTTCTTTGCCAGGGAATTGTTTTCTAATTTTATTGTCAATGATTTGTGATCCCCCTGCCTCCGCCTCTTATCATACTCTACCTGTGCGCCTCACCACTGTTGGCATGAAATACAAATGTAGAACATAGCTGAATGTGGAATTTTGTCTCGTAATATTGCTGAATATGTTTACTTTCTTTGTTTTTTTTAATGTGCTTTAGCATTTCCTAGATAGAAGATGTATTGTCTATGAATTCGATACATGAAGAAAATGGGCACATGTAGGAGGATAGGCATGTTCATGGCCTTTCTGGAGATGCTCACACCCATCTTCCAGGAGGAGGTAACAGGTGGGCATAGTGCCATTCAGGGTGTGCAGAGGGCTGAACTGCCCACCAGCAAATTTGGAGTTAGTGGTGGCAAGTGCAGGTTCTTTCCCATGCATTCTGAATGTTTGTGAGGAGGGTATGATAATAATCTGCTATTGCACAGAATAAGTAAATAGTATTAAAAATAAATTGATATTATACATGATAATTATCCACAGTGATAGAGGTGAAAGGAAATCTTACAAATAATTTTATTGTGTCAGAAAACATGACAGAGTCACACTACAATAAACTATTATTTGCCTTTTGAGACAGGCTTGGATGTAGCCTAGGATGGACTTGGAATCACTGATGTAGCTGAAGCTAACCCTTGAATTTCTTATCCTCTTGTCTTTATCTCCCAAGTTCAAGGATTATAGACGAGGATCCCCTGCCTTGCTTACTAACTACAATTAATTAGAAATGGATAAGAAAATGCCCAAATGGTTAGTAATTATGGTAATACACAAATAATCCATGATTCAAGCAAGAAGTTACCATGAAGACTAGGGGCGAAAAGCACATCGAGTTGAATGAAGACAAAAGCACAATGTATTAAAATACAGGAGCTGTGGTTTAAATAAAGCTTAGGATGGAATTTAAAAATTTAAATGCATAATTAGGAGGGAAGAAAGTTTTAAAGTTAATGATCTACCTTAGGAGGCAAGAGAAAGAGGAGCAAATTAGTCCCAAAGAAGGGAGAATAATAAAAATAATAAAGGGTAGAACAGAACTAAATGAAATAGAAAACCTGCAATTAAGAACTTAACAAAGTGAGAAGGGTTCTTTGAAAAGGCTAGCAGAATTTCTAAAATGTTGGCAAGAGGGAGAGTAAAGGGCACGGGCACACACACACACACACACACACACACACACACACACACACACACACACCACAAGCATAGGCGATCAGCTCGGGCAGGAGAGAGAGGTGAGGGGCAGGACTTAGCAGGAGGAAGAGAGGATGCTGCTCTGGGCTCTGCAGATGTGAAAGGGATGACGGTGCACTGTTAAGAAGAGCCAGGAATTTTTACAGCTTAGGTACACTTGACACAGGCATCCAAAATCATAACTTAGCACCTCCCCTTGTATTTAGGCTGGGCCTGGCAATCCAGTATGAGGAATCGGTTCCCAAGAGCCAGCCAAAGCATTAGGGACAGCCCTTGCTCCCATTGCCAGGAAGTCCACGAGTAGACCAAGCTACACACTGTCACATATACTTGGAGGGCCTAGGTCAGTCCCATGCAGGCTCCGTGGTTGTTAGTTCAGACTCTGAGCTCCTAAGAGCCAGTTTGTTGTTTCTGTTTTCTTGTGATGTCCTTGAACCCCTCTGGCTCCTAAAAATCCTTCCTCCCTTGTTTCAGCAGGATTCCCCAAGCTTGCCTGATAAGTCATGCTTTGTTTGTACCCGTGGGAGTCCTGTCCCTTTCTGAACAGAAACAGAGGAGGAGTGGATTGGGGGGTGGTGAGAGGAATAGAAAGAGAGGAAACTGTAGTTGGGATGTAAAATAAATAAAATAGTAAACATAAAAATATAACTTAGCAACGTAAGAAGAGAAAAAAATCTGAACAGTCCTGTATACTCATTGCACTGATGAATGTTTTCTGACCATAGAAAATCTGTGTGCAGTTTGCCTAAATTATTAACACTGAAGCAGGAAATGTCACCAACCTTATTCATTCTATTTAAGAAAAAAGTAGAAAAAAAGAATAGCCATTTCTAAAATTCAGAATTGTACCATGATGCTAACCTAATAAAGTACTTCAAAGCAAAATCAGGGAAGGTGTTCTCCTCAGTGTGGGCCTAGAGATTCTAAGCAGGGATCCTGAGTTCTGCAGTTCCTTAGAGGCACTTGATTCCCATTTGTAAGCTGGGATGACCCTTGCTTACATTCTGAGGGACTCTGAACCACAGCAGGAACAGAGGGCACAGGTGTTACACGCCAGCACCTCCCCTGCAGAACACAGTGTGTCCTCACACTAAGGTCAGAGCAGTGGAGAGCAGGTTTGCAGAACCTTTTCCTGCTACACCAGGCGTCCCAGGGAAAGCCAGGGAACCAAAAAGGATAAATGGCATAAATACTTAATAAAAAGTCATTTCTCACAACACAAAAACAGTAGGTTATGTTTCAGCTTGGTACTGTTGCAGAAAGCCAATCAATCTGAAATCTTTCTTATGCCACAACAACGGACAATCAAGAATTAAGGATGATAATAAGGTCAACAAAGTACTTAAGTATAACCGTGCCAAGTGTTGCACGTGACTATCTGTATTTGGAACACTAAGGCGCGTGTTCTAATGTTAAAGAGGCATGTGACTGGGGAGGTGGACTATGTTCATAGAATGGGGACACAGTACTGGCCAGGCATTTCTCTCCTAATGTTCTACATACTGAACACAATTCCTTAAAAGGGATCCAGGCTTGCCTTTAACTTATAGTCACAAGTTGAGTTTCCAGTTCTTATCACCATGCAATTTCAGACGTATGTGAAACAAAAGGCAGCCCGATACGGATCTCAGTACCTGCTGGAAAGTCATGCTAAGTAGGACAATGGACTGGCAGTGGCCATTTAGGACAGAGATCAATGGGAAGTAAGAGAGTCCAAATTGACTTAGACCTAAAAGGCAATTGATTTTTGACAAAGACATTGAGGCAATCCAATGAAGAGAAGGAAGCCTTTTGCAGAAACAATGTTCAGACCAGACATCCATTTAGAAAAGAAAATCAACTCCTCTTTCACAAAAATTAATTGAGATGATAGTTTCCATGTAAAAATCTATGGCCATAAAGCTTTTAAAGGAAGACGAAAGGAAGCAATTGTAGTTGGGGAGCAGGCAAAGGTCTTGTGCGGGAGACAAGAAGCAATAACCAGAAGAGAAAATAAATTGACAATTTGAGCTTCCTCAAAATTAAAAGCTTCTTCACATCAAAAGACACCATTAAGAAAATGGAACGGGAAGCCGTAGACTGGAAGAAACCACTGGCAATCTGGGAGGGCGCAGCAATGCCAACCTTTGTCCTATGACAGAGGGCCTGAGTATATACTGTCAACCCAGAACTCAGGGACAGCAGTGTCAACAAGCATGGAGCAGGGATGGAAGAGCTGGGTGATATGGGGAATGTAAACAAAATGTACAGTCTTTTCCATCAAAGGGGTAAATAAGGCAAACTCCATTTTTAAAAAATTACATAGAAGCCACTTGGCAGACTTTCAAATCTTCCAATGGCAACACTTCTTAAAATTAAAATACACACTCAAGGTCACATCCTGCTCTCAGAAGTTGTTCTTTGCTTTTCAGCTCCTCCATTCTGAGTCAGCCAACTGTGTAAGTGTGTGGGACCAAGCTCAGGCCACTGGGAGTGAGGTACTGGGCCCCTTTGTCTTAGGAATAAAAGCCCACTGGGACCCAACCTGGGTTTGCTTGCCGGCTTCATTATGCATGGCTACCCAGCTCCCAGGTTGTCTTTTTCATGGTTGCCATAGAAAATAAACTAATATTTGTGTGTTGGGAAACAAGAATCTGATAACACTGCTTATTTTTGTAATAGCATGGACTTTTATATAAATATCAATTTACTTTACATTGGAAGGTGGTCGCTCCACCTTCTGCACACACAAGTAAAACTTTTGCTTTGTTGAAATACTTTGTATTATGTGGTGGTTTTCTTGGGACCCTAGACCCACTTGTAACAGCTACCACATGGAAAAAAGACACATGGTAGACACACAAAAATTTCCTTAATTACAGAAACACAGGTTTAACACAATAAATTAGCTCCTGGGGAGGTTTGGCTAAGAATGGCCCACATAAGCTTATACATTTGAGTGCTTGGTTCCCCAGATCAGGAACTGCTTGGGAAGGAATAGGAGGCGTGGTCATGCTAGAATAGGAGTGGCCTCATTGGAGCAGAGGTGCCACAGGGCAGGCATTGATATTTCAATAGCCTACCCCAGGCCCAGTCTTCCTGGCTCTGCCTACAGCTTGCAGATCAGATATGAGCTCTCAGCTGCTTTTCCAATACCATGCCAGCTGCTTTTATGACATGGATATTTTATCTCAAGTTTTTTGAGGAAAGAAAAAGAAAAATGTGGCTAGTCTGTGGTATCATTTATTCATGACATGCTTAGTTTTATCAACTTTCGTTCAAAGTTTCCCCTTGAGACTGTAGCTACTCCTCCACCAGCAGCCTTACCTACTACTTTCAGCTAAAGACACACTATTCTTTAAAATTTTAGAGGTTTTTTAAAATATTTATTTTGTATGTATGAGTGTTTGTATGCAAATCTGTGCACCATTTATGTTGGGAGAGGGTGTTGAATTCCCTAGAATGGGACCTATGGGTGGTTGTGAGCATCCACATGGGTGCTGGAACTTGATCGTCAGTCTCTTGCAGAAGCAGTCAGTGTTCTGAGCCACTGATTCAGCTCTCCAGCCCCCATAACAACTTTCAACACAGCAGATGAGGAAGGAGGACTCACCTCTCTCTGGTCCTCTCCATCATGTCCCTCTGACGGTCATCTGTGGCATGCAGAGGCTGCTCTTCTCCACCCCTTCTGCAGCGGTGGCCCTAAGCCACCTGCCTTATTACTTTAACCCAAGATGACCTTGCTATTCTTAAAGCCAATGGGAAAAGTTGAAGTGAAGATTAGATTTTTATCCCCAGTGTCTGGAGTTCAAGTTAGTGGGCTCCTGAAGAAAACAATAAGATCTTTGGAAGAACATTGGAAAGGTCCTCCTTTCCTCCACGGCACAGAAGAGTCCTCCATTGCTTATCCCTCTGCTCAGGGCTACACTGCCTTCTCCATGTTCTGTTCTCTCGGGAGAGGCTCTGGGGAGTGTATAAATGCTTACTGTTTGCTCGTGTACATCCTGCTGATTCATTTTTGTCAACCTGATACATAACCTGGAAAGAGGGGACCTTAAATGAGAAATGGCTTCCATCAGATTGTCCTGTGGCCACGACTGTGGTGCAATTTATTGATTGCTGATCAATTTGGGGGGTCGCTCCACCTAGGGTGATGGGTGTGGGATGTATCAGAAAGTTAGCTGAGCAAACCAAGAGAAGCAAGCCAGTAAGCAGCATTCTTCTCTTGATGGCCTCAAATTCAGTTCCTGCCTTGAGTCCTTGTGCTGATGTTTCTCTATGACAGACTCTGAGGTATAAGGCAAAACACCCTTTTCAGCTCCCAGGTTGCCTTTTTCCATGGTTGCCATAGAAAATAAACTAATATTTGTGTGTTGGGAAACAAGAATCTGATAACACTGCTTATTTTTGTAATAGCATGGACTTTTATATAAATACTAATTTATTTTACATTGGATAGAAAATACATACTTAAGATTGCTTCAATTTCCCCTCTACTTTTCTATATTTTCTACTGGTTCCTTTTTCTCAACATCAGAAGTGGGCCACTAGTGTCTTCTACTTACCATAAAAAACTCAGGACTCTCTACAGTGCCCTCCAGAGAGGTTCTAAGTCCTCCACTCTATGGTCTCCTGAGCTTTGGTCCCAGCTGATGGCTCAGCATGGTGAGGCAGGGGACTCATCTGATGGGCAACTTTGCATGCAGAGTCTCTACTCCATGCTTCCTAGGATTCTGCTGTAGTTTCAGCCTGTCTTCATCAGCCTACCTTCTTCTCCCTGCATAGTTATCTGATGGCTTCCTCCCTGTCTTCCTCTCTCCCCTCATTGTATTGTCCCTCAGAGGTATTTTTTGAGACAGGATTTCTCTGTAGCTTTGGTGCCTATCCTGGAACTAGCTCTTGTAGACCAGGCTGGCCTCGAACTCACAGAAATCCGCCTAATTCTGCCTCCAGAGTGCTGGGATTAAAGGCATGTGCCACCACCACCCAGCTTGTCCTCCACAAGTATTCTTGAACTGACTCTTTTGCATGTCCAATCCCATCCCGGCCTTGTCCTCGGCTCAGTCACACACACACACACACACACACACACACACACACACACACACACACACCTCTGTGTTCCATTCTTCCTCTTCCTCCTCATCCTACTTTCCTTTGTTCTCTGCCCCATCTCACCCTGACCCCCTGCAACTTTTCTTCTGTTTTCCCCCAAACTTTTTGGTTTGACCCCTGCTTGGCTTTTCTGTAGAATTGGAAATCGAACTGTGCACGGAATGGAACACAGCCTATCTGATTGCAGAATGGAGTTGACAACCTCAACTCTTTAAGCCAGAATCAATAAACGTGTGTTTAATTAGGATCCTTGTGACCACAAAGATGTGACGAGCTGGTGGAGGTTGTCTAGAGATAAAGACCATCTGTGTGCACTTGTTCTCTTGCACAAAACTCCAGAGGAAGAAATCAGCCTAGGAAAAATGCCTTGAAACAGAAGGATCCTTTGGATATCCACAAAACATCTGCCACAAATGGTTGCCACTCTCATGAGTAGAACTCCAAAACCAAGTGGAGATGAAGATAGAGCATGTTGAACTGTAAAATCAATCCACAAGGAAAGTCTGGCCTTATAAGGATAGGCTTTGTCTGCCAACTGCTGGGAACCTAAGGAACAGATGTTGTCACTATTCTTGACATCTCGGACCCAAAAGTGGCTGTGGCAAGATTCATCTTGCTAAGTTGCTTCAAGTATAGAAACAGCAGCACAGACAACAATCACGATGGTAACAAGTGAAGTCCCCTGCCTGTGACCAAAATGCAGTGGCTCAAGTTGATCTACCAGAAATCATGGCACACACAGGGCCAAGTGTCGGTGGTTTTTAGTGAGAGATAGCGTACCTCAGCAGCAGAGATGCCCCTGCTCAGAGGGTTTCTGTATGTCTTGCCCAATGCAATAAGACAAGAAAAGAAGTGTTGCATTATGGGTGAGAGTGGTTTAGAAAAGATCTTGAGGGAATGCATTAGAAACACCAGTACACTCGAGATACAAGTTCTCAGTGGAAGCTGAGTAAGAGACCAACTTAAAAAGTTTTCTGATATGAAAATTCCAACTTCCTCCAAATACATGTACATATACACATTCACACATCTGACCTATGCAAGCTTGCTGCCCAGACTGCCGACTTCCTTCCATGCCTCTTTCCTGTTGTAATGGGAAATGTCCCTCGCATAGGCTCAGGCATTTGGACACTTGGTCCACAACTGGTGGTGCTGTGGGGGAAGCCTAGGAGATTTGGCCTTCCTGGAGGAAGCATATCACTGGAGTCAGGCTTTGAGAGTTTAAAGATTTGCACCATTTTATGTTTACTTCCTCTTCTTAGTAACTGTAGTTTAGGATCTGAGCCTCCAGCTTCCTACTAACACCACCATGGACTCTCATTCTCCGGAATCATAAGCCCAAATAAACTCTGTATGGGTTCTGATGTAGGCCTTACTTTATTGTGAAAGCAATACATTCTGGAGAAACCTGACTTTGAATTGCAGCATGGCTTCTTACTTGTCCTCTTCTGCAATACTGGGCAGAAACATCTGTCTGCAACTCCCAGTCATCCCAGTGATCTAGAGGGTGAACAGCTGATTGAACTTTGTTTGCATAGCACACTGTGCTGATGAGTCAGGAGGCTCAGTATGGATCCTCTGTGCTCTTGGATTTACTTTCTATACATGAGACCACCTGTATTTCTCCTCCTCCTCCTCCTCCTCCTCCTCCTCCTCGTCCTCCTCCTCCTCCTCCTCCTCGTCCTCCTCGTCCTCCTCCTCTCCTCCTCATCAACGTCATCTGTATAGCCCTGGCTGTCCTGGAACTAGCTCTGTAGACCAGGCTGGTCTTGAACTCACGGAGATCCAGCTGTCTCTGCCTCCCAAGTGCTGAGATTAAAGGCATGTGCCACCACTGTCCGGCCTACCTGTACTTCCTAATGGTCAATGAGCTGTCTCTTCTGTGGTCACCCAAGCTGGGTTCCTTGGCACTGCTGGCCTTATTTCAAGCTATCCACCACACACTGAGCACCTCCCTCTGTCGCTCCTATCTTTGACTTACCACACTAACCTTCTTGAGGTTTCTTTTGCTCCGTGGTAATGACATTTCCCTTCTGAACCCACACGAGGGTCTCCCACTTGCCCCCCTGCCTCCATTTCTGCCCTTACACATCATGACTCAGCCATATCCTAACATACAAAAATCAGACCTAGTCTACTGAGCTCCCCATTACCTTAGAACAAAGCAGAACAATATCCTCATTGTAGATCCAGGGACTCAGGGTCTCACGCTGAGGTCTTTCTGGCCTGCCCAGCTCAGTCTGCATTAACCTTGACCACGCAGCTGTTTCTCAAACACTAGGCACATTGTTCATCAAACCAACCCACAGCCCTGCTCCTCTAGATAGAATGTTCTTCACGACTCACTAGGTCACTTCATTCCTGGCTCCACTTGAATTCCCCTTATAAGAGGAGACATCCCTTATGACCCTGTAAATGGACTTCCCTTATACATCAAGTTGGTAAATTGCCCATAAAGTCATCTACAGCACCCGTGTTATCCTCTCTAGTCTAATAATATCTGCATGCCACTTGACGGATCCATTTTGGAGTTTGTAAGGGGAAAAGTTTGCAATATAAAACTATTTTTTAAAAATCCCTATTTTGTTGAGTGGGAAAAAGCAAAAGTAGAGAATGATCGTCCCAGGAGATGTGTAACTGCGCAGCTGAAGTAGTTAAACTGGCATGCTTTCAGTGCTACAAACTTAAGTAAGTGAAGAATAAGGCAGGGGAAGCATGATCCTGCAGGTATTTGATTTTAGTTTATTGCAGAGCTATGAAGGAGGCACCCCAAATTCCAGGACGAGATGGGCTTTTCAATCTGTCCACAGCCCTAACACCCAATCACATAAGGAAAAACAGACATGAAGAACAGGTGACATCAAACATTAGGTGCCAGATAGTAAAACCAAGCCTGAAGATTAGAAGGAAGCCAGGGAATTTATAATAGTGATTTAACACATACATAAGCTTTTCAGCCCGAAGTGCGGAATTTGGAAGCCACTAAGGAATGAGAAGTGTGGGAAGGTTTGAGCTGATTAAAGGGAAATAAGCTTTTGTGAATAACAAAGTGTACCACAAGCAAAGACAAAGTGAATGGGTCTCAGTGAGAGAAAAAGCTGAGGCTGGAGTATAAAAAAAAAAAAAGGAGAGAGGAGCTCTGATCTAAACCAAACACGAAGCAGCTCAGCCATGTAGCATTGAGCTCCGCAACTGACTCAGAAACCCAAATTCATAGAGACAAATGTAGATGGTAAATATCACATGTGTACGCTAAAATAGTATTAAGGCAGTCGGTGGCAAGTGAACATGCAATTTTTAAGTTGGAAATGTCATTACTTGCGCAGGCTATGTTAGCTCGCCTGTGTGTGCTGTGTAGGGAGGCATTGTGGCTGGAGAAGAGTTCCTCCTTGCATCTCACACCCAAGTATCCCTCTCAGTAAGACAGTATCACAGTGCAGTCCTGATTCAAGCTTGTACCACACATCACCACGTAACCCTGCTGTGTTTGCCAGAGGCATCAGGGCGGCATTTGCCATCTTGTTTGGCTACTTGATCTGTGAGGTGATCTACGCCACCACAGACTATTCCATGGGTAGGAGCCTTCTGGCGTGGAGGGCATTTCTTGGCTAGAGACTACTAGAAGGACATCCCACTGAGGAGTGTGTACTTGAGCCCATGTATGGTGATGCAAGATAAAGCAATACAAGTATACCCACCAGTGACATTCACTCCTGTGGGACCCATCTGTCTCTACAATGGGAGATGACCCATGCCAACAAGTTTCCATCACATGGCTGGCTGTCCATTCCCTAAGGAATGGTCTATGGCAGGGCCCAACCTTTGCGTAGTCTACTGTTGGCAGAGTAGTCAGCAGTGCACATCTGGGAGAGCTTCTTGTTAGCCCTTCCTTACACAGCCTCCATCCTTGACACCATGACCACTTTGTTCCTGAACTACTGAGCAAGCCCTGGGGTGGCTGGGAGGGAGGTAAAGACTAGATGGTCTCATCCTGTCCACTTGACTTCCAGGAGTCCGTTCCAGGTGGTTGCCCTTCTGGTGGGCATCTCCCGAGATACAAACATCATCACAGCCTGCTTTCATTCCAAGACGTGGTTCCGCAAACACCTTTGCCATCAGCCGTCTCTGCACCTCGTTCTTTCCACACCATTAGTGAATGCTCGCAGCTGAGAGCAGGTTCATACCACTGGCCATCAGCCATCGCTTACTCGGACACAGTGGAAAGCAACATGCACAGCTGGAATTTCTGGTCCCGGGGATGGTGTCCCTCCACTGCTGCCTTCAGGGCTACCTGGGCAGAGCTACTGCATACAGCTATTCACATTCCGGTGTGGCACACAGTATGGGTACCAGCCTGCAATCCCAGTTACTCCAAAGGCTGAGGCAGGAAGAAGTGAAGCCGAAGATCAGACTGGGGAATGACTGATATAAAATATAATAATCACAGCACCAATATGTAGCTCAGCAGTAGCACACTTGCCTGGCATGGACAAAGTTCTAGTGTCAATTTCTAGTACCACAAAAATTAAAGGTTTAAGGACGGAGAAATGGCTCAGTGGTTAAGAGCATTTGCTTCTCATCCAGAAGACCCAAGTTTGGGTTCTAGCACCTACGGGAAGCTTCCCATTATTTTTAACTGCAGCTCCAGGGTACCTGACACCCAATGGCCTCTTTGGCCAACTGTGCTTATATGTGCATAGAAAGACAGAAAGGCAGTCAGACAGTCTATACACAATTAAATCTAAAAGAACTTAGTATTTTAAAGCAATTAACGTTTGGTTTGAGTGACCATAGGCTCAGGGTGAGTTAGTGATATACTCAGATGCCCACACTTCATAGACCCCCTAGTAGTGTCCCCAAGATTCCTTCCCATTTGATGGGTGCTAGAGCACAGCTGACCATATCCAACCCTGGCTAGATAACAAAAGAATGAAGGGCTTTTCCAGGCTGACCAATCAGGGGTGGCACAGAAAGCTGGAACAAGGACATTGTCTAAAGGACAGAGGCAGGGGCATAGAGCGTTGCAGCTGATGCAGGAGTCCCAAGTTGTTCTTTGCAGCTTGAAGGCTGAAAGCTTGGTGGGTGAGTTTTCCACTCTTTGCCCAGGGGCAGCATATATTACATACAGTTGGATGAGGGAAGAACCAGGTCCTGCCAGCCCAGTCTTCTACTGTAGCGTGAATAATAAAAACCCAGAGACAGATATCGGGGTTCAACATGAAGATCACGAAAGCAAAACAGCCAGTCACTTAGAGAGACTGTAGGGATAAGTCCTGCCCCTTAGGGGGCGTGTTCGCCTCGGGCTAATGTCTGCCTATAAATTTGGCAAGCATGCTCCGTGCTGTCTCTTCTACTTTCCTGGTCTCCGCGGGAATGGTGGTTCTGTAAGTCTATTTCTACATTAAAACTATATATATTTTTACAAACTGTCTGCATTCGTTTACGCCGCTACAAAAGACCTTTTACCTCTACCAGATCTTCAGACCAAAAGGGCAAGGTCCTGTCTCCATGAATCCTCAAACTCCATACTCCAGTGAGTTCCTGTCTTTTCCCCTTTGTATTCTTCTCGGGCCCAGCCAAACCATTTCCGTCTCCATTTCTCTAGTGCTGGAATTAAGTGCAAGTGATTCCAAGTGCTGGGTCACCTTTGTGTGAATTCTGTTCCTCTTTTAGACAGATTCCATCTTGTATAACTCAGGGTAGTCTTGAATTCACAGAGATCTGTCTGCCTCTGTCTTCTGAGTCCTGGGATTAGAGGGATAAAGGCCACTCCCTGGCTTGTATGTCTGACTAGTATGGTTGCTTTGTCCTCTGATCTTCAGGCAAGCTTTATTTATTAAAACACAAATAATATTCCACTATATTCCAACCTTGCTAGCAAAAGTGACAGAGTCACTCAACCTTCACCCATCTGAGCAGCTGCCTGGGGTAAAACAGGGACAGCCCAAATGTTGGGGGAGCTTCTTTTGGGGAGACAAAAGCAGATGCCTATTGACCCCAGACAGCTCTGAAGACAGACCAAAGAGACAACTCTATCCAAGTCTAGCCGAGCTACGAAAGGCTAGTGTATTGGGGTTCCTTACAGGAGCATGAGTGAGGACGTAGAGGCGCGTGAGTGACTTGAAGTCAGCTGCATCTCCGAGAAACCCAGCCCAGTCTGGGTGACAGCCCCGGAACACTGTATCCCTGAAGCCCCACAGACAAGTCCCCTGTCCCCAACAATTGTCGGTGTTCATAAACCCTTGGTGAGGGCCCTTGCCTGTCTTGTAAATTTCAGGGGCTTCCTGGATCTGTGGTTTCATTCTCTTCCGGAGCCTTATGCATCCTTCCAGGATGGAATGTTTCAGTTTAGAAATTGCTACCCAATAGGAAATGAGTGAACACGGCTTGGGGGACCTCTCTCCTGGACTTCTCTGGCCTCCTTTGACCCTCCCTGCTATAGTAAGAGTGCATCACAGGCAAGCCAGGAGGTTGGGCCCCGAGGGTTGACAGAGAAGTGTTCACACCTGCTGCTCGCGCTCCCAGAGCCAAAGAAAAGGTAATTTGCCATTTGTTCTCAAAGAAAAGATTTCCAAATATAAGTGTTTTCATCCTAAATCGCCCTGCTTAATGCCTGCCACTGGGGACAACATGAGCAATCTGCTGGCCTGGTATTGCTGAGCCAGGATAGTGAAGAGTCATCAATACAGGGACAGGCTTGGAGGGAAACTCCCAATCCTCAGTGACCCCCATTGCTCCACGATTTGCTTTAAATGAGATCCTGCCCCCTCTCCATGTGAGAGCCTGTAGCAGACCTTGCTTGCTCAATAGATCTCCTATTCCAGCAGCCTACCAGCAAGGAGGCAGGGAGCCCCCTTACCTCCCCCACTACCCTCAGGTCCAAGGAGGAGTCTACAGAGATCTGGCTGAGTTCTCTTCCCTGCTGGAGTGGGGACAGCCTCTGAGCTCTGCCACAGTTTAGTTTGGGGTGATTCTAAGTAATGTGTGTTCTATTTGTTGTAGGCATGAGTCACACTTCACTTACACTTAGGAACTGAGAAACTGGAGAGTTAGCAGTTAGCTGGCTAGACAGTTTGGGCCAAATCGGATAGTAAGGAACCGGAAGCATGGCCAGAACTGGGATGCATCTGCCTGTGGTCAGACAGACATTGGGAATGGACCTTGATCCAAAGAAGCAGGTCAGCCCTTTGTCAAAGGAACCCAGAATCTTGAGGTCATGTATGGTACCATCTACAGCTAATGTGGCCTTAGCAGGCAGAGAGCACAGGGAGGCTATCGAGACTTGGGCACACCCACTGCATCCAGAAGGCTGCTTGATAGTCCCACATCTGATGGCACGTTTTTGTCCTGTCCTTTCTGTTCTTTTACTGGAGAAGGGAAAATGGGCATAGAGAGAAAGCGGATCCCACATAGCACACAGGAGTTGTGTGACTCTTCCTAGAGAGAGAGGACCAAATGTGTTTTCACTCCAGACAAGGCACTGAGGAGAGACCAAAAAAAAAAAAAAAAGATTGCTTGCCAGTCCAGCTCAATGAATCAGTGGGCTTATTGGGGTTACTGGCAGGAGCAGAGCTTACTCAAAGTTGACTGCATCCCAGCAAAGCCCTTCCCAGGATGGCTAAGGACCTCCCCCTGCAACTTGTGGACAGCTCCCGGGAAGAGTCTCTGTCCCAGCTCATGGAGCTTGGGAAGGGGGCTTGAGGATTTTGTAACTCTCTGAGATCCTCAAGCCTTGAATATGTCACTTTCTTTGTGAGTCTCACAGAGCCTCCGGCCTCCTTCTAGGAGGGAGTGTTTCGATTTGGAGGCTATAGCCATACACAGTAGGTCTGAGGGGAAGATGCCGGGTCACTCTCTGGGTGCTCAGAGGCAGCAGATCTGCTCACCTTTAGATGGGCACCATCTATTCCTTCCCCTCTCCATGCTATGCTTTGGATATGTCTAGATCTTGGTCCTCAGCTCATACTATGGGAATAGGTGAGTGGAATCATTAAGAGGTGAGAGGTCTTTAGGTCGTTGGGGGACCCCACTCTCTTCCTTCTCTCTCTGTGGCCTTCCAGAAGTCAGGTGAGCCATTTGGCCCCAGCATGTGTACTTGGTGTGATGGACAACCTTATCACAGGCATGAAGTGATGGAGCCAGTCATCATGACTGACACCCCCCAAAAAGGTACTTGCTACATCAACAGGAAGCTCACTGACACTGTGCGCCTGTGTGTGCTCACCCCAAATGTTCACAGGTGAGACTCTCACAGGAGTCATTTGTGCTTGAAGCTCAGGTAACTTCTCTTAAGACTCAACCTTTTTCTCCTTCTGTTCTCTTCAGCCATTTGCTTGGCCAACGGAGACTCCTCACTCAGGGGACAACCTAGGAGAAACACCATACATCTCAAAGTGGGCTGATATCCTGAGTTGCCCCTCAAATAGAGAGCATATAGAAAACACTTGTGTTTGGGGGGACACTTCTCAGCACACTTTTGACAGGGTGCCTCTGCCTCTGAACACAAGGTAAAGGTGCAGCCACTAAATCCCTGCTGTCATTCTGGTAGAGACAATGCCCTGTTTTACTGCTGGACATGTGAATACATGAGCAGAGGTTACCCTAAGAAACAAGCCTGCCAAGGGTTTCATCCGGGAGCAAACCTCTATATCTTGCTTTAGTGGGGGCGGGGGAGTTCTGTGGAACCCTTCTGAAAGGTAAGACATTGGTTTAAGTGGGTTTGAGAACTTGCTGGGCTGCTGAGGGCAGAAAAGGTCATTGAGCGGGGAAGGGAAGGCTGATCCTCCATTCCTCCCAGCCCCACCTGTTCTGGGTCCTATTGTTCAGCATCCCAGCGCAAAGAGTATTTTTAAATGTGCTGGGTGAGAACAATCGCTATTCGGAAATAGTCTGTTTTCCTGCAAAAAGCTGCCTGGGAATGCTGCGTTATTCTTCTGATCTTTCCCAGTAAAGCAAAGCTTTTGGCATCATGCAAACCCTGGGGCGATGCATTTCACCCAGCCCCACGATTTTTGCCTAGGGTTTCCCATGCTGTCCTGGCCATCAGCAGGCCTGACAGATATTTGTGAAGGGTTGGTTAGCAGCAGGTACTGATCCGACTGCACTCTCCTTTTTCGCCTTGGTCCATCACTTTCTGAGGCTCTAGGCCAGGGTTGTTTATTATCCCTGTTTAAAGGGAATGCCTGCAACTAACAGATACAGACTCCTGAAGGCAGCAGTAACCTACCTGTGCAGTCTTGCTCTGCCCAGCCAGAGGGGAGGCTAGAGCTGTCCACAGAGGACAGTGCTGAAAGTCAGATTCTATGTCATTTAAGTACTTGGAGCCGTTTGTGCTGGATTGAACAGCAGAATGACAAGGGACTAGATGAACTCTAAGAAACAGCAGAATCAAGCAAGATACACTGGAGTTTGATGGTTACAGGTAGTAAGTTGGAGCCTCAGATTCATCCTTCCATCCTGGATGCATAAAATCGTCTTGGTTGTGCACGCGCGCACGCACACACACACACACACACACACACACACACACACACACCATATTTCCACTGAGTTGCAGCTTGGGGTACAGTACACTGGGACAGACAGCCTTTTACAGAGCCTGAATCTTCTCTGCTCTGAGCTCCAGGACTCCTGGCCCTAGCCTGAACCAGCTCCTCTGTGATGCAGCAGAAGGCCTGGGGTGAAGCACTGGCCTGTGGTCCTTGAAGATTCCCTGCTTCCTGGGAATCCGAACTTACTTCGGGGTCCCTATCTGCAGCCCAGCTCTGTCCATGGCTTGACTTAGAGGCATAAGCAGGACCTACTCCCATATCAGCTGACTCAATAAGGAGGACCTGTGGGAAGTGGGGCTGACTCCTCTCTCTCTCTCTCTCTCTCTCTCTCTCTCTCTCTCTCTCTCTCTCTCTCTCTCTGTGTGTGTGTGTGTGTGTGTGTGTGTGTGTGTGTCTGAACACACATACAAGAACTCACTCTTGTTTGCTGAGGAGGTGGGAAAATCACCCCAGGGCTATCACATGGTCAGCTCTACTGCCAGGATTAAATTAGTATCTAGGTAGACATTAGAAAAACAGTTTCTGCTCCTTCCTCCCTCCTCTCTGCCTCTTACTCTCTCCCTTCTGTGTCCTCCCTTTCTTTCTCTTCTTCCTCCTCCACTCCCCTTCTTATCTCCTTCCTATCTGCGTCCTCCTTTTCTCATTCTCTCTACTCATCTCCCTTATTACTGCCCCTTCTCTCTTCCTCCCATTGCCCCTTTCCTTTCCTTTCCTTTCCTTTCCTTTCCTTTCCTTTCCTTTCCTTTCCTTTCCTTTCCTTTCCTTTCCTTTCCTTCCCTTCCCTTCCCTTCCCTTCCCTTCCCTTCCCTTCCCTTCCCTTCCCTTCCCTTCCCTTCCCTTCCCTTCCCCTGTCCTTCCTCCTCCCTCCGCATCTCCCTCCCCTTTGGCCTCCTGAATTCTTCCTTCCTTCTCCCAGTCTCCCTTTCTCCACCCTCCATCTGCATTCTCTCCATCTCCATTCACTCTTTCCTTCCTCTTTCTTTCTCCTCTATATTCTATCCTTTCTTACTTCTGTCTCTTTCTCTCATTTTTCCCCTCCCCCTTCCTTCTACATTGAATAATCTGGTGGCTTACTTATTACAAATGCCTTTTTCCTAAACCAAATAAATTTTCCTTTCTTTTCTAGATTCACATTAATTGTGATTTATGTGAACAAAAAGTCTTCCATAGCAGCATGGATGTTTAGAAGCTCTAAATCTCAGAAACAACTGTTCTAGGAGTATGCACACACGCACACATGCTCATGCGCGCTTGCACACACACAGACTTACACACACAGATCACACAGACAGACAGAGAGACACATAGACAGACAAGAGCAGACAGATACACACATACAGACATACACACAGAGATACACACACAGACAGACATAAAAACCATACGCACACAGGGGGAGGGGAGCAGGAAGTGAGAGGCAGGGAGAAAGTCGCACATATGCCACTTGACCTGTGAGCAACACTCTGCCTGTTACATGGCATTTTCATAGTGGCAGCTGCAATGATGCTTCATCTTCCCACAGGGGGAGTAGGCTAGTGTTAATCTCATTTCTTTTTATCCTCAATAAATTATTTATTTCTGAGTATGTTGTGTCTGAGTGTACCTATGTGTGCCAGGTGTATATAGAAGCCTGTGAAGGTCAGATCACTTGGGTCTGCGGTTACAGATGGCTGTGAGCTGCTGTGTGGGTGCTGGGACCCGAACCTGGATCTTCTGCAAGACCAAAGTGCTCTTAACACATCTCTCCACCCATAATGCCATCTTGGAGTCAAAAAGAAGGACCTCAGAGAAGCAAGCGGACACAGCTTAAGCCTATCCAGCCATGTACTCCTCGTCTGCAGGAAGCCAGGCCAAGGACTGCAGTGAAGAACAGTCATGTCGTCCAGCCTTTCTCTTGAAGCTGCCTGTGCAGTCAGCACAGCTTCTGGCCAGGGGTGTGCCTGTGTGTTCTGGTAAGCAGGGCAAGAAGTGAGTCATCAGGAGGTCCACGGAATGGCCAAGGCTTGCTCTGAAATGAGCAGCTGTCCAGCCACAGCCTTGACTGCTTAGATGAACTCACCCACTTCATTCAAAGACACTGAGTTAGAGGTGTGAGTGGCTCCTCCATACAGTGTCTTCACTGGTGTTTTCCTGAGTGTCTGGGCAATGTTCCCAGCCAAGCTGACAGGCAAATCTAACCATTACTTGAGACCTCAGACTCCAGCAAACAGGGAAGGACATACTTAACCATCGCTGAATGTCATCAACTATTATCAGATAAAATCTCTGTGTCTGTGTCCACTGAGTGGTTTACTAGATGCAAGGAATTAGTTTATTGATGCTGAGAGTCAAGGGACAACTAAATTTAGTGTTGTTTAATGTCCCAAACACATAAAAACTCACTGAGTCAGCAGGATGCTGTCTGGCTGAGGACTGGCTGAGGTCATCCAGGATTCTAATTTCTAGGTTCCATTGTTTGATGAGGCTTCATATTAGATGGTGGGATCTCAAAGCCTAGAGGATTCTAAACCTGGGTGAAAGCTTTCGTCTGGAGCCGTTTATTTATGTGTTCCAACCGGGAAGCAGACAGCTGCCGGGCTACACATTCTTCAGCCAGGATGAAGCCTTCTCTTCAATTAGGAGCAGATAGCCGTCTGGAGAAGGCCTATTTCTACATAATATAATCTTCCGTGGAGTTTGTGTTTGCTCAGATAAATGCCTGCCTGGGAACTGGATAGGGAAGTCTAGGACTTTTCCTCTTGCAGACTTGTTCATAGCAGATGCTTCGAATTGTCTAAAGACTCACCCCATGTGGATGGGTCATTTGCTGATTCATCTCTACAAAGACTTTATTATTAACCTGCGTGGATTGAGTTGGTAAGGCAAGGACACATTCTAGAACCACTGGATTTGGGGGACAAGGGATGTTGACCTCAGAAGTCGGTCTGCAGGAAGACCAGCCAGATGGCCCTAAGGGGACAGAGGTGGTGTGGGAGTGTCCCCACCGCTGTTGGAAGCCACGGCTGTGCTTACTAGACAAGAACCTCCTTCTGTCAGTCAGCATGCCATTTTTTTTCACCATTTAGTGACTTGTAAGTTTAGCTCACATCCTTGAGAACTTTGCTGTTTGCATTCCATTCCTCCACTCAAGCCGAGGTGTTGGCCCAACTCTCAGACTCTTTTCTTGGATGAATATGTGAACGTTGTCCCTCCTGGGTGGCCTTTGAATTCTCAGAACTTGTCTGACAAGGCCTGATGCCTGCTCCTGTCTTCAGGACACAGGTGGACAAGGATACAAGACACTCCACTGGTCCGGTTTGAACTAACGAGGGCAGAGACCGCTAGAAACCATGCGCTTGTATTAAGCACAGCTAGATTTTATGCTGTGCACACGGAACACCTTGTAAACATCCATGTCATTTACTTTTCCCACTCTGGCGGAGGATGGCTCTGAGAGCAGAGGGGGGCTGATTGTGATGTGAGGCCCTCAGCAGTCCTCTTTCCTGGCGTTTCTACCACACACAGTACCCAGTGCACACACATGGGAGAAATATCAGTTCTGCTTGCAAAGGTTTGATGCTGCCCAAAGGATACAGCTGCAGATCAGAGCCACCCCACCCCACCCCTGATGGAAAGTCCTACTATGAATGGCAGAAGAGAAAACATGGTTAAAATATGAAATAGCTTGACATGGGGAAAACAACAGGGGCCTAAGACTCACTGTTTATCACTGAGGAAAACTAGAGGCATCAGCTCAATGTTTCAAAGTTGAAAGGCTTCCCTCTTCCTCCTGTCTCTGACCCTGGGTGAATCGCTGACCTTACCTGCTTTAGACAAGGGATGGATGTTAGAAAACCTAGAGGGGGACTCAGGCTTGAATAAGGTTGCTTGGCTCTGTCTTGCCACTACCATCTCTACTTCTTTTTGGAGTATAACCTCGCGCTCAGAGTAGAACAAAACCCCTCCAGTTTCTGGGGCTTTCATTGCTTGCACCACTCAGTTCATGGTTGGGCAGACAGGAATGCAGTGTCTCCCTATGTCCCACATGGGCATGTGAGATGGTCCAGAGAGTCTTACTCAAGACCCATCTCCATCACTGTCTAATCTAAACTATGTCTCTAGGAGAGAATGTCGTGTGATTGGTCAGTATGGGATCCCTGTGTACTTCCTGGGACTCTGTATGAGGAGACAACATGATGAAGTTGTCAGTCCTGGCATGGTTGCCCAGAGAGGAGCTCCTCGGTGGAGAGGAAGTCAGGACCACAAAGAAAAAAAAAACCTTCCGTTTGTTTTATATGGGGTTCAGCATCTGCACCCTGGCAAGCTGAAAGTTAAAAACTGAAGATGCTCTAGCACACGATTTATAAGGACAACACGTCTCTGCCCTTTGGGGTTTTGAATCCTGAAACAAGAGATGGACGTGAGGAAAATCACTGAACTATGTGCAGGCTTGTTTAAAATCCTTGGTGAGCAAAACTGAGCAAGTGAGAGAGGTATGAAAAGCTTGTGGGTACCCAGAGTGTGCTGGGTGGATGAACACTTCCTCCAGGTTTGAAAGGAGAGTGGGACAAGGGAGATGGATGGTACAGGAAGGCATCCCAAGTAGATATATAGGTAGGTAGACAGACAGACAGACATAAAAATATATAGATGGGCACAAAATCCCAATGTACTTTCATCATTTTGGTGGATGGGTAGAGACAGAGATGCCTTCTCCATGCACCCAGTAGGGTTACTGCTCCTTTATCCTTCTAGGAGGGAACTCTTTTGGAGATATGATATCCAAGATAGGCACAGAAGGGGCTGAGAGAGGATAGACATGGGGCTTGATTATAGGACCTCAAGGAACAGTAGTTGTATCGCTGCTATCTTATTTGGCCAGGTGGTATCATACAGCTTTTGTACTATGACATGAGATATGTGATCCTTCTGGATTCTCAGTGGCAGTGCTGATGGTGCTCAAACATGTGGCAAACATACTGCGTCATCTCCAAAGGAGAAGATGTGAAATTTCAGTCTAGGGAAAGCCTCAGTGAACCAATGAGCTGGCTGTGTGGGTAACATGGTGGCATTCTGGTTATGGTCATGGTTGTGGATGCATAATAGAAGGCTAAGGATAGATGACGGTGGGCACAGAGCTATGTGGAACACAAGTAATATGGTGTAAGAGGTCCTTCTGTATATATGTTGCTTTTATCGGTTAATGAATAAAGAAACTGCCTTGGCCTGTGATAGGGTAGAGCAGAGCTAGGTGGTAAAAACTAAACTGAATGCTGGGAGAAAGAAGGTGGAGTCAAAGAGAAGCCATGTAGCCCCGCTGGAGACAGACATTGAAACTTTCCCCTGTAAGCCACAGCCTCATGGAAATACACAGATTAATGGAGATGGGTTAATTTAAGATGTGAGTTAGTCAGAAATATGTTTAAGCTATTGGCCAAACAATATTGCAAATAATATAGTTTCTGTGTTATTATTTCAGGGCTGAGCAGCTGGGAACTAACTAGCAGCCTCATATAATAGTAATGGGCACTTTGGATCCTCCCCCTTGGACAGTGATTAGCAACACAGGTGTGAAAGTCAAAGTAGGCATGGCCAGCTTCATTTACAGATGGCAAGACACCAGCAGCATCTGAAGGCACAGGCTGGCAATGGGCTAACTTTTTTTGGAGCCTATCACAAAAGATCTTATAGACAAGGGCACTTGTATTTGGAGTTTATATAGACAGATGTCATGGAGGGAGATAAGTGGGCAACTTCAAATGCTTCCATTTGGGGAGACAAATCAGTTGTTGGAACATGACAGGAAAGGATGACTGAGGAACAGTGGATTAGCTGCTAAAAGATGAATACTAGTCCCACATCCCCAAAAGAACTCATGATTACCATCATCACCTTCATCACAATCATCACTATCACTATTATTATTGCTTATTGGCACCGTCATCATATCTATCATCATTGCCATCACCACCACCATCACCAATATCATTATTGTCCTCACCATCATCACCATCCCTACCAGTATCATCATTCCCATCACTGTCATTACCATCATCGCGGTTACCAACACCATCATTATCATCATCATTGTCTTCCTCACCACCTTTAACATCATCATCTCATCACCCCATCACAAATATTGTCATTGTAATCACCATTATTCCTGCCAGTATCATCATTACCCTCATTATCATCACCATCACCACTACCAACATCATCACTGTAATTGTCTTCATCACCACTACCACCATCATCATCACCATTATCAACCCTACCACCACCATCACCACCAATATCATTATCATCATCACCACCATTATTCCTACCAGTACCATCATCTCCATCATCATCGTCGTCGTCATCATCATCATCATCAGTTACCAACATCATCACCGTCATTATCATCACCACATCATCACTATCATCATCATCATCAGTGTATCATCATCAATGTAATTGCCACCACCATCATTTTCAGGAGACAGGTGTTTAGAGGAAAGACTGGTGACGAGCAGTCTAATATAAGCTGGTCTAAGACTGAAGAGCACACCCCCTCTTCATATGCTGTCAGGCATGGTCCTTCTTGGATCCACTTCTACATTCTCTCTCTCTCTCTCTCTCTCTCTCTCTCTCTCTCTCTCTCTCTCTCTCTCTCCCTTTTCGCCAAAAGGCCAGCATCGAGAGGTCTGTGCAGCTTAGGTTTCTCCTTTAAATTCAAAGCTGACATTTGCAGTGACCAACTAGAAAACCCAACTTAGGGGTATCCTAGGAGCACCTCTGGTGTCTGTCCAGCACTGTCTGGAAGCTTCCTTCAAACGTGTGCTTTTCTTCCCTCAAAATAGAGTCCTCATAGAGACCTCTCCTTAAGTCATATCATTAATAATTATGTCTTGGGACTGTTTCCTTATTAGCATCTTCCATGTCACTATGTCACCATAACCATGCTGATACCTTTTTAAAGCTATTATGACTTTATAACTGCTTTGCCAAATTCTCTGGGTTACTGACATAATACTTGGTCTTTCCAACCTAATTTCTACAAAACAGCTAGATGACCTTTTACAAATGCAGCCGGAGAGTCCTGATCAAGCTGTTCTGGTGTCAGCATCCCTAAAGAGTTCCCATTACTTCCCAGTGAAATCCCAGCTGGAACTCTGACTCAGCTAGCAACTCTTGTGTAATTTTCCTCTGGATGAGGGTGGCCCTGGGCTGACCATGCATCTCCCCAGTGAGCTGGGGTCCTTCCTGCCTGAGACTGTCTGTGCCTACTGATTGAAATGTTCCTCAGTGTGCCTCTCTTCACTTTCCCACAGAACTTTTGCCTTTCAGAAGCCACTTATGACCCTCCAGATGAATGTGGACCCCTGGAATGCCCTTGCCCAGAACTCTTTACTGAAAGTGGCCGCAATGAGCAGCAAATGAGTGCCTGTGTGGTCGAAATCTGCCTGTGGCTGGAAACTCTGTAAGGACCCGGATGCCCTGTGACCTTCATTACTACTAAGCTCATCATTTTAAACATCATGACTGTGGGGCTGGGAGGATTGCTAAGTGGGTGTGAACAGTTGCTGTGCTAGCAAAAGGACCTGAGTTAGAATCCTTACTACCCTTGGCTGCTTGTTCCTGTAATTTCAGCACTGGGAGTAGGGACAGATGGCTCTGGGAAGCTCTCTGGACAGCCTGCCTAACTGAAATTATGCGTTTCAGTTTAAATGAGAGACCCTGTCTGAAGGGAATAAGACAGGGAGAGAAAGAGGAAGATGCTTGATGATCTCTTGCATACACATGTGCAAACATTGTGTGTGTGTGTGTGTGTGTGTGTGTGTGTGTGTGTGTGTATGACACAGCAAGACACACAATGGAAAAGGTTACATGCAATTAAGGCTAACAGGGTCCTAGAAGTTTTCTCTGAAGTTTTAAAAACCAAGTTTAAAAAATAGTTAAAAGAGTAGGAATATTAAAGGAAACATAAATTGATAAGAAACATGTAATGGATGTAAAAAGAATCCAAGAGAATAATTTAATTAGCAACAAAATGTTGAGAATAAATACAAAGTAGAAAATCCACTATATCAGGAAGTACATTTATCACAGGTATATATCTACCTATCCAAGTGTGATTTCTTCACATGTGAAAGTATGGTTGAAAAGTAAAATTCTGGAAAATACACAATTCTGTCAACAATAGCATAAAGCTGCTATAGGCAAGCCAATGTCAAATGAGGGAAGTGAAGTTTAGGTTAAGAAAATGCATTAGAAGTGCAAAGTCACAGGTTTAATAATGGCAAAAGTGTTACATAGGAGGATACCCCAGTATCATAGTGCCCAGGAGTGTTACTTCAAATTGAGCAAAGCAGCACTTAGAGAGTGGGAGATGCAGCAGGATCCTTTCAGTAGCAGCAACAGGCATCAGTAATGTGGACCAGACTGGAGACAGCTCAAACCATAGGAAGCAGTATGGGACAACAGTATCTATAGATGCTGTCTCTGATGGCAGCACATTCATTGCTCCTGAGGACATTTGAGTCATTTGCTAAACCTTTTCCATCTGGAATTAGAACCAATTATGAACTTGCTAATGAAATGAGGGATTTTTGAGTAGATTTTGAGCAAGTCAAATCAAAGGAGTAACCAGAAATAAAAGCAGGATTACAAATACCTAGAAATTAAACAAAGCTAACTTAAAATAACAAAATTTTGAGAAATGAAGCATACCTATTGTTCTGAATACTAATAAAAATAAAACATATCGATATTTGCAGGAGCTGTATCTATGTGTGGAAAGGAATCTGTCCCATAGATGCACGTCTGTATCTAGTTATAACATAGCCACAGACTTTGAACTAATTGTTTAAATTAAAGGTAAATATATAAACGGAAACAGAAAGTGGCTGGTTGCTGCCGTAACATTTGTGTCACTATTGCACCAGTGGGTGTGTCTTCCCAGGACAGCCATTACTGTAGCTTGCAAGGTTCACAACTGGGTAAGTCTGATGTTTGTTTTTCTCCCCTGATAGCACACACAGCACCATCCAGTGCTTTGAAAGCTTGCCGGTCCTGATGGCATGTCTATTTGTGTCAATACCCTTTTCATCTTTTAATGTGCTTCAAGCATGTGGTGTCTTCAGCAATCTCATCTTCCTGTTCTAAAGGGTAATTAAGAACAAATGACAATGGCTTGTAATGTTTAGGTCCCACGGTCAAGAGAACTGGGGCAACACAAATTGGATTCAATTTGTTTAAAAGAGAGAGAGCGAGAACATGAAGTTGGGTTCTTAGGGAAGTATGGAATGGATCCGGGGAGCAGTTGGAGGAAAGGGAGTATATATACCCAAAATATGAAGTTTCAGATGTATGTATGAAGTTCTCAAAGACTTGATACAAACAAATACATAAATAAAATGCAACTCATTTGAAATTTGCTCAAATATGAGCAAAATGTGGAGCCAGATTGTCAGTTGCTAGCAGAGTAGAAGGGGCCTTTGTAAGGAATAAGTTACGAGAACAAATCAGAGAAAATTTGTAAAGGATTAGCTTCAAAACATCTAAGCTTCTGAGTACTGAGAAAAAATAAAATTCAAATCCACTCAGAACATAGACACATCTTTGAATTAAATATCACAGATGGAGATGGGGGTGAAGTGATTTGGAGATGCGTACATGTTGGTCCAGGTGAGTCATAACTCAAAAGCCCCGACACAGGCATTGGATGTTAGGATCAATATCACAGCAAGACACATAACACCCAAGACCTGACAGCCCCCTGTGCCTCAGGAGCAAACATGGTTTCCTCTGAGTTCCCCAACCACTTGTCTGTTGTGGTGAGGAGCCAGAGATCATATGGGTTAGACTCTACGTCCAGGACTGACTGCCCAGTACGAATGACATCTCTCAGCAATGCTGACTGCTGAGTAGTGCCGACAATTCCCGGGGCGCAAAAATCCAGGATTTGTTACTACAGACAGAGATTAGAAAACAAAATATTGTGAAATTAAGTTTAAGTCTCAGAAGGTTTCAGCACTACCAGGGCCATTCTGGAAATCTCATTCATTGTCATCAAACTCCATTTTCAAGAGGATCTAGACAAGGGCTAATGGCAAGTAAAAACTCCAGTTATCTTTGACTTGAACTAAATAGAATCTCCCAGACAGAGAGCCCCTGGGAGGTATTTGTGAAATATTTGAGTCTTCATGCTGGGTCTGTAGCTCCATGAAGTAGATAATGCAGTGAATGCTGCTTTATTTTGTATGGATCAAACAGAGATTGGCTCCCATGGGTTTAAGTATGCGGCATAGGTGCCAACTCTGACCTGGCTCATTCCTGGAGGCCTGACTATTTATCAAAGGTTGATTGCACATGAGCCAAAGCTATATAGAATCCATAGGATGAAGGTAAATGGCTCCCAATACTCACGACCATCAGCACTCTCCTCTCTTTTATACAAACAATGCTCTTAACAAGCATAGGGTGGCAAGGGGAAGAATAGCCATTTCTTGATGTGCTATTCTGTTATATAGGCCTCAATCTTGATGGCAGACTACAAATCTTCCCTTTACTTGGCTGAGTGTAGCCCTTTGTTGAACCCTGTTTATGTAGGCAATGAGTACAGATGGCTTCTGGGGTTGCAGGTGGCTCCCCAATTACAGTTCAAAGCTACATGCTTGACCTGGTCATACTACACACATTCTGCCAATGTCTGGAGGGGACTGGAATCAGAGCCTTCATCATTCAGGCATCTAGATGAGAGCCTGGCTGTGTCTGATTTATTGATTGCAGCATTTTGAATCTTGAGCTGAGCGTTGATCTTGGTGATAGCTGGACTCCTGATCAGGAGAATCCAGAGCCAGGAAACTCAAGTCACTTAAGATGCTAAGTGTGTGTTATATTTGCATGCAGTAACAGATAACTAATGCCAATATAGGGGCATCAAAGTATGGAGATACAGGGCATGCAAAACTGCCTGTCTCACTGAGTGACAGGGATGGGGCTGCACAGCAGAGGATTAGAGCAGAGAATGCACAGGATCAGATGTTAAGAGACATGTGATTCAGGCTGGGCAGGTAGCTCGCACGGTAGAGAGCTTGTCCAACAGCTGCAGTCTTGACTTATCCCCAGCACTACATACATCAGGCATGGTGGCCTAAACCTATACTATAGTCTGAGCACTGAGAAAGGAGAAGGCCAAAGTTCACGATCATCCTTGCCTACAACACTTGTCTGTCCTACTTAGAAAGACACTGAAAGCCAGGCCAGATCATTTGGGTGCTGGTCTCCCAGATGTGGCAAGAGAAGCAAGATGCAAGTTATTTGGGGGGAGATCCTGAGGTTCTGGTTCACTTGTGACCCCAGAAACCATTTGTATTCATTGCCTATGCAAACAGGCCTCACTATAGCAAAGCCAAGCAAAGAGAGTATCTGTAGTCTGCTGCCAAAATGGGGACCCAGGTAACAGGATGTCATAGCAATGGTGAGTCAGTGTTTGGTGATGTACTGGGCTTGGGATGGATGAAGAAGGAGACAATGAGTGGTCACCCTGGATTCTTGACTGATCTTCTGAAGGGGTGTTCAGGTGCGCCTGTCACTGCTTTGGTAAATAGTTGGGGCTCAAGGAATTGAGGGCTCTCCATTGGTCATGCCATTAGAGACAGCAACTAAGTAGATCTACCATCTTTTGAGTCTGGAGTCTGCTGTGTGGTGTGAAGAAGCTCCAGTGTAGATGAACAGTTCACAGTTTCAAGGTCAGTGAGGCCAGATAAAGAGGGAGCCTCCATATAGGGGTGAATGATGACCCTGAGCTCTCTAGACATCTTGGAAGAAGGTGGAGTCTCATCAGCCACTAGGCAGGGTTAAAAGTGATGACATCCCATTTGTACTACACATGAAATACTTGGTCCTTGTCCTGTGTAGGAGTCAGGGTGTTGCTGGGTCCTAATGTCTTCCTTGGAGAGGGGGTGAGAAGGTGTGATGCCAATGACATAGATGCAGGGAGTCCAGGGAAAGGATACAGCAGACTCATTTATTTAGTAACAAGGAAAGCCTTATATATCCTCCCAACACCCAGGCGGTCCAATCCGTTGACATCGCGTGGTTGCCCTTCATTGGCTAGGCACAATTAGGACCTCGGACAGCACCTGTTGCTAAGCCCTCAGGCAGTATCCAGCAGTTGCCCCTCATTGGCTAGGCAGGATCAGAACCTCTGACAGCACCAGGCAGACTCCAGGTTGGCTCCTCTTGGTCTGGTAGGCCTTCACTTCCTATAGCAGGTGACCTCCATGAACCACAACATTCATTGCAAACTCCTGACTTCAGGTATACGCACCATGAGCCCCTCTCTACCTGAGTGTGTTTCAGAGATTAGACATTCCACGAGAATCCAGGGGCTCGCAGCGCTAGAGGTGAGGGACGCCTCTCTGCGGCAGGTGAAGGAAAGTCAAAGATGGCCCTCGCGAGAGCCAAGGGCTTTACATACTCTCAAATGCAGGGAGACATGTACCTTTAAATCCAGATCCTCAAATCCATCACAGGCTGTCAAAGCGCCTCTGTGTTCAAAGTCTGTTCCCATCAGATGATGCTGAAAATAGCCCTGTGCTGACCAGTTGCTGCTCTTATATAAGATTTAGTGCTGTCCTCAGCCCACACCTGTCAGGAATGTGATGTGACAGACTGCGCTGGAGCAGCTCAGGGTGATGGATTTCCAGCGAAATGAGAGGTGACTCTGTGAGCACACGGGGAGACACCCTGGCAGGCAAGCTCGGCGCTGCCTGAACGTCGCTGGCACAGAGGAGGCTCCCACAGGTCCCCCTGGGCAGCTGCTGGGGTCTGTATGTGTTGTCGTGGCTTTGGCTGCCCTTGTGATGGGCCAGCGGTAAGGACTACAGGCTCAGGGACCTCCCACCTGCATCAGATCAAGTTCTAGGCACACTCATGGGCACCATGGCCATTTTTTCCCCTGTCCTAGACAACATCACAATCACAGGATGGTACAGTCTTCCCCCACTATGAGATATGGCCAGCACCATCTGGAGGCTCGCATGTTCCTCACCGACCAGCAGACTTCTCTCTCACACAAAGATGTTAGAAGCCAGACCTGGACACCTGCCAATCCTTGTGGATATTCTTGGTCCCATTCAAGTTCCCCATCTCTGTTCAGCCTCACCTGGGAGTCTTCCCAGCCTACTTATCAACCCTCCTACTGGTGAAGACAGGCGGCCAGGGCCATTTCCAGGCTGCACGGCAAAATCTAAGGCCAACCACCCAGCCAGTCCCGAGTATTCAGCGCACTCATTCAGCACCCCTCCCCACTATCTCTCATATTCCTCATTGCTGCAGGCATGTATCTCAGGCAATGCAGAGACAGCCATCCCTCTTGTCTCTGGGGGATACAGTCTGTGCTGGTTATAAAGATACATATATGTATATTTTAGTACATTTTAAATTAAAATATAATCAAATCATTTCCCCATTTCCTTTCCTCTCTCCAGCACTTCCCATTCTCAAACTGATAGTTTATTTTTCTTTGAATATGTGTATTCAATTCTTCTTATATATGTATGCACACATATCCAAAGAAAAATACATGTGCAAATACATAAATGTCAGCTTGTCCTCACCAGAATTCCTTTAAAGAAACCTCAGCAGGAGAATGTCAGGATCGAGTTAGCCTATCGGCATGCTTATGGGAGGTTTCTCTTGACTGCTAATTGACCCAGCCCTGCCTCCTAATTGTGGGCCCTGGGCAGCGTAAGAGAAGAGCAGAGAGGGATGCCTGAGTACTAAGCCACCAGCAAGCAAGGATGTTAGTAACTGTGGGTATGGCACAACTATCTGCTTGAGTTCCTACCTTGTCCCCTTGAAGGGATGAACTGCAGCTTGGAATTTTAAGCCAAATAAAGCCTTTCCTTCACAAGTTGCTTTTGGTCAGGGTGGTTTGTCACAGCAATAGAAAGAAACCTTGGACATGGTCTGTGACCCACAGAGAATGCCTGATGCCTCAGGTAAAGCCAGGTCCTGGTAATCTGAAGCATACAGACTAATGACAAACTTCACAGATCAGGCTCCATACGGGATCAGCCATAACCAAGGGCAAAATGAGCAGAGTTCTCTTCCAGGGCCACCTCCTGCTCCAGTCTTCCACGCACGTCTCATGCCTCCTCTGTTGAATGTAAATTCCCCCCACTTACCATGCATGCAACGTTTGCAGTTTTTAAGCATGCTTGTGAAACAGCAAGGCTGCTCTGTCTTTCTTCCCAATCCTATGATAGAATATTTTATCTTATCTAGACCTCAGTGGTATTAACTTTTAACCCTTGTCCAGTCAGAAACCTTCACGCTTCACCCTGAATGGCTTCCCATCGCGGCTGTCGCAAACAACAAAGAGCATATTTGGTATGTGCACTCTGGATGAGCGGCAGCTCCTGTCCTGAGTTATGGAGCAGGATGGCAAAGACCTTTATCCCATGACCCAGAATAGGACAGAATTTTTAATGTGTGAATTATTCATTTTGGGGATTTTTCCTTTTGTATTTTCAAACCAGCTATAAGTGACTGCAGGTGACTCAAACCACAGAAAGCAACTGGGCAGAGGAGGGGGTATCTGCAACCTCTGCATTGAGAAGGACCAATGTCTCTGAGCTGGTTCTCAGCGCCCCGCCCTAGCCCCGCCCACCTCTCCAGCTACCGAGCTAATCGTGAGCTTTTCCTCTTCTTATTCCTGGCTACATTCCAGCCCTATCACCCCTTCTGGTTCCCTGAATGGACCCTTCGCTGGGACTTATTCCTTCCTGAGTGACCCCGTGAACAGCTGACATCTCTGAGCCTTCATTTTCTAACCACCAGAGGCTATGGTTTCAGGACTGTATGCTGTGGTGTAGGGTGCCACGGCAGGATCCAAGTGAGTCATGTCTGAGTGTGCTCATCCCTGCTTCGGGACAGGGAACCTTCCTGGAGCTTTGTCGGCACTCAGGATTGTCAGAAGGCAGAGGTGGACACCTCCCTTGGCTTCCTCCTGTCATGGGCTTCCCCTTACAAGCCTGTCCTTTCCGTCTCACCCTCCATGACATGTTACTGACTTATTTATTATGAGCTCTGGTTCATCTTGATTGTCAACTAGAAAGGGATGTAGAATCACCATGGAAACAAATCTCTGGGCATGCCTGTGAGACATTATCTAAATCGGGTTAAATGTACCACCCCGTGGCACTGGGTTTGGACTGAATGAAAAGGAGGAAGCGAGCTGAATAGTATCCATCTCTGTTTGCTGACTCAATGCGAGCAGCCTACCTCAAGCCCCTGCTGCTGGGCCTTCCCCTCCATGATGGGCTGTGCTCTTGACTTGTAAGGCACAGTAAACCTTCATTTCCTTAAGTTGTCTTGAAAGCTATTTTGTCCCAGCAGCAGCTAAAACAAACAAACAAACAAACAAAAACAAAAGCACAGAAAAGTCCAATACAGAAAGGGGAGAACTCAGCTGCTGAAGCTTCCATATCAAAAAATACAAATCAGTTTGAAGAGGAAGAACCTGAATGGAGACTGCCCATGTTAGCTGGGACACAGCCTCTCCTGATGAGTTTGTCTGTCACGCTGTCATTCATTTCACATTGACTGCCCTGGTTACCATGACCAAAGCAACTTGTTCAAGGATTTATCTTGGTGGGAGATCCTGGTGCCAGATACTGAGGCAGCTGGTCACAGTGTGTCCGCAGTAAGTCGTAGAGTTGAATGGGGGTTCTCAGATGACTTTCTTTCTTTCTTTCTTTCTTTCTTTCTTTCTTTCTTTCTTTCTTTCTTTCTTCTTTCTTTCTCTCTCTCTTTCTTCTTTCTTTCTTTCTTTCTTTCTTTCTTTCTTTCTTTCTTTCTTTCTTTCTTTCTTTCTTTCTTCTTGTTAAAGTCTAGGACTAAGAACCATGGGATGGTGCTACCCAGGGCAGACATTGCTTCACAGTTAATCTAATCCAGGTAATTCCTCGCAGCATGTTCACCATGTTGGGTCTAGAACCTGTAAAGTGGCCAGCAGTGTCAGTGTTAGTCCTCACAGTGGTCATCTCTCCCTGACCATATTCCTGTGTCACTTCGTTTCTTCACAATACTTATCATTTTCATGTCCCTGTGTGTCAGTGTGTAACTGTGTCTATGTGTATTTGCCTGCGTTTATATGTGTGTTGTTTGCATGTCTGTATGCATTTCAGTGTGTGTGTATCTAGGTGTGTGTCTGTCTAGATATATGTCTCTTTGTGGGTGCATATGTCTTTGTGTATGTGTTTTCATGCAAGACAGTGTGTGGATGTACACATGTCTCTGTGTGTGTCTGTATCTGTGTAAGTATGCCTAGATATCTGTCTCTCTGTGTGTACATGTGTCTCAGTGTGTGTCTCTGTATCTATGCCTGGATGTCTCTCTCTCTGTGTGCATGTGTTTCTTGTGTCTATGTGTGTGCATATGTCTATGTGTGGGCATGTATGTACATGTGTCTCAGTGTGTATATGTTTGTGCAAGTCTGGATATAAGTCTCTCTGTGTGTACAAAAGTCTGTGTGCATGTGTGTCTCAGTGTGTGTATGTTTGTATGTTCTTGGAAAAGGAACCAGGAATTTGAACATACTTGACAAGTGGTCTTATCAATGAGCTCTACCTAAAGCCCATCTTCTTTAACTCATCTGAAAATTCAGATAAACATTTTGTGGGGGAAAATACATGTTATATGTGTCATGTATGCACAATACATACCTATGAACATGTATATCATATATAACCCATATGTGTCCCTCACTTACTACACATGAACACACACAAAAGCAGGGTGCATTTTTCTCAGAGTCCATCAGAAATCCATTGCTCTGTTCACCTCTCTACCTGCATCCATTTGGAAGGTGCACACACCTCTTCTCTCCACCATGATCACTCCAGTGTGATGCTCCAGTGTGACATCCCACACTTCTTTGTGCTGTAACTTCCCATGGCTTCTCCCTTCACTGAGACGCCCAGCTTCTCCCTCTACTTTGCAAGCCAAGCCTCACCTGTCCAGTATGACATCTCCTCCTCCTTCCTCTGCTGTGCCATCTCACCCCTCCTTCCTCAACTGTGATACCTCTCTCTCTATGCACTGCCACCCACCCCTCTTCTTTCCATGGTGACACTCTCTCTTGTCTCCCTTGTTCCACCCCAAGATCCAGATACCATAAGCAACTCAACTTTCACCATGTACCCTAGACTTCTCCACCATAAGTGCAGAATTACCTGACCCTTTCCCGTCTCAGTGTGCCTTCCTTTCATCCAACCAGTGTCCTGCCTCCTCTTTCCTGTGCCCTTCTCTTTTTTTCTGGATGCAGAGTAGATCTGGGCACCACAGAACCCCTAGCCACATGTCCACATTTCGCTATTGTGTGTAGCCCGTATCAGAGTAGGTGTTACTTCACAGCGAGTTTCTCAGGCTGAGTCACCCAAGAAAGGCAGGCATCAGCTTTGAGGAAGCAAGTGCAGCTGGCTATAGTGGGAAGAATTGGCCTTCGAGTGAGGTCTCCATCTCAAGATTGAGGCCACACACTACCTGGTCCCTGTATATGTCTTCCCAACCTAGGCTGCCTAGTCCTGGCCCCTGGGGATTGTTTTACATCTGCCACTTCCCTGTGTCAACATGAAAGTTCTAATAAGGCAAGGGCCTTTATTCCTCTCTGATTTTTATTAAATTCATCTCTTGTGATTTATTGATTTTCTTAAAAGAAAAGTAAATCCATTTCTCATTTTTTTCTCGGCTTATTACCAGACACTTGGGCCTGGGACACAAGGAGCAGAATTCTGTTAAAAGTGTTCAAAAAGCATTTCCCAAATCCCAATCAATAGAAACACACGGACACACTGTTTAATGTTACAAAGAACAAATGTAAAAGCTACATCAAAATCCGCTGCTTGACTGGCCAGGTAGAGCAGCTCTGATGGGCTCTGGAACATGCTGATGTTCAGGGGCTTTGAGCGGGAGAAGGCTGGGGGAGTGAGGTGAAAGCCCAGAGTCAGCCCTCCCTGGGGAAGGGGTCAGTGGACTGCAGCCAGAAAAGCAGAAAAATAAACAGCAAGCATCAGAGGGGCCTGGAAAGCCAACAGCAGAGAGATGGGGAAGAGTTGAAAAGCCTATGTGCTCCAGACTAATGGAGGGTGGGCCGTTGCTAAATCAGGCCCTGTTTTCCAAGGTCCAGCATCCTCAGATGCCCTAGCTCCTAACAGCCCAGCTTTTCCAGGATTGACCTCTGGAGGCCCACTTTCTCCTAGCTATGACCTTCCCTGGTTCCATTTCTCCAGGACTGACCTTAGTGTCCCAGGGTCCTGAGCGGCCCTTCGGCTCAGAAGGAGTGTTCCATAGGAAAGACTCTTGTTCTGGTTCAAGCACCATCTCAGAGGGAAAGACTCAGTCCCAGGACCTTCCTAGTTTATCCCTAGGGGCAGCAGCCCCATGAGACCCAAGGAGCAAACAATGCAGCTCAAGCCAGCAGAGGACCCTTGAAAGGTTGTGTGCAAACTTGGGCTTGCACATTCCTGGACACACAAGCAGAATAATACACGGGGATGCCATCTTCTGCACTCATGCACAGGCCTGTGTGTTCAACATTGATGTCAAAACAAGACACTGCCCTCTACAAAGTTCATAGCTGAGAGCATGCACTTCAATTATAAAATAATTGCAAAAAGATTCTGATCAAATTTTAAAATAGGTTTATCATTTTTGCATTGGGCCGCATTCATGGCTATTCTGGGATGCGTGTACCTTGGATAGCCCTGGCCGGACATCACAGATGCTTAAAAACTGAACTAAGACCACAAAGCAGATCTTTTATTGGTTACTGGAGAATGGACAGGGAAGATCTGAACAAAAATGTAGTATCTTGGAGACTACACTGACCAGTCTAGAGAAGTAACAAGGGGCCTGAATGCAGCTCCCTGCACAGATAGCATCTTGTCCTCCTTCTTCTGAGATCCTCATATCAGAAGGTACACAGTGTCCAGGATGGCAATTTAGGTCCCTCACCACCAGAACAACAGGACCGTTTCTGTCCTGGGGAACAACAATGGGCAGGCACTGGTACCCAGAACAGACTGCTGCTGGGATTATCTGACAAACTTTAAATAGTTGTTAGCAAACACATCACAAACACTCTCAGTGACAACGAAAATTAGAAACTGGAGCCTTAAGTTCGGGGGTGGAGGGTGGGGAGTACTGCACAAAATAAAAAGCATACAGACAGGCTCCGTAGCAGAAGGAAAGATAACTCAGAGAAAGGGGTGCCAGGACATTCCAGATGGAAGGACCCAAGCCACACAGCAAAGCTGCTGGTAGAGAGCCCAGGATTTGGGGTATCAGACACCGGTTGAGAGAAAGAACGTGAATCTTAAGACAAAAATAGTTCAAGAAATGTTTGCTGAAAACTCCCGGGTTTGGAAAAACACAAAAACTAACACCATCAAGAAACTCAACAAGTCCCAGTGAAAGGGAACACAAAGAAAACTCCGGCACAGACACACAGAGAGACAGCAGAACAGGAGGTGCGCAGGACGTGGTGGGAGGGGGAGCGTTTTGAGAGTCTCAGTCGATGTCATGCGGTAGTCCCTACAGGGATGCAGCACAGGCAGCTTCTCCACTTGAAGCCCCAGCGATGGGATGGAGGTGGTGTTGCGCTTTTAAAAGTACGGGGAGGAGAGACTTGCTACCGGCAGAAATACATAGCCACAGGAAATCCCTTTTGGAATGAAGATGAAATGAAACATTCTCAGCTGGAGGAAGCTCTGGCTTGTTGGCTGCTTTCTTCAGCACAGCACCTGACAGAAGCAGGAGAGGAGGGGTTGTTTGGGCTCACAGTTTGAGGTTGTGGTCCATCTTGGTGGGGCCCGCATGGTGGTGGTAGTCCCTCTCAGCGGCATCAGTTTTTGCTTATGCATGCACCTGGAAACAGAGAAGGGGATGGTGATACTCCATAAACTTTTTCCTTTCTCATTTTATGAAGTCTGGGACCTGGGACCTCCCCCAACCAGTCCTTGGAATGGTGCCACCCACATTCCCAGTCTCCCTCCACATCTAATCCTTTCTGGAATGCTGTGCTCCAGAAAACCAACAGCTGCCTTACAAATGCCCTGGGCATTTCTTAATCCAGTCCAATTGACAATCAAAATTGAGCATCACACCTGAGAGTTCAGGGTCTGCAGGAAAGCGCCAAAAGAGTCTCAAGGGGAGGGCTTTAGACTGAGGAAAAAGACAGAGGAAGGAGGCGTGGGGGCATCGCAAAAAACAGAGGGAAAGGATGGCAGGAGGAGACATGGGGCACCACGAGAAGTTTAAGAACCGTTTGCATTTTACAGTCTTCAAAATATGCTTGATGCTGAAAGTAAAAACACTGTGCCCTTGCCTGATGGCCCTTCCACGTAGGCGACAGAATATGGAAGACGATGATCACACAGGAACAGGCAGGGGACCCTGGAGGAGGCCAGTTTTCTGTGCTGAGCTTGACCTGATGGCATCCCGTTTCTAAGGTGACTAGGAAGGTAGGTGCACTGTGTGTGTCTTCTCGTTCTCAAAATTAATCTGTGCAAAGCAATGTCCCCTGGATTGCTGACTGCAGAATACTAAAGATATTCCAATAACCCCAAAGGAGGAAGGAGATGTAAAAAGGAAAACCAGACAGAACAAAGAGAAAAAAGAAAAAGAAAAGAAAAGAAATGGTAGGATCAAGTCCAAATGTATTAATTAGAGCAAATACAGGTCTCTACACATTATAAAACAACAACAGCAAAAAAAAAGACAAAACAAGAAACTCATCAACATCGCCGGGGTGATAATTGGTCCAAGAGGCAGTCTTAAGGGAATTTAGAAATAATTTTAACTAAGTAACAATGAGCATAGAGTGCCTCAAAATTTGTGAGCTGTAGCTAATGCAAAGCCTGCAAGGAAATCTAAATCATCTAATGGTTTTGCTGGAAAAGACAAATGCTTTCAAACAAATATTCTTAACTTCACCTGAAAATTTGCCGGTGAAGAATTAAATAAACAAAGGGGAAGTTTGGAAAGATGACAGGGAAAGAGCAGAGGTCACAGGGCAGAAAACAGAAATAGGAAGTATCCAGATGCCGGAGCTGAGCCCTGTGAAGGCCAGCCCAATTAGTGCAGGGCTGGCAAGGGCATATGGGAAAGAAGCCATTATCATTCTCAGAAACAAGGGTTTGTTTTCTGGTTAAATAAAAGAACAAGATAAAAAGAGAATCCCACAAGTGTAAGTAAAGTGAACACCTCGTGGGAAATGTACTGAGGTCTTGAAAATCAGATTGCCTAAAACTCACCCAGGATGAAATAGAATCGTAACAGTCTTGTTTCCATTAAGGACATGGACTGTGTAGTTAGGAGTCTCCCCCTCCAAGAAAGAAACTTCCTAGCTGAAGGAACACTCGTCCTAGGACTTCAAACACCATTTGCTATGTAAGACATATTGAATAAAGGAAAACAATTCTCTCATTTTATAAAGTAAACATTGCACAAATACTTATCTAGGTTGAGGTGAATAAACAGGAGCAAGAGCAGGGGAAGTGGAATGGGAAGGGGAGGAGAGGGGAAGAGAAAAGAGAAGGAGTAGAAGGAGAAGAGAGGGAGAGAGAGACAAAGAGAAAAAAGACAGACAGAAAGAAAGAAAGGGAGAAAGAGAAAGAGAGGAGCAAGATAAAATGTCAGTATTGCCTATGTCTGAAAATCTACTCAATAAACTGCTGGATCTGGCAGCAAACTAGCAATTAATATATTGTCATCCAATGGGGTTTGTTACAAGAATTCAAAACTGGACCAATATTAGAAATATAATAAATAATAATAACTCTTTGAGAAATAATGTCATATAATCATTGGACAAAATTCAAATCTATTTACAAGAAAAAAAGAGCAAAACAAACTAAGAAGGGAAATAAAACTCCTTTGTCTCTTGAAGGGCATTTTTCCAACTTACAGCTACTGTCTTAATGACAGTGGCATAGTTACTTCTCCCTAAGATTGAAAAAAGAACAAAATGTTCTTATTCATCAGCCTTATCTGACATTACACACTTGAATAAAACAACACAGGATGTTGCTATTGCTTTTGGTTGCACACTAGAACCAAATGGTAAGACCCAAGTGTTGATGGCACCACTTGTGCTTGTGGGACACAGAGAAATCTAGAACTTACGGGGAAACTTCTTCCCTGATGGCTAATTTTCATAGTGCTGCAAGTTGCTAGGCAGGCTGCAGATGAAGAACAAGTCTTAGTGCTCTTATCCATAGTTGGGATATCAAGCTGTCAGGCAATAGTGGCATGTGCCCGTTGATGCAATAGTGGCATGAATGATGTGGGGTAACCACATCATAGGAAGAAGTTCATGTCTGGTACAGTATACCCAATCCAAGGCTCTTGTATGGGGAATTTATAGGGATTGTATGGGGACCTACTGTTGTTTTGCTGAATGGATATGTTGTCAAATCCACCTTCTAAATAGATGTTTATACCCATAGATTAGTGTCACCCTTAGCCTTGGATAGAGAAAGGACTTTTGTTTGGAGGGAAACAGTTATTGCAGAGATTGTAGCTGTTTTAAATGCTGAGAATAAGTGACTGCTGAATGCTCAACCCTATACACCAAGTCTACATCACTTGCTCCTAGTCTCAGAAGACACAGCAGAAGAGGGGCAGAGAAAATACGAGAGCTAAAAGATGGGGAGGAGTGCAATGGGATGCTGCCTTCTGGGTGTGACATGGCCTCTGCCATCATGAACTCATGTTATCAGCATAAAAGTGAAACCCTAAACATTCCAGTGTGGATAGGAAAGGGCCTCAGTAGGTCCCACCCTTTTCCATGGACCTTGATGGCTATCAGGGTCAGGGAGGTCATTTTATCCAGTGGTATGCCTTCTAATTAGCTCCCTGAGCTCCAGTGAAAAATGCCCCTTCCCATGCCCATGTAAGCCACCCCAGTTAAACTCAGTGGGTTATAAAACCAAAGATGAAGATATAACAGTAGGAGGAGAATTTGTTTGGAAGGATAGGAGGTTCAGCAGGAGGAGAGGAGGGGGTGAGAAAGTGATGGGGGGTGAACGTGATCAAAGAACATTCTATGCATATGTGGAATTGTATAAGAAGAGAACTGAAGGGTTTTTGTAAACAAGATAATTTAAAAATGTATATGAGATGCCAAGTAAATTAGATCAAAGCTTTATGGAGAGACAATAAGACCAGGAATTGCATTGCTAGACTGTGAGTCTGACTCTAAGATACTGTCATCAAGATAGTGTGGAAGTGACAGTGTGAAAGAATAGATGGGTGGATGCAGACTCCCAAAAAGGGTCTGAACAGAGCAAACGGGGACATCCTGTAGTTTACTTAGAAGACGAGGCATGGAGCTGCAGCCCAGTGGCAGAGTTCTGGACTCTCATCCAGGCCTTAGGTTCAGCCCCCAGGACTACAAAGTAAAGAAAAAGCTAATTCCATCAGAAGGAGCAAAAAGCCTCTTTTCAGCACAGACCAGCCGAGAGCCTGGATCTCTATGCCACCATGAGTGTTCCTTCCCACGGTCTCCTTCTGGGTGGGGTTAGCCCATTGTAGAAGCTTTTGTCTTGCTCTACTGCTGTTGTCTCTGACTGCTCTCCTCTGCCTGGCAAGTTGCACAGCCTTGGTAAGACCTCAGGGACTCTTGACTGCCTGTACTGGAGGCCCTTCAGTGTCCTCAGTGCCTCACAACTTTATTCACGGGCATATCTCTGCCCAGGAGGTGCTGATCCCCTTCCACAAGTAAATGCTGGTGAGCCTGCGGCAGCTGCCCACACATGGTGCAAAGCAGCCCTTGCGGATAGACTACCATCCTCTCTTCAATGATCCACAGACAGTCAAGAAGCTATTGGACAGTCTCCTACGGACACCATTGTCTCTGAAAATGCCATTCCAGAGCATGGCTCATGCCTGTTGCCGAATGTATTAGTTCTCAGCCCCCAGTGGCAGGAACAGGACCTGTATCTTGGAAGGATCACATATCTTGGAAGCTGGGCACATGGCGGGACTTCATGTGTGATGCACAACAGTTATGTCATCATCATCGATGGCTACCCAGTTCCAGGAGAGTCATGAAGAGGGCAGCCCTTAAGGGGTCCAGAGGTGACATGAGTTATAGTGTGAAGAACAGCTGCCCCTCGGTGCCTTAGCCTACCTGAGGGTCACTGGTCCCTCCTAATCCCTGAGCCCACAGGGGATGTGATGCAATTCACTGAATCCTGTTGACCAAAGGGACACCAAGTATCCCTAGAAGTGCCCCACCAGGGCTAAATGTAGCCTCAGTAGAGGAAAGAATTTGTCCTCTAGGGTACCTTGAGGGGAATTCCTTCTGAATTAATTCCCATGTGCTGTCTTTCTGCCTGGATGTGGCTATGCAGAAGAGCGATGGCTCCGGGGTTCTCTGACAGTTTCCAGACTCTAAACCTGCTTGCACCAGGAGCATTGTATAGCCCATTGAGCTCTAAGTTTCTGGGCCACAAAGCAAGGGCGCTGCAGCTGGGCTCATCTTGTCCACTTGTTGTATGCCAACACTGCAAGAGGAAATCCAGCAACAGTGGAGGAGCAAATGAAGCAAATGTCACAAGAGGTTGGCTTGTGCTGAGGAGAGACTGGGAGGTCACAGGTCTCAACTGTTTCTTCCTAGCTGAGTCATTCTCTGCAGTGTGACCAAGCAGACATTCGCAGACATGGAGAGACCACCTGTCCCATCTGCACAACCTCATATGCTCCCAGTGACTTGCAGGAGAATCCTAAGCAAGCACAGGTAGAGGGCAGCAGGCAGCCACACTGCCTAAGCAAGGCCTCTCTGTACCTTGTGGTTTGAACAAAAGCTGAGTTTCCTCCTGGCAGAGTAACTAGAATTCTGTAAGCAGAAGGGAGGATGAAGAGAGGATGCTGTCCGCCCACGGACGAGCTTCAAGAGCCCCTGCCGATGGGGAGTGATAAGGAGCTTAGCTCAGACACTGCTGTTTGATCAAGTTGCCATCTGTGGGATTTACCAACCATGAGTGGGGCTGGGGATATCTCCCTGCTACAGCCTGGCTAGGGCTATGCAGACACACTTTATCTGATCCTGGGGGAAATCACTTTCTAAGTAAGCCAGCCGTGATGGCTTCAGAAGACGGACACTTCCCCAAAGGGGAAGGTCAATGTGCACCCCCCTACACCTCTGAAAATAGGTGATTGTGAGCAGCATGCTGCATGTTAAACACCCCCCTTCCAGGTCTCAGGGAATGCCCACAGAATTGCACGGGGAGTCAGACACTGTATGCAAAGGCAAGCTCTTCCTGGAGAGGAGATGGATTCCATTCAGTACCATGGACAGTGTCTGAACGGTTTTCCTGCCTTGATGCTCAACACCTTGATGCCCTGTAAATGCCAGGTGCTTTGCCATGATGGCAGCATCATTCAGTTTTCTGTGCTCTATGCCTCTGTACCAGAGACTCATGCCGGGGACTTACTCTTCACTCAACAAATATTGAATCTTCAGAATTAGCCGTCCCTGGAGGAATGAGATTCACCAGAACCCTGTTGACAGGTCACACCTCTTAGGATTTACAATGACCACCTCAGCTGTGGACTTTGATGCAAGATATCAGGGGTAGCACAGCTGAGGGCCAGGTTTCTCATCATGGTATCCAAAATGACATGGAACTGGAAATCCCCCAGCCTTTGGTTTAGGCAGTGAGGGGTGTCTGATTTTCCTCTCTGGGTGCCTCCCTGTCAACAACTCCACCTGCTGCCAGTTGCTGCCTGCTGGTCTAAGCAGTCTGCAAATGGTAGCTAGAGGGCTTCCTGTGCCACTCACTGGCTACCAGGTTCAGGTTAAGTGATCCCTATTTCTCATTGGGCAGACAGACAGGTAGATTGACGGATATGCACTATCCTGTCTTAGGCTCTCATGCTTGTATGACTTCTGTTGAGGAGATGTGAACAAATCTCCATCCTTCCAAGGTAGGATGCTAATGACAGATCCAAGAACCAGTTCAACCATTTCTAACCCGGTGAACCAGCGGGTTTACTGGTGCTGTTTATAGGAGTATGGGTGAAGGGCTACTTACAGGAGCATGGGCAACTAAAAGATGTTCCTGGTGACAACTCATGAGAGCTGCATTCTGGCTCTCCTTTGTAACTTGCAAGTGCCACAGAAGATTGCAGAATCTTGCTCATACTTAGCTCTGCAATCTTGGGGGAAGGGTCCTTTACTTCTTAGCTTCCTGAATATTAAGAGCTTCCTTCTAGAAGGGAGTGACTCAATTTTGAGGATGTGTGATGGAGGAAGGTCATTGGTTAAAATAAAAGAAGCTGCTTGGCTCTCATTGGTTAGGAGATAGGTGGGAGGAGTAAACAGAACAGAATGCCGGGAGGAAGAGGAAGTGAGGTCAGACTCGACAGCTCTCCTCTCTGGAGCAGACGCAGGAGAGACACCATGCTACCTGCTCCAGGGAAGACGCACGCTATGAAGCTCAGACCCAGGATGGACTTAGGCTAGAATCTTCCTGGTAAGACCGGTGCTCACAGATTGTTAGAGATGGGTTGATTGGGATGTCAGAATTAGCCTAGAAGATGCTAGGTAGAAATGAGCCAAAGCAGTGTTTAAAAGAATACAGTGTCCGTGTAATTATTTCGGGGTAAAGCTAGCCGGGCAGGCCGCTTGGGGTGTTGGGGATGCAGCCCCGCCGCACACCCATATTACTACAGATGTGGCCTCACGACCTGTCTTGTGCCAGGTGTAACCTGCATCACTGTCCCCATTGGGAATTAGTGAGGGCAAGCCAGGCTCTCCAGTTCCTCTGCTCAAGGGAGCTTGACAATGACCGAAGCTCTGTGTGCTCATCCTGATGGTGTCTGGTCTGCCTCCAGGGTTGTGCACAGAGGGATGATGGGGCACTGTGACTCTGTCTTTATACTCTCAGGTCATCAAGCTGATAGGATTCACGCATGTCATAGGAGTTTGCAGTGACCCCTGATGCTGTTAGGGGTAGTCTCCTGTTTCAGAACTAGAATTTTTTCTACCACGTTAATGGGCAGCTGGAGCAGCTGTGCCTGCCCAAACTACATTCAGTCTACAGAGGATCAATATGGCAGCCAGTAAGATATCTGCTCCAAAGTGTCACGTGACTTTGGGTGATAGCATTTTGTTCTCCAGCAGAGGTTGAGGTCATATTTCTGTTTTTGCTGCTGTATGTCAGCCTGGGAGCAGGGGCTCATATCTTGCATCAGTGGCCTTGAGGCAGCCCACCTGTCAACTGTCCACTCTTCCCAGCGTACACCAAGGCTGCATGTAGTGCATGACATCCTGATAAGAGCCAGATCCTTATACTTTCATGCCCTTGGGTGTCTGAATGGGATGTGGGCTTGTAATGTTTGCACTGTTTCTCCTCCAATGGGCTGGGCATTGGGCATAGGATACAAGCAGTGCTCACTCTGGTGGAAAGATGTCTAAATTTCATGTAAGTAAAATGAGGAGGGACCTTGTGACAGGTATGTGTGGTGTCTGCTTACAACAGGCGAAACTAGTTGCTGAATGGGAAATGAGCAAATGAATGAGCCATACTAAGGATTTGGACTAATTCAATACGGTGGTGGGGGAGGGGAGGCAGCATCTTAGATTTCTGTGCCGGCCGAGCAGTTCGGTCATGCCGTTCAATAACTGCATCTAGCATCAATTGCTTTCTTGAGATGTGCCAAATACCATTCCATGCTTTTCATATGGACTCAGCCATCCAATCTCACAAGGAATCTAACAGGTTTATCAGTTACCATTTCACACATTAGAAATGACACCGGCGAGACCAGGTCACGTGGACAGTTAAGATCAACCCACGCATCTCATCCAGGTCAGCTGGAAGCCAGATTCTGGGCAAAGCAGCCTCAGAGTTCTATATGGCCTCTCTTCCTAGGGCAAGAGAGTGAGCACGGACAGACAGGGAAACCTCTGTGAGGTAGCTCTGGTGATGGAAGGCTTGGGCAAAAGTGACAAGTACCGGGAAGGCAGAGATGACTGACAGTGAATGAAGATATCCAGAGGATGTTGTGGAGACCTGGTGGCTTCGGGTAAGAGGAAGGATGTTCAGGGACAGGTGTAGGGAGATGCTCAGAGGAAAGAATAGTGTCTGAGATGTGTGGAGGAAGCCATTCCACTTACACAGAGCTTTAGGATGCTTACCCGCCTAGAGATATTGAAAAGGAAGAGAAGGTGAGCCCAGAGATGACAGCCTTACATCCAAGCTGAAGGGCTCCAAGGACCAAAAAAATACCTGCTTGGGGCTGGATCACAACAGTCACCATGGGCTTCAGTGACACTTGATGGGACGAATGAAGAAATATGGCTAAGACAGGAAACCAGCCTAAGAACTCAGTGTAAGGCAATGGGGGCACAAAGTCGTGATTGCACTGGGCTGTGTTCCCTCACACATATGAAGAAGAGAGAACACACTATGTTTAGGGAGACAAGAGAGCTGGAAGAGCAGGGCTGATTGCCAGGTTGGGTGAGATGTCTGTGACCAGGGACCCTGGAAGAGCCAGGCCATTCTTCATGATCCCCAAGGGTTAGGATCCCGAGAAAACCCTTCCCTCACTACTAGAGCAAGGGCCACAGGGTGGCTTTATCTTTCTATATAGGGTTCTAGAATCAGACGGATCAAGTGCAGCTGAGAACTACTGGGGTCCTGCAGTGCAATGGGGCCGGTCTCCACACTGCACAGGTCACAGACGGGAACTGTCCCGTAAGCCTCAAAGTGGCTGAGGGACATGGCACCAGGTCGCAATAACCCCAATTTCCCTTTTGCACTTTTGCATCTCCTTCTGCATGGTATTGTGGTGTCTCTTAGAAGTCTCTGCCACCATTGCTTTTGCACCTCTGGAATCCAGCAGCCACTGAACTTCCAGACCTCAGTATCTTCCTAATGGAGTACCTAACTAGCTTCTGCTTGTCCTGCAAAATTAGATGTCTCTTGTGGCAATGACTTTCTCTACATGGGAGAGGCATACAGGTGCTAGTCTCCTGCAGAAACCTCTGAGAGAACTGTCATTCATTTGCAAAGAATTGTCATATGGCTGCAGGGTGACTCAAGTAATGGAAGAGTGCCATATCATAGCCTGGATGCTGAAAGTTCAAGGTCCATGGGGCTGGTTCCTCCTGAGACCTCTCTGTCTTCTCCCTGTATTCTTGCATGGCCACCTTTGGGTATGTGTCTGTTCTGTTGGTCTCTGTCTCTCTATCTGTCTCTCCCTATAATATGTGTGCATATGTATGGAGTATTTGTGTATATATGCACATACGTATATGTAAATGCAGGTATACGTGTGCTGCTGCACACACGTGGGGGTCAGATTAATAAGCTTGGATATTGGTCCTTGTCCTGGATGGTTTTTTGACCACTTGACACAAGCTAGAGTCACATGGGAAGAGACAAGCTCAAATGAGACAATACTTCCGCTGGATTGAACTGTGGCATATCTATAGGGGTATTTTCTTGGTTAATGATTGATGTAAGATGGCCCATCTCACTGTGGGTGGTACCACCCCTGGGATGTGGTCCTGGAGCATATAAGAAAGTAGGTTGAGCAAGCCATAGGGGGTAAGCCAGGAAACAACATTCCTACGTGGCCTCTGTTTCAGTTCCTGCCTCCAGTTTCCTGCCCTGAGCGCCTGCCCTTACTTCACTTCACGATGGACTGGAAACTGTGAGGTTAAATAAGCCTTTTCCTTCTCATGTTGCTTTTGGTCATTGTCATGGTTGCTTTCCATGGCAACTGACACCTAACCAAGGCAGTCCTTGTCTTCTGCCTTGGTTGTGACAGAGTCTCCTTGTTGATTTCCTAAGTGTATGCCAGGCTTGCTGATGTGGGGATTCTCCCATGTCTACCTCTCATCTACATACATACAGGAGTGATGGCATTGTAGACACCCTTACTATGCATCCAGATTACATGAGTTCTGGGGAGTCCAACACAGGTCTTCACGTTTGTGTGGCAGGCACTTTCACCTATGAAGCCATCTCCCCACCCCGCTATGTGCTCTAGCCTCATCACCCCAGCCTTGCTATATAGGGTCTACCCATATCCCCTCATTATCGCAATCCCTTCTATAGTGAACCCGTGCCCACATGCAGTGGTATGATGAGATTCTAAGGATGGAGTTTCAGCGTATGGAAGGTAGAAGTGAGCTTACTGGCCTCTTTTTGGCATGGAATAATGGTATGCCTCTTTAGTTCCATCAGCTTCCCTCCTGACTTTTCCATCAGGATTGGAAGGCGATAAGCAGCCTTGGTACAGAGCAAGGCTTGAAGGCTACTTCTGCTCCTCCACGCTCTTTAGCAAAACCCACGGAACACTCAAGCATTTGCTTAAGATGTATTTGCAGTCGTGATGCCCTCAGGGACTCTTTTCAGAGGCCATTTCCATCTATGTGTCTTGAGTCCTTGGCGGGTAGAGATGAAGGAGTGTGGAAGGGAGAGAAGCAGGGGCTGGGGTGGAAGCCAGAAAGCTGAGCCCTACCTCGGAGAGGGCACTGGCCCAGGCCTTCAATCTTTAATTTGCTTTATTAGCTGGTTTCACTAGACAAGCCAGATACATATGTTCCTTCACGCAAGGGGGCAATTCTGCTTCTGGTCCCACGGGAGGAAACACATCCCAGGGCTGAGGCAGACAGTATGTTTTGTGGGAGTCTTTAACGCTTTTCTGTATTAAACTTTTATAGTGTTTTGAAAAATTCAGGAAGGAACTTCAAACCCCATGCATTCTGTGGCCGTGACTTGTCGGGGAGGCAGCACAGAGCAGTGGCGGCTGCTGGGAGGCGGGTTTGGGAGGAAAGGCCTGGATTCAGATTCTACCCTACCTCTGGCAGGCAGTTCACTCCCCCCGCTGGTAATTCCACGCTCTTACGGTCCAGTGAGAGGAGGACTTTTATAAAGGTGACTGCTGAAGCTCTGATGACTGTGCCCTGAAGGTCTCTGGGCTGAAAATGTAATCCTCGATTTAGAGATGTTGGAGGCAGGGGTCTCACAGAGGAGGAAAGGGCTGGAGGGCTCCATGGGTATGCAGTCGGGTCCTTGTCACAAGGATAGGAAGCATCCAGTCCCTTCTTTATAGATGCCCCTTGTACACATGTGCATCCTCTCCTCTCCGTTGAAGCACAATTAATAAAAACCAAGAGTCAGACATTGGTGCTTAATCTGAAGGTCTGAAAAGCAAAACAGCCAGCCCCACTGGCTCTTACCTTGACCTCAGTCTGAAATGACGAACCTACTTCCAGGAATCTCAGAATGAGACTATGTCTGAGAGCTGTCTCCTCCCGCATCTTATAGTCCTCTCTAGGGCTGGGATTAAAGGCAGGCACCACCCGATTTCTATGGTAACTAAAGGTGTGTGTTACCATAATCTGGTCTGTAGGGCTGACCAGTGGAACTGTTTTACTCTCAGATCTTCAGGCGGTCTCTATTTCTTGAAATACTATTGAAATGCCACTACACTCCCTCCCCCCACTGCCAGAGATGAAGCTGAATGGTCAGATGGAATCATCTGAGCCTGGACCCATCTCCTAGCCACTAGAACCATCAGCATGGAGCCTCTGGAGCAAAATACCCAGCCTTAGGTATTCTATGAAGCTGTCCCAAATGTACTGAGAGAGTGTTCAACAAACCAGAATGGGTCCTAGGATTCAGCAGAGTAGCCAAAGCCCCCTATCTATAGATAAGTGGGCCTCTGAGTGAAAAAATGTCTGCCCAAATAGAACTGTCTAACAAGGTGAGTTTGCAAACACGTGTGTTTGCCAGGGTTTGGGTTAGTTAGGGTAAAACCCGGAGAGTGTGTCCTCTGGGATCTGGTTGGGTGACATAACTACCAACAGAACTGACAAAGGCTCCAGGGAAAGGAAGGAATGAAGGATGAGGAGCCTGGGACTTTAAGACGAGCCATGTGCCTATCAACCTGAGACCTAGGCTTAGCTCTGCGCAATCTCTCTGCAGGAGTTCTGGAGTAGGTTAGGTAGGGGATGAGCAGGGGTGGTAGAAGCAGCCCAGGCTGGACCATCTCAGCACAAGCTGAATACTTCCTTGTGGCCCTTGGTACCACACCAATGCTGGGGAAGCCTGGGTGTGGCGGTGTCTAGTCCCAAACTTCCTCTAAAATGAAGCTGTGTAACCCTAAGTTCTGGTGGATGGAATGTCAGTAGAGTTATCTCTACCACAATGGGAAATAGATGACAGGCTGAAGAGAAAGACAATGTGAGCTAGCTGCAGAGACAGATGAGATGGGGGAACAAAGGGATGGAGGGAACATACTCTTGGTCTCTCTGTCCTCTCTTGTCTCTGTCTTTGGGTATTAGGCAAGTTCTTGAAAGGGAATTAATTTACTATGATAGCTTACAGGGCACATTAGTCCAACAATGGCCATCTGCATACTGGAGAGGTCAAAGATCTGGTAACTTCTCAGGATGTGAGGCTGGGTACCTTTGTAGTCCCAGTCAGGTTCTCTGGGCCTGAAAGAATCCCCAAGAGTCTCTAGTCTTCAGTCAATATTAAAAATTCAAAGAGCCTGGGTTCTGATAGCAACAGTGGATGCTGGCACCAGGTTGGAGCACCCAGCAATGGGAAGGGCTGTCAGGAGGCAGAGCAAATTTCCCCTTGGATATTTGCATATCTGGCATGTCCAATGCAAAGTGCTGCCCTCTGGGAAAAGATTATCTTCCCTCAGTTTGTCCTTCCATGAAACCCCCTCAGAAAGCCATCTAGATTTTAGTTGATTCCAGAGCCAATGAAGTTGACAACTGGGTTTAATCACCACAGCCCATCTCTGTCTCCTGTTTCTCTCCTCTCATGCTGCCTTCCTACAAAACCATAGGAAGCTGCTAAATTGGAATTCTAGTCAGATGAAATTCCCAGATTGTGTCGTGAGAAGTCTAGAGAGGGCAAGGCATTGCTAGAATTCTGGGAGCCTGGAGCAGTTGAGACACCTCTCATGATTGAGCCACAGGGCAGCTGCTGCAAACCCGAGTGGTCCTTTCCCCCCTAGAGGTGTGGGCTGTGGATACAGGAAAAAGACAGAGTGTGGGGTCAGAGGAAAAGGCTGCTCACACAAGAGAAGAGCTGGTTTTCCTGGACTGATGGGGTCCTGACATTTGTTATGGCTCTCGGGCTGTCCCCTAGTCTAGGTGACTTCATATTGTGAGCCAGCAGCTTCAGGCTGTGCCTTACCCTGGTAACTCCACTCTAAAAGCAGCGTTTGGCTCCACTGTGAGGAAAACGCAGAAGAGGGATGTCCACGGGAGACATCAGTGGCCATTTAGTGCCAACCGCGAGGGATACACTAAACAGTAATATTCCTGAAAGTTGAAAGCTGCCACCTAGAAACTTAGGAAAGTAGGTTGGGAACATATGAACATATGGGTCTATTAAACCATGTCAGAAAAACCAGCTGAGAACTCACAGAACCCAATAGACTGAGAAAGGGTCAACTCTTTCACCTGTATGCCACCAGGCAGTAGACGCCTAACACACCATTGACAATAGCGCCAGGAGGACCCACCTACCACAAGGTGTGTGGGGTTGTTGTAAAAGCCTGTGATAGTCAGAAGCCAACCAGGAAGAGACACTGGGACTCCTTGATAAAGGGCATCCAGTAACACCAACATAGCTCATGGCCATAACGTGTGGCCATTCAGTACATTCAGATGTTGTGGAAAGACACAGACCTGTCGGCCCACATTTCTGACAGTGTGCCCATGATGCTTTGGGTTAAAAAGATTGTGGGGGAGGACACAGCAGGTTTAAAAAACAACAGCAATAAAAGTGCTTGGGTGTATTCTGGGTCAGCCCCAGAATGCCAATCATCAAGAAATACAATCAAAACCTGTTTACTAACTTCACAAGAAGAGGTTTCTCGAATGAGCCAGTTCGAATTACCGGTAAGTTCATAACATCAACCCACATCCTAAAGAAAACAGCCTGAAGCTTCTCAAAGTGTTCTGATTCTATCATTTTAAGCCCAGAACAAAAATTCAAGTAGAAGGAAATAAAGTGATTTTTCGTGCATGAGAAACCACAGGAAATCAATTTACCGTCAATGGGTTCTTTGTGAAAGACAGTTCAAAAATATCCCTAAACAAAATAACCATAAATAAAATCAAGAGCGCCACAAATGACATGAAATCATGTGGAAAAAAAAGAAGGTAGACCCTGCCGTTCATCTGAATTAGTGATAGTGACATGGTGGTGACAGGAACGAGACACTGAAACTGGAAGGGAAGACCCTTGCAGGCAAAGGACAGGGTAGTGGAAAGGGGTGGGAGGGGCACACTCAACACGTCCCTTCCACAGCTGAGGTTAATCTATTTCTGTCTTATAGAAAATGTTCCCTTGGATCTGTGTGGCTGAATGATCTTGAGCAATTCTTGGTCAACTTGGTTCTTGGTTGAAGGAGAAGTTAAATCTTTAGCCTCTCTGCACTATTAGAAAGCCAGCTCCAGCTAAGATGTTAATCATTTCAACTATAAACATCAGAGGAAGACAAGAAAATGTCTTCACAGGGTTGGATGGACCAAATTTCAAACAGTAAGTGTGTAGAGTATTTTAAAAAAAATTGAACAAAGTGGATAGACAGAAATAGTTCAGACATGAAAACCATGCGTGTGTGTGTGTGTGTGTGTGTGTGTGCACATATGCACACATCGGCCTTGTCAATATATCATTCAAGGAAGAACAGAAGGGCAAAGGTTACAGAACCCTAGCTTAGCATCAGTGTTCTATTTTAGAAAAAATAGGAAACGGAAAATGCCATGAATGTTCAGCAGAATCAGTTAACAGAGCAAGCCTGAACACAGGGCTATCAACACATTCCAAAACAAAAAATCCTAAAGAAAAGAAATTATAGAATTAAAAGCATACATTAATAAAACACTCACAAGAATGCGAAAAGCCAGTATGGCTAAGAGAGCTTGTTTGACAACATTAATGCAATTCACAGAGCTCTGGGGACAGAGTTGAGTAAACAGAGCAATCTCAAGTTGAAACTATGGGGGACGAAGCCTTTCATGATTATAGCGCAGTTTAGAGGGAGAGAGCTTTGTCTTAGAGCCAATTTTGTGCTCATAAATTTGATATTTATAGCGAAATGGAAATTTTATAGAAAAGCATAAAATACCAAAATTTACTATAGGAGAAACTGAACTCTGGAATGGACTCATAACTATCTTACAAACTGCTTGACAATCTTCCCTTCCTCCTCCACCCCAAGTGCCACCATCAAGGAGCTGGGAAGTGGGGGTCAAGGGCGAGTCCCCCAGACCATCAGAGAGTAAGCATTCTCCATTCCCCTCAACATGAAGGACCACTGAGATCAGTGTGACTACCTAAATGCTTTATAAAACTGAAATATTCCTGACACTGGCATTGGACAAGAGCAATAAAAGTAATATAGTATACTAATTTATGCTGCAAGAGCTCGGATGCTGGATTCAAACCCCACCAAATTAAATGCAGTTGTACCTAAGAATGTATCTGTTCAGGCAGGGCATGGGACCAGATTTTATTATTGGAATATAAAGATTTTTTTACAGTGTGTGTGTGTGTGTGTGTGTGTGTGTGTGTGTGTGTGTTGGGACACTAATGCCATCATGAAATCAAAGGAAAAAATGTCCTCAGGATTCACAATGCTACAATCTATAATAAAAGTTAAGTCCCTAGTTTTTTTTAAAATTTATTTAGTAAAGATTTCTGTCTCTTCCCCACCACCGCCTCCCATTTCCCCCCTCCCCAATCAAGTCCCCCTCCCTCATCAGCCCAAAGAGCAATCAGGGTTCCCTGCCCTGTGGGAAGTCCAAGGACCATCCACCTCCATCCAGGTCTAGTAAGGTGAGCATCCAAACTGCCTAGGCGGCTCCCACAAAGCCAGTACATGCAGTAGGATCAAAAACCCATTGCCATTGCTCTTGAGTTCTCAGTAGTCCTCATTGTCCGCTATGTTCAGCTAGCCATAAATAAAGGACATTGAGCCTATAATTAGTGATTCTACGGAAGCTAAATAAGAAGGAGAACCCAAAGAAAAACATATAGGCATCCTGAATATTAACCTTCATCAGACGATGAAAGGAGACAGAGACAGAGACCCACATTGGAGCACCAGACAGAAATCTCAAGGTCCAAATCAGGAGCAGAAGGAGAGAGAGCATGAGCAAGGAACTCAGGACCATGAGGGGTGCACCCACACACTGAGACAATGGGGATGTTCTATCGGGAAGTCCCTAGTTTTTAAGTAAACAACAAATCAAACAGATATATAACAACAGCCACACTACAGGAGGAGAGAAAACTCCAAGACTCCAAAAATGTTTTTTATTTTTTTCCATTGAGTGTGTGTGTGTGTGCGCACACGCGTGCGCGCACACACGTATGGAGGTCAGAAGTCACGTCACATGCCCTCCACTTTATTTTTTGAGAGAGGATTTCTTACTGACCCTGGAACACACTGACTAGCTAGATCAGTCTGCCAACAGTCCCACATGTCTCTTGTCCCTCCCCACCCCCAGCACTGGGCTTCCAGGTACACACCACCACACATGGCTTTTCACATGAATGCTGAGAATGCAAGCTCAAATCCTCAGGCTTGTGGGGCAGGTACTTTACCAAATGAGTCTCTTCACCAGCCCCTTCCCAAAGGCGTTTTATCCAACCACCTAACACTACCTCTTTAGCCAAAGTGAGCCCAGTTCCTTTCAAGGTTGGAACAAGGCTCTTAGTGCTCTCCCACAGGGGTGGGATGGGGACAAGAGGAACCCAAGCTGTCAGCACTGGAATATTACATAACTGTGTAAATAGAATAGCTGCATCTGCTTGAACACATTGGTGACTTAGAGTCACCAATAAGGCATAGGTATAAAATTAAGGAAAATAAATTAATGCACTTCCCCTGAAGTAGCTTTACCAAGAACAACTGAATTCTCTACTGCTGTCCCCCTTTGTCTTCTGTTGTCCCCTGTTTTCTGTTGTATGAGCCTGAATTGGTGCCTGTCTGAATGTTGTATTGTCTGTCCCTGTGTCTGTCTGTCTTTAAGAAAGAGCTTTGCTTTCTCTTTTGCTAAGCAGAACAGCAAGCATCACATGGGGAAGGAATGAGGAATACTTAGCAGAAATCTTTAACAGAGTTTTTACATTGGATTAAGTCACTGATTCCAGCTGACCCCAACTGACCCAGATGACAAGCAAAGAAGCATTGTCAAGTAATATCCGAATGCTGTTTCCAGCATTTATTACCATTGCGCGCACGCACACACACACACACACACACATGCACATGTGCACACACGTGCACACACACACACACACACACACACACACACACACACACACACTGCTCCTGGGTCATGGGCATGGAAGAGTAGATAATTTATGATTACAGCAGCACATTAACTTTGGTTGTAAAGGTTGTTTACTTGGGAAATCCAAGGCAAATAAAATTGACTGTTACATTGTTCTGGTAAAGGCAGGTTAAACAAACGGGCTGAGTACACCCTAGGATAGCAGTCTTAAGTGACCTCCAGGTGTATTATTAACTCTGGCTGTGAGGTCCAGCAAAAGTTCCAATCTCTTGAATGTAAGAGATTTTCCTAATAATGCAGAGGACAGCCAAGAAGCTGTAGGACAAAGAGAATAGAAGTTCTCGGATTGCTGTGTTTGCTAACCAGCGGCAGTCAATATTCTTGACCAGTCACAGCTGTACGGGCAACCACTAGAACTTCAGAATCAACACAGTCTCGTGAAAGGATGGAATTTCCATCACAAAATTTTAAGGAGATGGTGTTGTGTTTAAAATGTGAGCCACACTAGCAAAAGGACCAGATTGTGGATCCCTGAGACCCACATAAACACTGGATGGGCATGGTAGCTTACCGGCTTCTCCAGCCTCTGCAGGTGAATATAGAGGATGCCTGGAGCAAAGTGGCTAATGAGACTAGCTTCATCAGTGAGCTCTGGGATTGATTGAGAGAGCCTATCTCAGTGAATTAAGGTAGAAGAATGATCAAGGATGATATCATTTACATCCATTTAAAAATTATGCATATAATACATACACACACTATATATCTATATATTGATGTGTATGTTTGTGCACAAGTTTGTAAACATGCCAGGAACCAGAGGAGTCCAAAAGATGCATCAGACTCCTGGAACTGGAGTTACAGAGGGTTGTGAACCAGCAGATATAGGTGCTGGGTACTGAACTCAAGTCCTCTGCAAGAGCAATACACACTCCTGAACTCTCTCTCCATCCTGCATGGACTTGGCCATCTACTCCCTTAACCCAGCACTGTGGGGGATGGAGACAAAAAGATTGTTGGGGCTTGCCAGCTAGTCAGCCTAGCAGGAAAGAAAAAAAAAACCAACAAAAACAAACAAACACGCAAGCAAACAAAAACAACAGCGAGCTTCTGGTTCAGTGAGAGACCCTGTGCTGTGGAAATGAGAGTGTGTGTTTGGATAGATGTGAATAGCTGGGACTGGACAGCTTCACACAGAGTGCATCCACCACACACAAAGCACATGCATGCACAGTTACATAATACGGGTTTTCTTCAAGGAGAGCCGCAAAGTGTGTTCCACAAATACTTACACAGTCTGACTGAAGGACTACACGCCTGCGGGACTAGGGGGACTTTGTCCAGAAGTGGTTCCCTGATTTCCCCCCTGGGTGCTGTTGCTTAGGCAACCAACATTGTCTCAGCCTGTAGGAGTATGAGTTGGCACTCAGCCAGTTCAGAGCCTATAGGGGCCAGCAAAGCCCTTACCAATGCCCATCCCAAGATAAGTAGGCCATCCACAGGTACAAAAGAAAACAGACGGGTGATCCAGGGGCTCAGCATCATGGCAGACACATTCCTGGCTTAGGCCCATGCTCCTTTGACATATCTCCCATCAGCACCCCGTGTAGATGCTGTGCCTGCCTGACTCCCCTCCCGAGGGACGATGCACCTGGCAATTCCCAGGACTTTCGTACATATTCCTCCTCAGAGCAAACTTCAAGATAACACCTTGGCCAGAGTGCGCCCTACCCCTGGCCTCTCACCCCTGACCTCTCAATCCTGGCCTCTATCTCTGACCTCCTAATTTTGGGTTTCCAAACCCTGACTGGGTTGAGACATTGGCTTCTGCCAACTTTGCAGACACTAGGACATCAGCTTTTTCCTTTCCTCAGATCCAAGTGACTAATAGTCTCTGTGTGGTCAAGTCTTCTCCTGCATGCTGGGACTGATATACGACCTCACATGCTGACCCTCAATCTACATGGTGTGCGTACTGTAATTTTTATCCCATGCCATCCCCAAATTCAAAGCGAATTTTCAGCTACTATATACACATTCATTTCATACAAGGGCCAGGATATCAGGGTTTTAGACCTGTGGGACTTTGTCGTAGCACACATGTCATAGCTAGCACAGTTAACCCTGAGCCAGAGCGACATGTGTGATCCTCACCTGTTCCCCGGGAATGAGGACCTTACATTCACTGAGCTACCAGGCCCTTCTAGCTGCTGGCTGCTGGCTGGACCATGATGGCTGCCTGGCACCATGCCCACTGTCTTCTGGGAGTGGCTAGACTCCCAGGCATCGCTGCTGTTGATGGCCAGGTCTCCTGGCCCTTAGGTTACATCACGATCCTAGAACAGTAGTGGCCAGCTTGTGCTGTTGGCTCCCACTGCTGCTGCCATGGCTCTGGCCACATGGCACCTGCTGTGATGAGTTCTGTGGCTGGGGTGGTGACAAGCACAAGGCCAGGAAGTACCCAGAGCTTCACAGAGATGCCCTGAGCTTTGCTGCTTCGATACATGAGGCATCCTTTGAGTGTGAACAGATGGGAGTCGATGGACCAGCCAGTCCCAGCCAGACCCAACATTATTCCCATTTCACTTTCCCCTGGTCTTTGAGCAGAGTGTTTTCTGTAGAGGGGGGTGATGTCAGGGTCCCAGAAGCTCCTTTGTGGGTGGCCAGGACTGTCAAGGATCTCCACATGAAGCCCATGAACATCAGCTCCCTAATGGCCTGGGCACAGATGATGGTATTGACTGACGGCGGGCACAGGGATTAGTGGTGAGTGCTAGCCCCACCTGCCTGGAGGAAGACAGGCAAACAGCTGCCCTGCTGTTGGAGTCTGAGGGTCCCAAGACCCCTGCAGGTTGAGTCACAAGGAGCCCTGTTGAACTCTGTCTTTCTGTCCTCCCTCCCCCTTGTTGTTGCTCCAAGAAACATCTCCACCTCCCAAGGGATTTTCCAGCCACCGAATCACAGCATGAATACTACCTCAGGGATGCTGAGGGGGGGTCTTCAGGTGCAAGTACCAGCAGTGATGGAGCAGATCAGCGCAGGACCCCACCTCCACGACTAATGGGAGTGTGTGTGTGTGTGCGTGTGTGTTCTGCTCTGCTGGGTGCCCTGGGTTCATTTTCTGAGCTACTGTCCTACTTCGCTTTCTATGGTTGCGATAAACACGACGACCAAAAGCAACGTGGGGAGGAAAAAATTTATTTTGGCTTAAGACTTACAATCTGTTATTGAAGGAAGTCAGAGAAGGAACTCAAGCAAGACAGGAATCTGGAGGCAGGAACTGAAGCAGAGGCCATGGAGGAACACTGCTTACTGGCTTGGTCCTCTGGCTTGCTTCTCGTGCTTTCTTAGATCCCTGGGACCATCTGCTGAGGGGTGGCGGCACCTAGCAGTGGGTTTCACCCTTCCTAATGCTGTGACCCTTTAATACAGCTCTTCATGTTGTAGTGACCCACAACCATAAAATATCTTCATTGCTACTTCATAATCGGAACATTGCTTCTGTTATAAATAGTAATGTAAATGTTTTTGGAAATAGAAGCTTCTCAAAGGGGTCGTGACCCACAGGTTGAGAACCATCTACCTGCAGTGTGTTAGACCTGGCCACATCAATCATTGGTCAAGAAAATGTCCTCTAGACTTGCTGGCCAGCCAATCTAATGATAGCATTTTCCCAGTTAAGGGTCCCCCTCCCCAGATAACTCTGGTTTATGTCAAGTTGTCAAAATTCGACCAGCATCTGCCTAGAGTGGCCTCAGCAGCTCCTGGAGGGGTCAACAGAGATAGTAATAAGCAAAGACAGTCTTCATGCTTGGTCACAACTGCTTCCAATAAGGTGGATTAGGTCTCTGGGGCAGCGGAAGAACTTCCTGGTGGAGGTGCATCCATCCAAGGGTGGGGAACTCACAGTAACTGTTCTCTCTGTGGAGGTATAGGACGAATTGGAAAGGAGACCATTGCTTGGAACTGTGCCCGCAGCAACCAGCAGCCCCAAGTATGAGCGTGTGAGCACACAGCTCTAGTGTTCCCACGCAGCGGCTCTCTGTCCAGAACTGTATCCGTACAATGACATAGCACAGTCCTCCCGGGGAGGCTAAGAAGCAGGGAACAAGAGGACTCCACTTTGCAAGGGGCACAGCTCGGGGTGATGTACCGGCAGTCGTCGGGGCCCATCACTCATTGCAAACGGTCCCTGGCCACTGTGTGCTGGGAAGAGAAAGTGTCTTATTATTGCTCTGAGCCCACGTGTAAGTCGCTGCCCAGCTTAGCAGGAGAGGAGAGCGGCTAGGATCACGTCGAGCTCAGCTCCCAGGATGCAGGATATTAAATCAATCAAACTAAATTAAAAGCTTTGGTCATCTCTTGAACTCAGGGTTGAGAGGCGGCCCTTTCTTCTCATTGCAACTCTTTCCCTAGAGGGTGCCCAGCCTGTGGGGATCTGTAATGGCTGTGTGCTTTGAATTATTTAAGGACTAAACAGGACTAGGAAACTAAAAAGTATCCAGCCACAGAAAGTTTGCTGACAGCTTCTCCTGCAGAGTCGGCTGTGCCGAAGGAAGGGTACGGATGGCAATCGGGCAGGCATGGCTGTCACCAGTTATCTCGGATGAGGGGACCCCATTCAGCTGCAAATAGGCTGCTGCCTTTTGGGGATTTTTGTTTTAAGACAAGCTCTCATGTATTCCAGGCTGGCCTTGAATTTGCTCGATACAACAAGGTTGAACTTGAACATCTGACTGTCCTGCCTCTGCCTGTGGAGTGCTAGGATCACAGGTATATGTGTGTGGGTACAGTTTCCTGCATGAGAATCAAGCGCTCTACCAAATGAGTAGCAACCCCACTTTTACTCTGAGGAAGGGGGCACCCTGAGAGTAGGTGTAAGATATAGTTAGAAACTTTGATCAAACCCCACACAGTGGGTACCGGTACTGAAGTGAACCGAACCTGAGACCTTTGTGCGCCACCCACGTTCACCAGCTCTATGGACTGAGGCACCCTTGATTGTCTTCACACACTCACCTAAGCATGCTCGTTGAATCCTTGTGGTAGTCCTGGGTTACAGCAGCAACACATGATAGATAGCATTCCAGTTTGTGGGAGACTCCAGAGGAATCTCAGGTCTGTCCAGCATGCAAGAGGGTACAGGGGGACGTGGGAAGAGCTAGCTAATAAGTAGCAGGGAAGCAGAGACCCGCAGAACAGATGGGCATCTCTGGTTGGGGAAGGACATGTTTGGGTTCGGGGTGGGTTAAAGGAGGAAAGATGAAGCCAGGTACCTGGAAAGAGGCAGGGTGGGCTAAAGAAGGTGAGGTGAGTACCACCAGATGAGGGTAGTTGAACCCAATCGCACAGGCATTAGGGTGAGGCTCGACTACCTTGTATGTCAGTGAAGAGCTGGGGTGGGGGTCAATTGTTGAAGTGGGGACATATCTTCATTCTAACCGAAGCTTTGGTGGCCTCTGGTGAAAGCTTTTGCTAGGCTTTGTTCTGTCTTTCTTTCTTAAAAACTGTTTATTTCTTTTTTTTTCATTGGCTTTATGTTGAGGTCTTTGATCCATTTGGACTTAAATTGTGTGCGTGGTGATAGATATGGATCTATTTTCATTCTTCTACATATCCAGTTATGCCAGAGCCATTTGTTGAATATGCTTTCTTTTTTTCCATTTGATATTTTTTGCTTCTTTGTCAAAAATTAGGTGTTCGAAAGCGTGTGGATTGATATCTGGGTCTTCGATTTGGTTCCGTTGGTCCTCTTGTCTGTTTTTATGCCAATACCAGGCTGTTTTCAGTACCTGTAGCTCTGTAGGACTTTGAAGTCAGGAATTGTGATGCCTCCAGATTTTTTTTTTGTTATACAGGATTATTTTGGCTATCCTAGGTTTTTTGCTTTTCCATATGAAGTTGAGTACCATTCTTTTGAGGTCTGTGAAGAATTTTGTTAGGATTTTGATGGGCATTGCATTGATTCTGTAGATTTCTTTGGGTAAGATTGCCATTTTTACTATGTTAATTCTACCTACCCAAGAGCATGGAAGATCTTTCTATTTTCTGGTGTCTTCTTCAATTTTTTTCTTCAAAGATTTAAAGTTCTTGTCATACAAGTCTTCCACTTGTTTGGTTAGAGTTACTTCAAGATATTTTATGCTATTTGTGGCCACTGTGAAGGGTGATTTTTCTCTGATTTCCTTCTCAGCCCATTTATCACCTGTGTACAGGAGGCTAACTATTTTTTTTTTGAGTTAATCTTGTATTCTGCTATATCGCTGAAAGTGTTTATCAATTGTAGAAGCTCCTGGTAGAATTTCTGGGGTTGCTTATGTAAACTCTCATATCATCAGCAAATAGTGAGACTTTGACTTCTTCTTTTCCAATCTGTATCCTCTTGATCTTCTTTTGTTGTCTTATTGTTCTAGATAGGACCTCAAGAACTATGTTGAATAGATATGGAGAGAGTGGATAACCTTGCCTTGTTCCTGATATCAGTGGGATTGCTGTGAGTTTTTCTCCATTTAGTTTGATGTTGGCTGTTGGCTTGCTATATATTGTCTCTATTATGTTTAGGTATGTTCCTTGTATTCCAGCTCTCTCCAAGACCTTTATCATGAAGGGATGTTGTATTTTGTCAAATGCTTTTTTAGCATCTAATGAGATGATCATGTGGTTTTTATTTTTCAGTTTGTTTATAAGGATTACGTTGACAGGTTTTTGTATGTTGAACCATCCCTGCATCTGTAGGGTGAAGCCAACTTGATCATGGTGGGTGATTTTTCTGATGTGTTCTTGGATTTGATTTACCAGCATTTTGTTTAATATTTTTGTATCAATGTTTATGAGTGAGATTGGTCTGTAATTCTCTTTTTCAGTAATGTTTTTATGTGGTTTGGGGATCAGGGTCTGTTTATTTCTTATTATGTGTGTATGCAACTGTTTCTGTGCGTGTGTTTGGGAACCTGTGGAGGCTAGAAGAAGGCATTGGCACCCCAGCTTGAATTACAGGCAGTTATGAGTTGCCTGACCTGGGCACTTGGAACTGAACTTGTGTCCTCTGTAAGAGCAGTATATGTTCTTAGCTGCCACGTCATCTCTCCAGCTCAGACCTTCACCCTTGCTATTCCCTTGACTCCGATAACCATGCCGACAGATGTTTGGTCAGCCTCCTTGAAAGGTCTTAGGAGATGACTCTCTAAGAGAACATAATATCCTTACCCTGCTTGTGCCTAATAACAAATGTTAAAATACAGAGAAGCCGAGTATGTAAGGAGAGATGTAAGAAGCCACTATTAGTTAGTTCTGTAATCTTCACACCACTCTTTCAAAGGTGAGTAAACCCAGCTGGCAAAAGTGACCAAAGATATAGTAGACATCACCAGCTCCATCAATCCTCTAGATACTGTTCATATCTGTAGACTGCTTTATCCGACAACATCAGACAACACACTTCTCTCGAGACCATGTGGAACTTTCACCAAAAGAGACTGCACTCTAGTTGATAAGATGCCAACTAAAGACTTAAAAGAAGAAGAATTATACACTTCAGGCTCTTAGAAACCAATAACAGACAACTGTAAAATCCCCAAGTGCTTAGAGACTAAACAGTAATACTGTAAATAATATTAGAGCCAAAGACAAAAATCTCAAGTGAATTAAAAAATTCTGTGCGATAAATTAAAAAATGAAAATACAACTTGTTAAAATTTGTGGGACACAGTAAAAATAATACTGAGATAAAAATTTATAGTGTAGAATGCACACACAGGAGAAATGAGTCACCTAAGCTTTTAACCTAAACAGAGAAAAGGAACACAAGCAGTAGAGAAAAGAAAATAATGATTAGAGTGGAAGCTGATAAAGTTGAAAAAAAGCAGTATAGGAAAAAAATCAACAAAATAAGGATCTATTTCTTTGGAAGGGCCAATAGGTTAGTAAGTCTCTAACTAGAATAATTAAAAATAGAGAAAACACAAATTACTTGTGTTAGAGATGAAAGCCTGGGCATCACTACAGGTCTAACACAGTGAGAAGATAATGAGAGGAGACTGTGAACAGCCCTATGACCACAATTTACTTAGTCCCTTTTAAGATGTCACCTGTCAAAAGTCACAAAAGAAGAAACAGAAATGTCAAATAGTCATATGTCCATTTTTAAGAACCAAGAAACACTGGGTCTCTATGGATTCTAAGAGGAAGGTTTGTAGCCTTCTTATATGGCCAGTGTTCATGTTCAAGGATACCTTCATAATTAGATCTGAAGCCCCTTTTGTTCTGACCTGGCCTCTTCCTGGTTTCTGGATGGCTGGAGCTCCTTGCAGGAAGAAGTGTGATTGTGTACCCTGTTTTCAGGCCATCAATTGAAAGAATATCTCATTCTACCAGGCCAGCCCTTTGACCTCCTCATTGAATGACTATTCTTGGATGATGTCATCCTCCTGGGGTAGGTGGGGTTGGAATGAGATGATCCATAAGTCATTTGTTTCCCTCCAGCCCCTCCAAGGGATGGGTAAGGACATGAACTCCCTTCCTGTCTCAGTCTCCTATCAACTACCTCTTCGGCCTCCTATCCTGAAGCCAGGTTATGCTATCCCTTCTTCTGGTGCAGAGCAGACACCATGTATCTGTTCCTCCAGGTAGATATTCAGCCTTCTGTTGAACACTGGGTCCCTTCCATGGACATTGAGTCCAGTCTAGCATTTCTAAAACAGACATGGCTCTTTCCCACTTCTCAGACACCTGGCTTTTAAGCCTGGCTCTCTCTGCCCTGCGCATTCCCTGCAGAGTCATGGGTATGATGAGCTCAGAGCCACCGCAGACAGAGACCTGTGCCTGCCCTGCCCTCACCATCTTCAGGAAGGTGGAGAGAGCTGTGAGCTGAGAAGCCTTTTTACAAGAAATTGCAATGCTCTTTCTTTTTCCCCTGATGGCTAAAACCAGGGAATCGAGCATTTTTCAAGGAGAAAAAAAAAGTGCATAAATCAGGATGAACAAATGCCCAAGTTTTGCTCTCCAAATGGAGGGATAAAGTGATAGATGCTGGGAGCTGAGGACTTTATCCCTGTCTTATCAAAGTGACCTCCAGTAAGGTGACACCCCCTCACCTGCAGTTTCTCAAAGGGTGGGAGCAGAGTTTAGGGGGTGTCACAGCAAGCAGGGGCTTACTTTTTTGTCCCCTTTGGCGTGGCTGTTTGCTGACTTCTACTTTCCCGTGCATCTCCATGCTAGTCTTGGTGGTGTGAGGCCTGGCCCCTCCCTTGGAGACCTGCTTGTGGCCCTGCGTTGTCTGGAATATGGGGAACAAGGAGTCTGTCGTCGTCTATCCCCCCCCCCCGCCTCATCACACCTTTGGTTTCCACCATGTTGAGTGTTTCCTGCACTTTCTCAAAGCTGAGAACACAGCTATCTATTTCTTGTTCTTGTACTGAGATCTGGTAGCCATTGTTCAAGTACAAACTTGGGCCAGATGCTTTGAGAAGCTCCAATCCCAACCCTACAGAAAGGGAGGTTCAGGTAAGGAGACCCTACCATGCCCAAGTCTGTGATCATGTATTTTTCTTTCCTTTCCCCTGGTTTTTCGAGACTGGGTTTTTCTGTAGCTTTGGAGCCTGTTCTGGAACTCACTCTTGTAGACCAGGCTGGACTTGAACTCACACAGATCAGCCTGCCTCTGCCTCCAGAGTGCTGGGATTAAAGACGTGCACCACCACTGCCCGAATCATGCATTTTTCTTAAAGCTCCCTGTTCCCACATGCTTTTTGCATATGTGTGCAAGGATGTGTGTGTGTGTGAGAGAGAGAGAGAGACATGCATGTATGCAGTCATGTGCACGTGTGTGAACATAATTTTGGAGGTCAAAGGACAACCTCAGGTGTTCCACCCCAGGAGTCATCAGCATTGTTTTCTAAGACACGGTCTCATGGTCTGGGGCTCACAATTCGGCTAGACTGGCTGCTCATAGAGCCTCAAGGATCCTCCTGTCCTCACTTCCTCAGGGTTGGAATTAAAAGCATCTGCCACCACCTCTAGCTTTTTCTATGGGCTCTGGCTACTGAACTCAGGTCCTTGTGCCTGCATGGCAAACATTTTACTCACTGAGACATCTCTCAGCACCCCCCTCATCGCTTTAACTAAACAAGATCATACCAATTCAGAGTGCAGTAACTGGATGTTACAGATGTTTGCACAATGACTCGTATGCATCAGACACGAACCAAACAGCTGCCATTGTTGTCTGCTTGCTACTTCCTGGATATTTATTTCAAAAAATGACCTAGTTGTTCACTGCTTTTGTTCCCTAAAAAAGAAATGGAAGAAACACAGTGTAACCAAATCTCAATGGTCCTATACATTCTCGACTGTGCCCACACTGGCTGGACACAATGTATACATTCTCCTGCTCTTTGGAGAAATTGTGTGCTCTAATTAAGAAAAAAGAAAGTTTTCTCTGAGCGTATTAATTATCTCGCTTGTCATAGGAGGTATTTGTTCTGGATGACAGGCCGTAATTAGTGTAAGAACAGACTGACGGTCCTGTGAGAAGACAGAACCAGGGGAGGCTGGACCAGTGCCCGCTCGAGAGCGACACTGAGAGTGGGAGGGGCCTCAGGCTGGGCCTCTGGGTTCAGATGGAGGGGTGGGAGAGTAATCTGCCTCTGTGTATTCCCAAGGTGCCCAGGCCACTGGAGTCTTGTGCTTAGCTCCCTGGGGAGCTAGTCACTCTAAGGCTCTCTGCTTGTGTAGGCGTTAACAATGACACTTTCATCCATTCCAGCATGGAACATGGGTGAGGCGCTGATGAGGGGCATGGTTCCCAGGAACTCTGTGCCTTTCCTGCTGTCTTCTAGGGAACTGTCAGGGAGGACAATGTGTGAGGAGACACGCAGCCTTGGTCATGGGACATGAGCTCATGCATTATGGGTTATGGGGAGGGGTAGACATAAGGGAGTGTGGTTCATGTTCTGTGCATTCAGGGAGGGGTTCCAGTTAGTCTAACTGTGTAGAGATCCAGGACTCCACCCTGGCACCTGGGGCAAAGCTATGGATGAGAACACCCTACAGAGAGGGCAGAAGACTCATGGAAACACTGTCGGAATACAGTCTCTCACCTCCAAATCCCAGCCCCTCCATCTTTCCTGGACTGTGTCTTTAAGTCTCTCTCACAGACGACCAGACCTATGAATTACGGATAAGAGCCAAGACACAAGATGGGAGCCCCTCTTCCAGCCTCACTCCTACCCTCCCAGGGACTCCCGTGTTCTGCATCTTTGCCTGCTCTCCAGATAGTTGCAGAGGGCACAGTAGAGTCTGCTGATGCCGCCAGAGAAAAGACCTGATGAACAAGGTGTAGACATCAGGCAAAAGTGACTTAGCTAGCTGCTCTTCTGGAATTCTCTTGCTGTAGCTCCGGGCCCATAGTGATCAATGTGCTTACCATGGAGAAGCCAGGGATAGACAGGCCCTTCCTTTGACATGTTTGCCACAAAACTGGCAAGGTCTTGGGTGTGGGACTTCCATTTTAGGGACCTCCTACATGTCTAGGGGCTGGCAAAGGCTATCTACTATCACCCTTACATGTGTTGAGTGCTGGGACTAGTTGACTCTCTCCAGTGTAGAGGTAAGATGGAGACTAATACAGCTCAGTAGCGCCTTCTTAACACTCATGAGACTTGTTTCCAACACAGCGAGGGGAATGCTCGCCCACCAGAGGAGAGAGATGCCTGGCTCATCTCTGAGATTATGTAAAGGCTTGTTTGGAGGTGTTATTACTGGCAGCATGTTGTGGCACTCACAGACACTTCTATTAGACAGATGTTAAGTGTGTTACTGGGTTTAAGATGCTATTATGATAACACAGGGCCTCTGCTTCACCACAGTTCACACAGAAAGGTTTCGGTGCTTGAGAATATTCCAATTTCAAGGTTAATTAAAAGACGACCACGCTGATTTGCCTTGGGGGGAAATCTCCACGCACACAGGCCACCACGTGAGTGTCAATTTTTATTATCTATGAGCCTCTTTGCCAACCCTCCCTCCCCCAGGTTGTCCTGTCTCAATGTGTTGCAGCAACTCTCCTCCTAAGGAGTTTTGACAAGACATGGGCTCCAATAAATTTTATATAGTCTGTAATGTAGGAAAATCACGGCTTCAGAAAAATAAAACATGTTTTAAATATCAAAGTACCGAAGAATACATTCAAAATCTACAAGGAGGCCTAAAATAATCATGCCCTGGAGGTAATATTAGCATTACACGGGCTAAGATTGTACCAGAGAGGAAGCAGGCACCCTCAAAGCCATGTTCTATGGTCCAGGAGCCCCTCTTCCCCTTTAATGCCAAGACCCCTGACTGAATCTTAGAACACTGGTTCTACCCTTTGCCATTTTAAAGGTTTATTTGTTTGCTTATTATGTGAATGAGTGTTTTGCCTTCATTAATGTATGGTCACCATGTGCATGCTGTGCCCACAGAGGCCAGAAGAGGGCGTCAGATACCTTAAAGCCAGACTTTCAGACGGTTGGTTGTGAGCTGGCAACTAAGTCCTGGTCTCCTAGAGCAGCAAGTGCTCTTTACTGCCGAGCCACCCTGCCAGTCCTTGGTTTTCACCCCTTGAAATACAAGCTAGGTTTAGACAGAAACAAATCATTGCTGTAGTCCCAGTTGTCCCAGTTGGACACTTCCAGGCAGTCACCAGAGAAGTGGATTCCTGGCTGCTGGCCACTGCCTGAGCAGAGCAGCTACAGCCTGTCGGCAGACTAACTCACCAGGAAAACATGATGACTGTCTACGTAAGCCAGACCCTTGGAAGCAGATCAACGGGACTCACACCCAGTCCTGCAAGCCTGGAGCCATCCCCTGAATACTCACACACTTAAGTGCCTGATAGGACCTTGGGAAAATATCTCGGGTTTGGGAAACAATCTCTTCCAACTCCATATACTGTTACTGTTGACTTCTTTGCAGAAGGAGTTCCTGCTGTTTCCACCCATGAGAACAAGGCCCGCTGAGTCACCTTAGCTGAGACATGCTGTGTCTGTATATCTGCAACCCCGCTGCTGTGTCTCACTGCCATTTCCTATGTGATGGTCATGGACCAAATTTCTTCCATCATGAGTGTGTCCTATACATCTTTGTTTTTGCTCCAGAGTATGGTGAAGGCCATTGTCTTAGTTAGGGTTTCTATTGTTGTGAAGAGACCGCATGACCTTATAAGTTACTCTTATAAGGAAAACATTTAATTAAGGGGGCGGCTAACAGTTTCAGAGGTTTAGTCTGGCATGGCAGTATTCAGGTAGATATGGTGCTGGCTGCATCCTGATCAAAAGGCAACAGGAAGCAGTCTTAGTGTCACACTGAGTGAAACTTGAGCATAGATGAGGCCTCAAAGCCCACCGCTACAGAGACACACTTCTTCCAACAAGGCCACACCTACAAGACCACATCTCCTAATAGTGCCACTCCCTATGAGACTATGGGGCCAATTGCATTCAAACCACCATATTCCACTCCCTAGTCCCCAAAGGCTTATAGCCACATCATAATACAAAAATGTATCCAGACCAACTTCAAAAGTCTCTTCGGACACTCATGGCATTCACTGTAATCCCCTGTAAAAATAAAATAAAACAGACCACATACTTTCAATATTTAATGGCACAGGATATACATTACAAAACATGGGGAAGGGGACATGGTGAGGAAACATTGGACCAAAGCAAGACTGGAAACCAGCTGTGCAAACTCTAATCTCTGCATCTCCATGTCTGATGTCAAAACGCTCTTCAGATCTCCATCTCTGTTTAGCTTTGTTGACTGCAATGCATATCTTTGTCTTGAACTGGCTCCATTTCCTGTTAGTAGTTCTCCTCAGCAAGTATCCCATGGTTCTGGCATCTCCAACATCTTGGGTCCTCCAAGGCAACCCACATTTCAATTTTACAGCTTCACAAAATGACCTCTCTGGGTCTGCATTCAGGGTCACTCCTGACACATGCCTGGTTTCTGTGACTTTCTACAGGTGTAGAGACAAATTCCATAGCCCCTCCCTTTTATCCTTAACTCCAGAACCATATGGATGAAGCAAGTTCTGCTACTTGCTGGGGATGAAACATGGTCCCCTCATTTAACTATATCTTCACCAGCTTTCTGTTTGCTTTTGCTGTCTATGCTTGGCTGTTCCTGAACTTGCTCTGTGACCAAGTTGGCCTCAAACTCCGAGATCTGCCAGCCTCTGCATCCCAAGTGCTGAAATTAAAAATGTGTACCACCACACTGGGTTGTAAACTTTTCTTTAATTCTTTTTTCACAAGTTGGAAACTTAGCTGGGTGGCATCTTGCCCTAAGGTCGCCACTCCCTTTATTCCATTTCTTAATCCGCTATTTCCTTGAACAGTGACCTCCCAACCTTGGTCTGGATCCACACTGAACTCTGAGCAGATGTGAGATGTAGCCACTGTCAGCATTCTGGTTCCGTTGGCCAAAGGGCCCTGAGGAGGCAAGACAGATGCACTCTTGGTTTGAGGGTTTTATAGCATTATTGCCCTAGTTACTTCTGCTGCTGTAATCAAACATGCCTGAGAAAGCAGCTTAAGAGAAAAAAGGCTGGGTTTGGTGCAGTTTAAGGTCCCCTTCTCTCCTAGAGATTGCGTGGAGATGTCAGAGCCTCTCACCACCTTTGTCCTCTCTGCAAGGCTCCTCAGAAAGACTTCTCAAACATTCTTGCAGTTGCTTGAATCTGTGAAGGACAATGGGACCGCGGAGATTGGAGGCTATGGAAATCCTTGTTAGTTCTTCTTTTAGTCATGGTTCTCTAGAGAAACAGAGCTGAGCAAATGAAATATATATATATATATATATATATATATATATATATCTGTATTAAATACATAATGAAAATTTATGATTTATTAGTGTGACTTACAGGCTGTGGTTTGACTATTCCAAAAATGACTGTCTCTCAGTGGGAAGTCCAAGAATCTGATAGTGGCTCAGTCTACCCCCGAGGCTGGATGTCTTGAGTAGCCTCCAGAGTACACCATAATCCCAAAGAAGTAGGAACTCATCATACAGTGAAGGAGTGGATTTGCCTTTGAGAGTGAAGGCAAGCGAGCAAAGAGCAAGGAATTACTTCTTTCATGTCCTTCATATAGGCTACCGCCAGAAAATGTGGCCAAGATCTAAGGGTGGTTGAGGGCTGAGAATATGTGTCAGTCACTAAGGTACTTCCTGTGCAACCATGAGGACCTGAGTTTGATCCCTAGAACCAATGTAATTCCGGCACAGGGTAAGTGGAGACAGAAGGATGGCTAGAACTCGCTGAGTACATACATGTATAAATGCACACATAAAAGAACAGATGGTGTGGCTGTGTGGGAAAATGCAGATATGAGCGAGCAAACCGATGAATGAATGGATGCATCCTACCCTCATGCCAACACAGGCTAGTGAATGGGAAATATGGATATAAGGTCTGCCCCTCAGGCTTCTGATTTATGTGACTACCCTTGTCCAAAAAGTTTGCCTGAGGCTAAAGTGAAGTTTTAGATTAATTCCATTGGCAGAGGAAATCTTAAAACAGCATAGTATAGACTAGCATGTGATTATAGGTATTCATTCTGATGAATATTTATAATAAAACTGAGCAAGCTGAGCAAATAAAAATGCAAAATGTACAGATAGAGAAAAGGGGTACCAGGAAATGGAATTGAGCTAAATCCTACTCTATTCCACTGTAGACATGAGAGCGCTGTTTCTGACAACCCCTTTTGCAGAAATATGCTCAGCTACATAGGAGCCTAACATTTTACTGTTTCCATGGCAATGGATCTTAATTATATTAAGTGTCTGGACAGCAAGATCACCAGGAATGTCAGCCAGCAGCTTCATCTGCTAATACCAAGTTCCACTGGGTTCTGGCACTATTCCATGGTTGCCGATATGAGTATTTACCATTGGCAACATTTGATTACGTCTCTCTCTGAATAGCCCCACCCTTTTCTCAGCACCTCCCAATTTTTCAAAACCAGACACTGGGCTTGTCCCAGACTTATTGTCTATAGCTCCCATAGTTCGTGGGACCTAATGAGTCCACTGGGGTCAGAACTTGCTTTATGTTGTAGAAAAGCCAGCAAATAGTGCTTCTGTTTTGAGCACAGAACATCACCCTATCCACACATGGAACTATGCTCCATTTCCTGTTCAAGGTTTGTCACAGTCTAAATGGGAAATGTCCCACAAAGGGTCCTTTGTTTAGTGACGCAGTCCTCAGCTGCTGGTGTCATTTTGACAAGCTGTGGCATCTTTAGAAAGTGCCAGATTAACTACTACAGTTTGCCCACAAGTCACAGAACAGACTCTTCCGAACCAGTCCAACCACTAAGGGACAGGCTTACATTCTCATTCTCTTTCTCCCCTCCCCCTCCCTGTCCCTCTCCCTTTTCCTCTTCTTCTCCTCTCCCTCTCTCCCCCTCTTTCTCTCTTCCTCTCTTTCCTCCCCACTTTGTTTCACACCAGTTAGGCCAACCCGTGTGCAAACCCCTCTACACCGCTGCGGATAGGCCCACAAGCCACTCCTACCACAGGCTGTCCCCAGCATGATGGATTTTATCCCCTCAAGCTGTGAGCCCAGATAGTGTCTTCCTTCCTCATTTTAGCTGTTTCTAACCATGTATTTGGATACAAGAGAGTTGAGAAAAGCAAGGTCCAAAGAAAACATCTTTCCTTCCAGGAATCCTTACCCAGCAGCTGCTCTGGAAGGCTTCCTTCCAGGCTTTCTACACTCACAGTCTTTAGTTAGATTTAGTGATGCTTGGGCTAGGCAATGTAGCCATCCCCTATCTCCCTACTTCAGATGCTTGTCTGTGCCAGCTCTCATGAGCACAGAAAGAGTGTGTCCATGTCCAGGCTTCTACTCTTTGCATCCAAATGCGGGCTATGACTCTCACTCAACCCAAGTAAGTACCTAAGAAATTACAGAACTCACTCGGGTGCTCTCTGCTAGTAATGAAGTCAGAATCAGTAGAGTTTATGCAGAGGAAGGAGTTCAGCACACATCGTGATATTAACCTAGATTTCAGCTTGGAGTCTCTGGCTTGCTGGTCACCAATTCACTGTGTGTGTGAAGCTAATTAAAATAGTCACGGTATTGAAGACATTAGCCAGCACTCCAGTTCTTTCGGGACACAGAGAGAGAGAACCATGGGAATGTGGAACTCAGCAGATATCTGCAACATAAATGGCCTCTATAGGTGGTGTGGACACCTCCCCGAGGAGCATCCTAGATGATCAGCCTACTTGAGGCCAGAGCTACGGTTCTCACAGCCAACTGTCATCAGAAGCTTATATCTGCTCTGAAAGTGGGGCTCCATAGGTACAGAACAAACTTTTTTAGGAAATGGCTATTATGATGACATTATATAACGCTTGCACAAAAATTAAACTCTAGAATTGATAATGTTAATCACTCCAGTTTGAAGCATGACTTTCTTTCTGCATGGCACCTTCATTTATTTGGGATAGATTGTGAAACTTACCTTAGCATGCCACCTCTCCTGTTATCCCAGGGCTAGGGGACAACTATTCCTTGTAGGGCAAGTAGGTTAGCTGGTGCGCATGTCCTTTCCAGTCCCCGTGTGCACAGTTCATTCATTCAGGACGGTCAGCACTTCATCCAGTTCTTTTCTGACCCGTGAGTGTCCTGATGAGCAGCAGGTCACTTGTCTACCATGGGCTCTGTGTGAGTAGGTCAGCATTTCTCTCTATTATTACAGTTGCTACCTTGTCTTGTCTGTATGGCAATCGGACTCTCATGCATCTCAGAGAGGATCTTTGTTGATTGGCTCTGTGAGACTCCTGCAGGTTTGAACATGTCTTCCCCAAGATTAGGAAACTTTCCAAAACCACTTCACATACATGGGTCTTTTCTTTCCCATGATACTTTTAAGGACACTCTTTGCTTCTCAAAGATGTCCCGTAGCTTTCAAACGCTTTCTCTTAGTGTGTTGGTGTCAACTTCACACAAGTCAGAGACATCTGAAAAGAGGGAATCTCAATCAAAAATGCCTGCACAAGATTGGCTTATGGGTAAACCCATGGGGCATTTTCTTGATTGACAACTGGGAAGGCCCGGCCCACAGTGGGCAGTCCTACCCACTGGGTTGTATAAAAAAGAAGGCAGAGTAAGCCATGGGGTGCAAGCCGGTAAGCAGTGTTCCTCCATGGTCTTGGCTGCAGTTTCTGCCTCCGGGTTCCTGCCTTGAGTTTCCTGCCCTGACTTCCCTTTATAATAGACTGTAAACCGGAAGGGGAAACAAACCCCTTCTGTTCTAAGTTGCTTTGGATCGTGATGTTTTATCACAGCAGCAGAAAGCAAATGGAGGCACCACACTTCCTTATTCATTTATTTTACCTCAGTTAAATATTTCTTTCATCGACAATTTTTTTCTTCTACCTGATCAGTTCCACTGTTGAAGTGGTTGACGTTTTCTTGGCCCCTTAGGCAGTGCATTCTTCAGGGTTCTAGTTGACATTTTTTTGTGTGATCTCTCTGTGGATTTCCTCACTCTGCTTGTGAATAGGTTCCTGATCCCATTAAGTTATCTGTCTATAACCTCATGTATCTCATTAATTTCTCTTTGAAAACATTCTTTGGAATTCCTCGCTAGGCAATATATCAACCTCATTTGCTTAGGGGCCTGTCTTCAGGAATTTTGTGTTTCTTTGAACTGTCATGCTTTCTCATGCTCCCCGCAGCTTCGTGCTGGTATCTTCCCCTCTAGTGGGTCAGCCAGCTCTGCCAGGGTTGCACGGTATCTGTCATAGAAAGGGGCTTTCTGCGGATGGTGGGTTGTAGGTTCTGATTGTGCAGGCTGTACTGGCCTCAGTTCCAGGATTGCTCTTGGGTTGTGGCATCTGTATGTTCTTCCATGGCAGTAAAGGTTGGTGGTATCTGTCATGTGACTATGGACTGGGCTGCACAGACTAGAAGGCTGAACTCCCAGCCGTGGAAAGTTCTTGGCCATCCTAGATGTGGTGTCCCTGGCTGCAGATGCTGTACACTGGTCACTTCCAGAAGATGGAAAACTGACTGATGGACATCGGTGGCTGGGGCACAGCATTCTTGGTATTGGATGGTCATACCTGGGAGCCAACCAGCATCTGAGCCAGGCTGATAGACCCATTCTGGTACCTGTCAGCATTGCAAGGCTGCACAGATGACCTCACAGAGACTGTGTGGCTAAGTGTATTCATAAAGTCCTGTCTAGACACTCAAAGGTCGGTGAATGGACCAACCATCTACCTCCCAGGACGTCACAGGCTGAGATTCAAGAATAGGCAGCTCAACTGCTTCTGGGGCTGCAGGAGCTCAGGCAGTACTTCTTAGAGCCATTTAAGAAGTGATGCTGAGTTGACCTCCAGTGTTACAGGTGGGTGGGGGGTCACTCCTCTGAACCCTAGACTTCTGTGAGTCAAGTTACTCAGGACTGTCTGTTCAGCTGTTTCCAGGACTGAAAATGTTTAGGTGGGGGCTGCTGGCTTCTTCTTCCTGTCATCGGAAGGGGAACCCCCAGGGGGCTTCTGAGGCAGTAGGCAGGTCTCTCAGCTGTTTCTCCAGGATGCCGAAGAGTGAACTACGCAAGATGTCCTGCACAGGTGTTTTTGGGGTCACGGGTGGGTGGACAGAGCCATGCGATTTCTGGGTACTCTGCAGGCTGAGGTCTCACAATGGGCGACTCTGATGCATCCAAGGCTGTGGGAGGGTGAGCATGATCTCAGGACAGCTCCCTGCAGCAACAGCTGGGCATGGAAGGCGTGTGAGTACTGCACCCTGCTGGGGACAGCACCTCAGCTGAGGCCAGTTCTTCAGTCTGGACTCAGGCTTGCAGATGTCTCTGGAATTTCCTGCACTGAGGATCCAGGTATCAACGGTGAGGGTGAGTTAGCTGGGGATGGTCTCCTGCTTGCCCTCTGCCCATCATGGCATGGCCTTCTTGGTTCAGGTTACCTCTTTGGTGTTAGAAGTGGAGATACACTATATTTAGACTCTTTTTGTGAGGCGGCCATGTTTCTCCCTGCTCTGAAACATCCCTGCCCCTTGCCCTGCCCTCAAGTCTTCTGCCTCAGGCTCTATAGAAATTGCTGTTGTCTTTTGCTTGTTTTTTTTCTACATGGGGGAAGTTCACTGGATATCCAGCCAGCAGCTTTGCTGATGTCTGATCAGCTTTACCTTAGTGACTCTATCTACCCTCGCATCTGCACTGAGCCATTGATCCCACGAAATGACACTCAGATGAGTCCCTAGCTGGCCACTCCTTGTCCCACCCTCCAGTTCTATGCTGTGGCTTTCAGTCTCTTCCCAGCCTGAGGGATTTCCATCCCCTGGGCTATGTCCTTTACTGGTCCCAGGTCTCCTAGTTCACCCCTCCAGGTAGGACACGGAGCCAGTGCTTCTGAGCAGTTTGTTCAGGGCTCAAAGGAGCCACTCTTCACCTTTGCCCCAGTAATGAACCAAGCAACTTACTAAGCAGGTGACTGTCCTCATGGCTGTCATGGATCTGTAAGCACTCACAGTTTGACATTAGCTTCCAAAGAAGGGCTGTTGGCAGATCTTTCTAAAATTAAAACAAAAAGAATATGACAGCGGAGAAAGGATGCACCAAGCCTGCTGGTCTAGGGGATCTCAGCAAATGGCACAATGCTGCGATTTGAATGAGAAATGTTCCTCACAGGCTCATGCATTAGGATACCTGGTCTGTTGCTGGTGGAACTACTTAAGAAGATCATGCTTGGTGGGGTTCGACACTTTATAGGTTGGCCTCAATCACTTTTTGCTTCCTGAGTGTGGATGCAATGTGTTTAGCTGACTGCCTATTCCCACCACCACCTCTTCACTCTCTACTGCCATGAATGATCGCATCCCCTGAAACTGTGAGCCAACCTAACTTCTTCTTCCCTTAAGTGGGCGAGGAGCCTGGGGCTTGAAGCTCTATGAGTGGGTGACTTTGTCTATATCCCATTTGTATTTCCATCTTCTAATGGAGTCCACCATATTCACATTTGTTGAATAAATCATTGCCTTGGAAGATATGGTTTGGGAGGAAAGTAAGAAACAGACAAAGTGGGAGAAAGGAGATGGAGGTAGGGGACCCTCAACTTGGACCACCGAGGTTTCAGGAGCTGCTGAGTTCAGGGAAATCCCTCACTATGTTAGAAGAAGGGCATGCTGGACTAATCCTGTCATCTGAATGTTTCAGGTTGGACCCTGAATCTGGATCAACATTTATTAGAGGAGCTAGGGAGCGAAGGGCAGAGTGGAACAGTGTACAGCAAGTCTGTCTGATGTGGGAAAGTGCTGTTGCTAAGGAGGACCAGTTTCTGTTAGTGTATTTCTTGGATGGTGTGTGTGTGTGTGTGTGTATTGTATGTGATTGTGTGACTGTGTTGCTTATGGCATGCTCAGTGTATATGATTATGTGTGTTGTGGGCCCATATATTCTATCTATTCTGTGGGTCTCTCTGTGTCTTATGTGCATGAGCATTGTGTGTGATTGTGCTACATGCTGTATGGGTAACATGGATGTTTTATTCATTTTTTGGGGTGTGATGAATGTGTTGTGTGCTGCATTCATGTTGAGCTATACACCATGCACATTTCAATGATATGTGTGTTGCATGTGGTATACACATGCATATTCCATATGTTAGGTACATTGTGTGTACTGTGCTCATCTGCCTCCTTCCCAATGAATCTCCCATTTCCACACACTAAAAAAACATTCCTCCCATGCATCTCTGGTGCTTCAGCCTTAGGCATGATCCCCTCTTTCCTCTATGATTCCACTAGCCTGGGCCACAACCTCCTCCGTTTCTCCCCAGCAACTCCCAGATGACTCCTGCCAGGCTTCATGAGCCCTGTGAGCCTTGATTTAGAGTGAGTGCCCTGTGTGCCTATGGCATGAATGTGCATACTGCACAGGGGTATGGATCATGACTGCCTTGGTCCCAGAGCCCTTCTGGGTCTGTGTTCACCATGTGCCCACCAGGTGTGGCTTCCACATGCAACCCCAGCTGTCTTTCACCCATGGGAACCACTCCTTCCTGAAACAGCACTGCCCACTGCACTCTGCTCAGGGTGGTGTGGCCAGAGCAGGCAGCAGTGGCCATGGAGTCAGATGGAAAATGTGTCCTCATCCTATGTGAGGAACATGGTGGCCTGAATCTGTTCTAGAAGAGACCTCCAAAACCTTCTTCCCAGATCTATGAAGCTGACCTTGTTTGGAAAGGGTCTGCGTGAATGTATTTAAACTAAGGACAGTGAGATAGATTGGGCAAGGCTTGGACTCTGACAGTCAATCCTGAGAGAAGATATCTGGGCATGCAGACATGGCATAACGCTGGAGATTGAGGCTGCGGTCACAAGCCAATTGATTCCAGAGCCACCAGGGACAGGAAGGCACAGGAGGGATGGTCCTCTAAGGCAGGGGTGGAGTCTGGCCCTCATCACTCATCTGCAGTCATATGAATGAGTGTCCCCCAGAAATGTCAGGCAGTTGGTGACTTGGATCCCAGTTGGTGCCAGTTTGGAATATCTAGGAGATGTGACATTGTTGAAAGACGTATGTCACTGGAGACAGACTTTGAGGTTTTAAAAGAGCCACCACATTTTAGTTAGCTCTCTGTTTCCTGCTTGTGGTTGAAGATGTGAACGTTCAGCTGCTCTTGCCACCTACCACCTTCTATCTCTGCTTGACCAGCAGGGATGCTAACCCTCTGAAACAATAAACCCCCAATAAACTCTTCCTTCTACATGTTGCCTTGGTCATTGCATTTTATCACGTTAATAGGAAGTTAACTAATATACTCCTTGTTTCCATAATGTTAGAGAATCAATTGCTGGTGTCTTAAACCATGTAGCTTGTGCTAATTTGTTCTGGCAGCTACAGAGTGTCCAGTTAGTCAGAGAGGAACAGGCAATCAGACACCCTGTCACTGTCCACACACGGACTGAGTGCATTTGTCCCAAGAAATACAGATCTTAGAATGCCAAGTCTACCCTGAATGAGTAAGTGTCCCCAGACACACCATGAGACATTTAATACCAGAAACCCAGCTTCTACTTATGCCAGAACTCTGAGCAGGCCCTTCCTTAATGCATCTGGTTGCCATAGCAACTCCAGACATCTGTTTCTCCTTATGAGCAGCCGAGTCATGGTCATTTAAGTAGAATCTGAAGCCAGTTGTAGCTTAGAGGAGTGAGACTCATGGGGCAGAAAGGTCCCTTGCGAACTTGTAGTGTTTAATCCAAGCCTGTGGAGCAGGTGGAAAGCAGTTGCCACAGTGGTGGGATGGGCACCAAAGCCAGGAAGCCACAGGAAAGAGAGCACAGGTGTTGTGATATGGGAGGGGACCACAGTTCTGGGCACAGCCTGGGACTCTGGGCAGATGCTCTGGGAAATTGTACCTCTTCCCTCTGGGGTGGAGAGGGCAGACATAGTGGAAGATACCACCAGCTAGGCAAGAGAGGAGTGCCCTGACGTTCAGGGGCAGTGTGGCCTGCAGGGGAGACAGGAGGCAGAAGAAGGGAGGCAGAGAGACCCTTGTTCATCAGGATTAAGGGCCTGTGCTGCCACATTGGAGTGATATGAGATGACTCTGCCAGGCCCAGCTTGTCTGAAGGACTCGGGTGACTTAAAATTGTACAGAAACATTCTCTGCCAGGAAGTCTGATGCCACTGCTCTCATGGTAGGTTAGAGGAGCTGGGAAAGGAGCTAACTGGTCCTTGGCCTTACCATTCTACTAGTCATTGTCAGGATGCTCTCGGGGAGTGACACAGTAAGGTTGGACAGATGGGGTGGGCACAGGGAGGACATGTAGACTCTAGGACAAGACTCCATGCACAGTAGGGGCGTGAATCTGTACCCATGAGCTATTCTGTCTTAGGTGACCAAGTGGGATGAGAAAGTGTCATATCCACCAGCATTCTCTGCCATCCTTGCTTACTTTTTCCTTAGAAAGAAAATTCAAGTGTGTGTGTGTGTGTCTATGTGTGTGTGTGTGTCCTCTGTGTGTGTCTGTGTGTGTGTGTGTATGGGTATACTCACCCATGTGTACATGCATGTGGAAGTTAAAGTGACTGTCTGGTATGGTGCTGTCTAGTTTTATGTCACCTTGATACAAGTAGGAATCATCTGGGAAGGGAGAGCCTCAACTGAGAAAACCCACTGACAAGAACAGCCTGTGAGGAAGCCCGACATGGATGTGAAAGGGCTCGATTCACTGTGGGTGATGCTTCCCCTGATCTGGTGGCCTTTGGTGCTAAAAGAAAGCAGGCTAAGCAAGCCATGAAGAACGAACCAGTGAGCATCACAGCTCCATGGCCTCTGTCAGTTCCTGCTTGAACTCTTTCCTTGACCACACTAAGATGTAGAACTGTAAGATGGAACCCTTTCTTCCCTAACTTGCTTCTGGTCATTGTGTTTTATCACAGTGGAAACACTAACCAAGACAGCTTCTTTTTCTATAACTCTCTACCTTACTTACAGAATAACATTTATTGAATTTTTTCTACAACTCTCCACCTTACTTACAGAATAACCTTTATTGAATTTGTTGGCAATTTCATGCATGTATATGTTGCATTCTGATACTGCAACCCCACCTATTCCCATCTCCTCTTGTGGGATTCCTAACAGTGGGATCAGGGGCTGTCTCCAACTCTTTTACAGGCTTTTGGGACCCTACTCCTTATACTGGGTCACCTTGCCCAGCCTTAATACATGGAGAAGTGCTTGGTCTTACTGTATCCTGATAAGTCATGCTTTGTTGATACTCTTGGGAGACCTGCCCTTTCCTAAACAGAAATGAAGGAGTAGATGGGGGTGGGGGGAAACAGGGGGATGGGGAAGAGGTATGAGAGGAGAGAAAAGAGAGGAAACTGTGGCCAGGATGTAAAATAAATAAATAAATTTTTGAAAGATTATATATATATATATATATATATATATATATATATATATATATATATATATGAGAGAGAGAGAGAGAGAGAGAGAGAGAGAGAGAGAGAGAGAGAGAGAGAGAATATGCCTCAGCAGCATGCCTACAGGTCAGTCTGATGGAGGCAATTCTTCAGCTGAGGTTTCTTCTTTCTGAGTTTGTATAAAAGTTGACAGACAAGCAAAGTGTGACACCACCCAGCAGCAGCATAGTTGTAGAGAGGGCAGCAGGGCTCCGGCATGGGGAACCCATCACAGAACTTGGCTTCCTGGGTTAAGAAAGAGCAGGTCCTGCCCTGGCATCTGAAGTGACCAGCTAGACTAACTGGCTCTCAGCAAGTCCCAGGTACCCTCCTATCTCAACCTCTCCAGAGCTGGGACTGAAGGCCTGTGCTGCCATCCCTGGCTTTCATGTGGCTTCTGGAGGTCCAACCCAAGCCCTCAAGAAGCGAGTGCTTTCCTCACGGAGACTCTTCTCCATCCTGATGCTCTTTTTTCATGTTCTAAAAGAGACACTGGCATGGAGTCCATGCGGAAGAAGTAGCTGTTGATGGACTGAAAGACTCTAGGGCCCAGAGACCGACAGAAGGTCCTTTTCAACTTGCTTTACCAAATAAAAATGGAATATGAGTGGCTACCTTAATTTCAGGCAACACATATAGTTTTTCATTATAAATTCTTCTGAAGTCATGTGTGTGAGAAACTCATTCTGAAGAAGTATTTGTTGGTCTGAAATTTAAATTCAACTAAAATCTGGGCATCCCGAGTCACAGTTGGAACCCAGCACCGAGGAAGCTGAAAGAGGAAGACAGTTGCAAGTTCCAGGCCAGGTTGGGATTAATGATGAGTCCTGGATACCAAGTCTCTAAAAGAAAAAGAAGAAAGAACAAAAGACCAGGAGCCTTGGGAGATGGATTAGTACTTACAGGGCTTGCTGAACACTCATGGAGACTGGATTTCAGGACCGCAGAACCCACGTAAACACTGGGTGGGTGTGGTGACTTGAACCATGTAATTGTGGCTGGAATGTGGGACAGGGGATTCCTCAGGCAAGCTGGTTTGTGAGATTAACCATATTGGTGGCCTCCAGATTTGACTGAGAAACCCTGTCTCAAAGAATAAGGTAGAGCACACACACTGGAGAGTAAGAGGGGGGTACCTGGAGATTCTTGCTTACGTGCAAACATGTAAGCACACACACCACACACACACACACACACACACACACACACACACGAAAAAGAGGTGGGAAACCCTTCAGTTGGGGAGTCTGAATTTTATCTGGTGATTCAACTCTAAGAGGGAAGACATTTATTGTTATTTTAAGAAGCTACTTTAGCATTTGGACAGTGGACAGAGGCACAGAAGTGGCTGGAGGCAAACCCTTCACTGTTCCTACCCCTTCCTTCCTGCTTTTACAGGGCCCCATGAACTATGTACCTTACACCTCTTTACTTTTCAGGTGAACAGACACCTCCCTGCCTAGTGTAGAAGCCTCACTCAGAGGCAGAGTGGGAGAAGGCTCATCTCGGCTGCAACCCAAAATGCTGATTTGTTAAGGCCTCCTTCTGAGACCTTAGGGACAGGCAGCATGCTGAGTGCAACCTGCCTGCTTGCTCCAGTTGTTCTGACTAATTTAATGACAGAAATGGGGCTGATTAATCCCAGATACTCGGCTGGCATTTAATCTCACTGAATGTTAGACAACAATCTCATTATGTGTTTATGTCTTCAACATGATAGGCAAGGAATGAAATCAAGCCATAAAATCAATTATTTCAGCAGAAATTGTCATAGAAGACAAAACATCATCAGGAGACAAAAGCAGTTATGATTAGGGCTTAATTTGCCCTGTGCTGGTTGTGAACCCTGTATGATGCCCCACAAGGCTCACCCAGGCAGGCTATTGCAAGCCCTGACACTGGTAACAAAGGGGGCCTTGGTGTGAGTCTTCCTCCTCTGTTTCCCACCCTCTGAATCTACCTAAGAACTGGAGAAAATGCTGGAAGATGGCCCTGAGTTTGATCCCCAGGAACCCAGTAAAAAAAAAAAAAAGCCAAGTATGGTATCAAGTGCTTGTAAACTCAATGCTGAGGAAGTAGAGGAGACAAGCGTGTTCCCAGGGCTTGTTAGGTGGCCAGTCTAACTGAATCACTGAGTTCAAGGTTCAGTGTGAGATACTTTCTCAAAAAAATGAGATGAAAAGATACTGAAAAAAAACCCCACATGGTACCAACCTCTGGCTTATGTGCATACATGCGTGCACATGCATGCTCACATGCCCCACACCATATATACATGTGTACAAATATACATGGACACGCACAATCCCCCACACCATCTATACATGCTTATACACATACATGAACATGCATACACACCATATAAACATGCATACACACATACATAGACATGCACAACACATACACATACACCATATTATAGACACATGTATACACATATATACATGAACACACACACTACAAGTCACGTACCATACATACATACATGCATGCATACACCCCCCAGATATATGTACATACACATACCTGGACATGCACACCACACACACACCATATATACACATATACATGGACATGCACACCATACAACACACCCCATATATAAATACACATACACATGCATACATGGATATGTACACCACATACACACACCATGTATACACACATACATACATGGACATGCACACCACAGACAGACACACACACACACAAGAACTCTCAATAGGTAGAACTGGATTTGAAGGATCATAACTGAACTGCAGAAAGGCCACTTCTTGCTCATTGCCTCATCTCCCTCAGTCAAGGGTCACATACGGACTGCGATACATACAACATACAATCATATATCCTTGAGTTACTAGGAAGCAGAGAGGGGAAAAACCCAACTGCAAGTCAGAAGACAGATCATTTGACTAAAACCTGCTACTTTCCACTTCAGAAGGTTTCTGGTAAAACCTCAGTTTCCCCATTTGCAAAGCATGGGGTTAGTGAGACGTGGCTTTCTCATGACTGGTGTGACCTTCCCTCAGAGAAGATGCTGATACTGGGCTTGTGTTCCTTTGCATGGCATCCAGGCTGCCCGCCAGCAGCACATTGTGGGTATTTGTCATTTGAACAACCCATTGGCTTCAGAGCAATCACCCAGAGGAGCTGCGGCACAAAGACAGATAGGCCAGGAATGACCTGTGCCTGCTCGTGGGGAGACAGGGGGAGCAAGGATCCATCAGGCAAATGGCACCAACACCTGCTTGCTCATAGCACTTCTAGATTAAAAACATAATTTCCCTGATGTCTCCAACCCTGATGTATGAGATACTTCTAGAGACAGCAGAGAGCTGAGAGGGCCTGGGGGCACATCTGTGACCTCCATGGTTGGACTGGTGACAGTGAGGAGTCTTTGGTTGTTTGCTTCTGTAATTCAAGCTCAAGCACAAGTGTTTAAAACCCTGTGATGTGCAGTCACCTGTTTGGCCATCTACACAGGCCTGTGAGTGAAGGTGTGAATGGGAGACCATTGTGTTGGGTATAAAACAAGGCTGTTAAAGGTGGGACAGCTCTGCTGACTTAGACATGCCCACTGGGTGAGGAAACCAAGGCAGAAGTCTCATTCCATGCTTATTCTTGGCACCTGCATTAGATACTGTGCTGTTGCTGTGAGCTAATGCTCAGAGAGAAAGCAGCTTAGGGAAGGAAGGGCCTGTGTTGATTTAGTTCTGGAGGGATTGAGTCTGCCATGGCAGGAAAAGCATAGTGGTTTGAGCAGCAAGCTGGTCACATTTTATCACATAGGAGGCAGAGAGAGAGAGAGAGAGAGAGAGAGAGAGAGAGAGAGAGAGAGAGAGAGAGAGAGAGAGAACAGGAAGTGGGGTGAGCCTATAAACTCCTTTTTTCCCCCAAATATTTATTTATTATGTATACAATATTCTGTCTGTGTGTATGCCTGCAGGCCAGAGGAGGGCACCAGACCTCATTACAGATGGTTGCGAGCCACCATGTGGTTGCTGGGAATTGAACTCAGGACCTTTGGAAGAGCAGGCAATGCTCCTAACCTCTGAGCCATCTCTCCAGTCCCCGAGCCTATAAACTCTTAAAGCTTACCCTCAGTGGTATACTTCCTTCACCCCAATATTGCATTTATCTCCTCCAAACAACATCACCAACTGGGGACTAAGTGATCAAATCCATGGGCCTGTAGGGGACATGTCTCATTCAGACCACCATAGTGCCATTTGCCTGACAAAGATCATTCGATTCTATTACCAGAGAAGCAAGTGAAGCATCGGGATGTAATGTGACTTTGAAATCACAGAGTTAGAAATGGAAGGCCCTGAGGCTGGTCCCAGATTAAAGGCAGTAGGTGGGGACTTCCCTCCCTTTCCTAGCTCTGCCACACAGGGTCCTGAGGCTAGGCATTTTCCTTTCCTTAGGCCTGGTAAGGGAGGGGGAAGGCTGGACCTGGAGCTTTCTCTGGCAAACTTGATCCTATCTGCCTATACTGAGGTTTGTTCGGTTCTGGGAAACACCGGGATGAGCAGTAAGGATATTAGCAGAAAGCTGATGTGATCTCCTCTCTTTCCCTTCACAGCCACCCTGGGCACAGGGCTGTGGGATTCCTTGGGAACTGTGTCATTTATGCCTCACCTCTGTCTCTCTCTCTCCTGAGGCTCACATTTGTCATCTTCCCTGAGCTTCCATCCTGGAAGCAACTTGAAGTAGTTGGTAAAGATTAGAGAGTTTGCAAACCTTCCACGTGTCGGGATTTTCCCGCCAATGGCAGGGCTCACAGTGTGATCATCACCTATACACAGTGACTCCATCTTTAAGGGAGCTAATAGCCAGGCGTGGCATTTCTCTTGCTGGATCTGAGGCATTTAGAGTATCTACAGAGAGCTGGGACCCTCACTTGCTGAGATTTTAAAGCACCAACACCAGCTGCGGAAGCTATGGAGTTTATACAAATGAGAAATGGGTGGGATTGATAATCCTAATCGTCAATTTGAGGAGACAGAATCACTTGGGAGATGACCCCTGGCAATGCCTGAAGGGGACTGTCTCGATTAGGCTAATCAAAGTTCCAAGATCTGCCCTCAGTGGGCAGTGTCATTCTCTGGCCTGAGATCCTGGACTGTTGTAAAAGAAGATGATGAGCTGAGCCCACACAGCCACTTCTCTCTGATTCTTGGCTACGGCTACATCAGGACCAGCTACTCTCAGCCCTTGCTGTTGTAACTTCCGACCACAGTGGACCTTGAACTATGATTCAAACTAAATTCTGATTCCTTAAACTGTTTTTGTCACACCGACAGGAAAGAGAACCAGTACAATTGGGATGCTCCAGGAAGCTGAGTTCTGCTCTGGTTCTGTTCATGTTATGGTCTCACCTCTTCTGGGACAGGTGACATTTCTACTGAGTTTCTAGGGCAAGAAAGAAGGGTTTTAGGAGTGCATGAGAATTCAAGCATACACACAGGCGTGTGCATTGTCTGAACATGGTCCAGCGCCCCTTCATGAAGATCAAAGGGCAGAGATAAAGACGGCTGGGGGAGTGATGGACGGCCTAGGAAGCAGAGCATCACAAATGCATGGGGACTTATGCTGGCCTTCCCGAAAGCACAAAGGGAAGCCATGCTACGGAGCTTTTGTGCTGGCAATACAGAGCATATGGTGCTGTATCGTATATTTATTACCTCATTTGTGTATTTTAACATTTATTGAGTACCTACTGTTTGTCGGGGGCCATGCCTCAGCCACTGGAGAAGGAAAAATAAGGAAGTCTATTAGGAAAAAGGGAACGTGGATCATTAGCTCACAATTATCATTACAGTGACAGAGAGGCTCACACAGCATGCTCTGGTAAACAGGAGGGAGGCTCAATCCAGGAGGGAAAGCAAGCATGAGAGTTGATTCAAAGCGTTTGGCTTTTTGGGGATGGAGTATGGCTCACACACCAGCCCTCACTTAGTGACTGGGTGACTAGACAATGTGGTACAGCCTTTCGAGGTCTCTGTTTCTGTGTCACCACACCTACTGGCAGGGATGCTAGGAACAATTGATGTGGGTTGTCCTTCTGGATATGTGTTGCTTTTATTGGTTGATAAATAAAGCTGTTTCAGCCAATGTCTTAGCAGAGTAAAGCTAAGCAGGAAATCTGAACACAGATATATATATATATATATATATATATATATATATATATATATATATATATATATATATAGAGAGAGAGAGAGAGAGAGAGAGAGAGAGAGAGAAGGCAGAGTCAGGGAGGCACCATGTGGCTGCCCAAGGAGAAAGATATTAGAACCTTACCAGTAGGCCACAGCCTCTTGGAGATATACAAATTAAGATTTAAGAGCTAGGTAGGAATACACCTAAGCCATTGGTCAAACAGGGTTGTAATTCATATAGTTTCTGGGTGATTTTTTTTGGGGGGGGGTCTGGGCAGCTTGGAAATGAATGAGCAGTCTCCACTTACAAACAATTTTTTTAATTATATACATGAGATTTGCTGAGAGTAAATTTGTAATCTCAACCATAACAATAACAGCAACAACACACACAGGCATGCACACACATACTAAGACTAAGGAAAAGGGAAGGAAGAAAGAAAATGAGAGAAGGTAGAGTAAAGGGAAAAGGAAAAAAGAGGAGAAACAAAAGGAGGGGGTAGAGAAATGGCTTAGAGGTTGAGACCACTGGCTATCCTTACAGAGGACCCAGCTTTAATTTCTAGCACCCACATGATGACTCACGACCACCTGTAATTCCAGCAACATCCAGAGGGATGTGATGCCCTCTTCTGACTGCACATATGTGGTGCACTGACATTTATGCAGGCACAATACCCATACACATATAAGTAAAAAGTGAAAGAAATCAAAGAGAAAAAAAAGACATCTAGCTCTCTGAACAGAGGAACGGGCTAGCTTGGTTTCAGTGATCATTTCACAATGCATGTGTCTGTCAAAGCTTCGAGTTGATCAAGTTCTACACTTTTGACATGTGTAATTTCTAATTTTTAATTATATCCTGATAAAGCTGAAAATTAAGTAAGATAAAATGAGACTGTTTTGATGGATTATGTTAAGCGGGGCAAGCTGGGGTTCACAGCGCTCTTAAAATAACTGCGTGCTCCTGACACCAATGCATGCATTGACAGATATCAAATATATGTTCCCAGAAGTAGTGGGACTGAATCACAGGGTCCTTTTCCCACTACCTTGTGCCAGGTTATGCCAGTAGGAGGGGCTCTTGGGGTCTTCAGCTTTCGAAGGTGTACTGGCTAGTTTCATGTCAACTTGACACAAGCTAAAGTTATCAGAGAGGAAGGACCCTCAATTAAAAAAATGCCTCCATAACACCAGGCTGTGGGCAGATATGTAGGGATTTTCTTAACTAGTGATTGATGGGGGAGGGCCCAGCCCATTGTGGGTGGTGCCATTCTTGGGCAGGTGGTCCTGGGTTCTGTACAAAAGCACAAAAGTGGGCTGAGCAAGCCACAAGGAGCAAGCCACTAAGCAGCACTCCTCCATGGCCTCTGCACCATCAGCTCCTACTTACAGGTCCCTACCCTTCTAGAGTTCCTGTACTGATTTCCTTTGATGATGAATTGTGATGTGGATGTATAAGCCAAATAAATCATTTCCTCTTTAGCTTCCTTTTGATTATGGTGTTTCATCACAGCAATAATAGCCCTAAATATGACAGAAGGTATAAAAGTTGAGCCAGGACTGAGTTGCTGTGGAATAATGCTTTTGTACGCTGTAAAGATTTGTTACTTGTATTATTTTAATAAAATGCTGATTGGCCAGTATCCATGCAGGAAGTATAGGTGGGATAACCAGACTAGGAGAATTCTGGGAAGAAGAAAGGCAGAGATGCAGTTGCAAGCCAGACACAGAGGAAGCAAGATGAGAATGCCTTACTGAGGAAAGGTACCAAACCACCTAAACATAGATAAGAATTTTTGCTTAAATTTAGTTGTAAGAACTAGTTAGTAATAAGCCTGAGCAATAGGCTAAACAGTTTATAATTAATAAAAAGCCTCTGTGTGTTTCTTTGGGACTGAACATCTGTGGCACATGGTGGGACAGAAGTTTCCATTTATACTGAGTTTTGAGTAACTTTTCCCTTCCTTCTGAAGCAGCTGCCTGGACCTCCAGGAATCCATTTCTGTGTGACCCCTTCTTTCCTCCCCCCTCAGTAGAAAACTCAGTAACAGGCCATTGTTTTTTGATTTAGGTAGGCTCTACCATCAGAGGTACCACCTGTGTGGCTTAGGATATAACCTGTACTCCCTTTGTATTTGTCTTTGTATACCCATAAGCGTTCAGCTTGTTGCTTGTTGGGTGCACTACTTGAAAGGTTTCTTGGCTTCATAGGACTTGGAGGGTGATGTACTGTCTTTGTATGTTTTTTAAAACACAGGGCATATTGCATGGTAATTTGAATCTTTCTTTTTCATAGAAAAACAAGTAGATAAGAAATGTTTGGGAATTTAAGATGGGTAACACACACCAATGCACTCCCATCACCTTACTAAAGGGATCTTAGCTTAGGGTTCAAGTATTAGATTGTCTCCCTCCACTATAGGCAGCTGCAGAACCTAAGAATACAGGGCATGAGGGGCTGTAAGGGAAATATGCCACACTGTCAAGGAGAAAGGCAACCTGTATGACAGCTATGCTCCCCAAAGAAGGGACAAAACTGATGGAACCTGGCTCAGGCAGGGCTGAATTCCTGGAAGAGCAGACCAGGAGACACAGGGTGCTCAGTACCCCACCATTTATAGCTATGCCATTATAAGCATGACTGGACTCTGTTTTTATTGTATATGCAATTTTAACGACAGACTCAAAGGGTCAGGTAGCCTAGGAAGATGTAACATCACTCTGACAGTTCAGCCACCTGAGTCAAATCGAGATCGCTGAGAGTGAAGTGTTGGAATGATTTTATTCAATAAAAGAGTGAGCCTGAAGGTGCGAATTGAGCCTCTATGTGGGGTTCAGGTAGAAGGAAAGATATATAAAGGGCTGAGAGTAGGGCTCAGTGGATGTGCAAGCCTGACGACCCAAGTTCAAACCCCCAGTATCCACATACTGAAGCCAGTCATAACCACGATCATTCCTGTAACACAAGATAGGGGGTGGCAGAAACAGGAGGATAGCTAGGGCTTGATGGAACTTATCTCCAGGTTCAGTGAGCAGCTTATCCCAGGAGAATAAGGTGGAGAGGATAGAGTAGCACCTGGTTTCTCTTCTGGCTTCTGTATGCAGGCGCATGGGTGTGTGCAGCCACATGTACACATAACAGGTGTGCACACACCACACATGTGTAGATAAACGGATAGATAAATAGATCTATTTATAGATGTATAATAGATATAAAAATAGTCAAATCGATGGATATGGTCATAATGGGAAGTAGTGAGAAAAATCAATATTGAATCACTTAAGAAAGCTGATAGACAGCAAAAGACAACTGACTATCCCAGGCAAAATGCAGTCTAGTGTCTAGGCAGCCTCGTGTGAGCTCCTCAAGTCACGTGTTTAGGTGTCTCCTAGTTCTGTAAACTTCAAGCAATTCTCACAGGAGACACGGGACAGCATTTGTGGAATACTGAGGGACTATTGATGTTTCTCAGTTGCTCACAAATCATTCAGGAGCCTAGTGGTTTAAATGGGAGCAAATACATTGTGAATGGCTGTGACTGTGACCATTACAGACCCTCTCCCTCATTCTAGAACAGAACAGGGGATGAGACAGCAAGAGCTGCAAGGCTTACTATGCTGAATGACGTGTAGAACAGACATTTGAAGAGATGATTTCTGCAGGGTTGGGAGCTAGGGACAGGACTGGCAAGAACAATTTCCAAAAATCCCAAATCTGGCATCTGGAGAGTTAGCTGAAAGAAAACAAAATCCAAGAAAATAGAAAAAGAAGTTTCTTTGATTTTTAAAACATCACTCTGGGATAGAAGGAGACCTCTGTGTCCTAATCAGTCCTCTGGTCATAGGTGACAGAAAAGAGACATCTTGATAGGACCTACAAGCTATTCATTTCCATCCAGTGGGAAGAGTCTACTGAGAACCTACGAAGTCCTGGCTTACCCCAACTGTGGCACAGACCAATTTGTCAATGCCAGGCTGTCTCCTGGGATCTGGTGTAAGCAGAGCACAGACTCCAGAGATGACTCAGCTACCCCTGTGTTCTTACACTCTGCCCCTGCATATGTAAACCATGGCAGATAGAAAATACGTGAAGAAAGGAATATGTCCTGGAAATTATGTCTATAGAATTGTGTCATACTGAATGAGCTCTCTAATGCCCTCTGCTGGCCTCCTGGGGCTCCTGCCCGCATGTGCACAAACCCACACACAATTGCAAAATGAAAAATAACATAAGGCTTTTAAAATCTTGAGAAGATATGTATGTGTTCTTCAGGGGATACCTTTAGACAAGGGTCAAATGTTTGTAGACTGTTGTGGTTTCAAAATAATCCCATGTCAGGGGGAAATGATGGGTGCCAAGGGATGACGATTTTATTAACTTTGGTCTCTTTCCCTCCTCTTTTTCTCTTCCTTCTTCTTTCCTCATCATCTTCCTCCCCTCCTCTCATTCATCTCCAAAATAAAATTCAAAACACATGAAGAAGAAAGAAAAATGTGACCTATTTATTTCTAAAGAAAACCTGCAGCTGACACGAAATGTGGAGAAGAAGCAACTATTTCCTGGCTCCAGATATGAATACTCTGAGGTCATTTGTTACACAGTGTGACTGGCTAGAGCTGACTGATGGAATGGCTGGATGACCTGGATACTGAATGCTCTGGGTTTTCATTCCTGTAACTCTGTAATCCCCCCTGGTCTTCCTCACCCCTTGGTTAAACTTTATATACAGAGGGCTCTGTATTCTTCTGGAGCAAATCTTTGGCTAGAGACATGGACTCCTCTAATCACTCAATTGGGTAACATGGTGGGTGATGCATGATCATGGGAAGAATCCCTACACATACGTGGATGAAATAAAACTACTTACACAGCAGGGGGTTGGGATTGGGGCGATGGCTGATTCTGTAAAGTGTTTTCCATGCAACACGAGGACCTGCATTTAGTGCCTGAACCCACATAATAAAAATCCCAGCATAGCCACATACATTTGTAACCCCAATAATGGGGAGATGGCAAATTCCTGGGGATGGTTGGTCAGGTAACCTAGACTAGTTGGTGAATTTCAAGCTAATGAGAGACTCTATCTCAAAAAACAAGGTGGACAAGTGAGGATATCTCTGGAGTCCACACGCACATACATACTTGGAATTGTACCTGTATATACATGTGGACCCACTAGAACATGTCCTGTCTGACCCCATTCACAAAAGACACTCATTTCTTCAGGTGTATGCACGGTCTACATTTTAGGAAAACTAGACATAGGATTTATATTTGCTTTATGATGATGTGAAAGCAATATGTACCAGAAAGAGATCATGTTGTAAACGTTGTTCAACTTTTCCCAGACTCCCAATGTTCAGCAAGCAGCATCCTCACCTGCAACTCTCATTGACACTGACAAGGTGAGGGTCACAGCCAGCCGGCATGCACAGTGTACTGTGTTGCCAGCCACAATGCTTAGCATGCCAGTCCTAGTCGATGACATTTGACATGCATCCTAAGTGCAGGAGCATCTGTACCAACACCAAAGATGCACACAGTTATCACAGGGCCTCAGAAGTTAATTCTGTCCATTTAGTAGGTGACATAACTTGGTAAGAACGAAGCAAGTGAACGAGATTCCCAGGTGCAATCAGGGAAGAGAAACCATGGGTATTATAAGGCAAGCCATTTTAAATGCCAGTGAGCATTTCCCAACTGGTTCTGAGGGCATCCCCCACCTGTGAGGTTTGCTGTGCGAGCTGTAGGAGATGGGAGATGAAGCCCTGCTGGGATTGATCCTGTCTACTGTTCTTGTCATATGCTCTGCAATGCAGGCTCCCAGTGTGCCTGGCTCCTTAAGGACTGGCCACTTTCATCAGCAAACTTGGATCCCGTTCTCTTCATCCTTTTCTGTGAATGCTCCCAGGGTGCGTATTGTTTTCCAAAAACAGAATCCGAGATTCACTCCACTCCTCTCTCCCACAGATAATTGCCATTGTAACAAATCACAGGCATCTAGGGTCTCAGAAGACATGCAATGCTCGGGCAACACTGGAGGCAGAAGTCTGGAATGCCTTTCAGCTGTTGTCAGGGCTGCATCCATTCTGGAGGGTCTAGAAGAAGGGTGGAGGACAAGTGACTATGGGAGGCTCAGTCCTAAACAGGACAGCTGTGTCATACCTGCTCCCCAAAGGCTTTGGGGACTGTCTCGGAAGAGGGGTCTGAAAAACTAAGAACCAGAAATCAGGGAGAACAGGGACAGAGTGGTGTCTTCTGTATACGACAGGGCCTATGCATTCATACACTCAGAGCAGCTGTGGCTGCTTGCACAAGACATGAGGAAGGTCACAGCTGCTGTGGAATATTCCGTTACAGTATGTGAATATATGTTGCTGTGGTTGGTTTAATAAGCAAGCTGACTGTCCAGTAGCCAAGCAAGATACTGTTATGCAGAAAAGCCCAACTGTAAACAATGGGATGAAAAATGGCAGAGTCAGAAGAGTCACCAGCTAGACACAAAGGGAGCAGGAGATGAATGTGCCATGTTAATCAAGGTACTGCCATGTAGCAGAGTGTAAATAAGGAATACGGGCTAGTTAAAAATAAGCCTGAGCTATTTACAATTAATATAAGCCTCGGAGTGGTTATTTGGAAGCAGCTGCTGGGACAGGAAAACTCCACGTACACAAGCCTGTTGACATTTCAGCATAGAATGGGAGTGGATCAAGAGCCCCTATCCTGAACTGATGCTCTATGGACAGTTTATGGCTTCCAGGGAGTAAAAGTCAATTTTCTTTAAGTGTGAGGCACCTGGCAGGTCAACCATGCTCTGGCGGATGTTCTAACACCCACAGGTATTTGAGCAGTGCAAAATGGATTCATTGGGTTATTACAAAAAGGACTGGAAGTTGGGATGAGGTAAGGATGTCAGCAGTGGACATGGGAGAAGTTATGGGAAGGAGTACCAGTTGAAGCTGATAAAAATACATTGCATGCATGCATGTATGAAATTCTCAGAGAATTAACACAAGTATCACATTTGAAAAAGAAAAAATATAGCCTGTCCAAATATAGAAAAGGTATGGATTTAAAAAAAAATGACCATTTTGACAACATCAGGAGCTAAGTGGCAATGAAGATTAAAAGACGGGTTTCTTCCCTGATTTAGATTGAAATCCAGCAACAGAGAGATCATATTATCACCACCTATGTCCACCACTAGATTACAGCATCCCTAAAGGTAGACAGCCATCACGTGTGTTCAGAGGGGGATGCCCTGCAGTTCACACAGCTCTATTTATAAAGTTGGGGAAAGAGTTATATTATGAAGAAACTCAATCTTCTATCTTCCATTTACAAAGGAGAAGGTTCACCCAGATGACATGAAATAAGCTTAAATTCTTGGCTTTCTAGAAAAGCCAAGGAAAAAATGAATTCCCGTGAAAACCAAACCACTATATAAAGTCACCCACGAGGACCGAGGAGGTGGCCCAGTGAGTGAAGCCATTGCTGCTCAAGCGTGAGGAACAGTGTTTAGATCCTCAGAACTCAGGCAAACATCTGGTGGGTGCAGCAGCCACCTGCCAGCTCAGAACATGGGAGGCAGAGGGGAGAAGTCCTTGGAGCAAGCTGGCTGATGGAACCACCTGGCCTTGGTGAACTCTGGGTTCAGAAAGAGACCCTACCTTACTAAATAAAACAGATTGCAATTGAGGAAGGCACCAAGGTCCACTCTGGGCTCCCACAGGCATGCAAACATATGTGCTTTTGTACCTGCACACACGCATACACCCATGCATTTAAACACATTTGCATCCACACATCCACACAGAATAAAATAAAACTGAAGTATCTAGGAATATATCCACTCATGTGTAGCCAAAGGGCCCCAGCACTAGATATTAGCTAAGTGTTAGATGTGATTGTGGGTTATAAGTTAACGTAACTGTCCTGCTTACTTTTCTATTACTGTAATAAAGCGCCGTGACCAAGGCAACTTATAGAAGACAGAGTTAATTTTTGGCTCACAGTTCCACACAATTGGAGTCCATGATGACAGATTAAAGGCAGCAGGCAGTGAACGGACATGAAAAACTTACATGCGCTATCCTCAGGTGTGTCGGAGATGTTATATCATTTCTAAAAAAAACCCGGAAATCCATGATTGTGTGTCTAGAGTGGCTGCCATTAGCAGATAAGATTGCTTTCTCCCCACCAGGCAGCAAATCTTCTCACCAGGAAATGGGAAAACCAGACCTGAAAAGCTGGGTATGTTTTCCAACCCGCCTCCCCAGACTTACATAATAACCCACCTTCACCTTCATTATATACCTGAGAGGTTGCACAGCTGTGTGCTGTTCAGAAGCTGTGGGAAACCCTGCTTCTGATCCCAAGCAGCAGGCGAGCATCTTTCTCCTCTACCCACCACAATACCTGCCATGTCCCTTCTTTTACAATAGATATTCAATACCCAGTCTAGTCATGAAAGAAGGGATGGCTGGCTGGGTCTTTGCACAGCTGCGATACCGTAGCTTATGAATGAATGGATGAGGTTAATAAAAAAAAGACCATGTTTTGCCCCCAAATTGCTTCATGGTCCTTCTGGGTCCAGAGGCTCCTTATCTATGGACATTGCGTCTATAAATCCATATCTACCGAGCCAGGCTCTTCTGTGAATGACTAACCAACTTCCCACTGCAGCTCCCAGGATTCAAAAAGACCTGGAGAGCATTTAGAATCAAAGGGAAGGTTATTTCTCATTGAGAGCTGCATACAGCGACAAACAGGGAAGCAGGGATAAGCAAAGGAAAACCACTTCCACTGGGGCTAGAGCAGTCCAAATTCATGAATTTCCAAGTTGCTCCACCAGTCTGTTTTCTGAGTAAATAAATAAATAAATAAAAAACACAGAGGCATTAACTGGGTGTATCTATGGGGTATGTCAGGAGAGGTTTGCTGAGGAGACAAGATATACCCCATACATGGGTAGCATCATCTCATGGGGCTGGGCCCCAGGATGAATAAGACAGAAAGTGATCTGTGAAGTAATTTCACCTCCTTCTAACTTCATAATTTCATAATGTGATCCACGCCTGCTGCCTCGACCATCATACCTTCCTTGCCATGATGACTATACCCTCACACTATGAGCCCAAGGATGCCCTTCCTTCCTGAAGATGTTCCTGTTAGGCATTGATTATAGTGATGAGAAAGGTAACTGATACAAAAGGCTCACTCAGACCTGAGCAGTGGTGGCGCACACCTCTAATCCCAGCAATCAGGAGGCAGAGGCAGGTGGATCTCTGTGAGTTCGAGGCCACCTGGTCTACAGAATGAGTTTCAAGACAATCAGGGCTACACAGGAAAAAAAAAGGCTCACCCAGGCTGCTGTAGGGAAGCAAGAAAGAAGTGGGTCCAAGGGGACAGAGGACAGCGGATTAGACAAGTTGCGGATGTTAAAATCAGTGAATCTTGCTAATGCAGGATCTATGAGCCATGAAGACAAGAGCCTCAGAAAGTGCTCCCATGCTTCTCATCTGAGCAATGGGGAGGGTCGAGTTTCCTTACATGTGGGCTGCAGAGGCTTCCTGGCTGTAAGTCTCCCTCACCATGGCTCCTGGTAAAATGCAATGCACAGGGAATGTCTGTTAACGAGAACAGAATCCTGGGCTTGGCTGTATAAACTAGAAATTAGAACCGTGGTTCTCAACACGTGGATTGCAATCCCTTTGGCAAACCTCCATCTCCAAAAAAATATTTACATTACAGTTCATAACAGTAGCAGAATTGCAGTTATGAAGTAGCAGCAAAAATAATTTTATGGTTGGGGGTCTCCAAGACATCAGGAACAGTATTAAAGGGTCACGGTGTTTAGAAGATTGAGAAGCATTGACTTAGAAAACATTGGGAATGAAGGAAAGCCACAGCACAAAATCATTCAGATCTGTGCTGGGACAAAGAGATCTTTAACATGGAGAAGGATGTGCATAAAGAACCAATGCATGCATGAAGGTTTCAGTTACTTTTAGTTGCTAAAATTCCCAACACATGCAACTTAAGGAAGGAAGGGTTTGCTCAGGCTTGCATTTTGAGAGTGCCATCTATCATGGTGGGCAAGGACTGGCTACAGGAGCGTGAGGCAGCTGCTCACGCTGCCTCTGATGTCAGGAAGCAGAGAACGATGACAGCTGGGGCTCAGCTCAGCATCTTGTCCTTCAGTCCAGGACAACAGCCTATTGAATGGTACCACCGGCATCTAGAGTAGGTCTTTCCACAAAAATCCAAATGAGAAACTCATTCGCAGACCTGCTCAGAGATGCTTCTCCTAGGCGATGCTAGATTCCTTTAAGTTGACAATCAATGCTTACCTGCACAGTGAAGCTCATAAAAAAATTCCTTTTCTTTTCAATTTGCAAAAGTTTCTGCATGGTTCTCCCAACTGGGTACCAAACATTCAAACACCTGAGTCTATGGAGACCATTATCAGTCAAACCACAGGTGGACTGGCAAGTTAATGATGCTGAGCCATGGGAAAGAGATAAAAAGAAGCAAGCAAACAAAACAAACACAACAAAACAACAGACATCTAAAGCCACCGTGGAGCCACAGGTAATTCAGTACTCCAGAGCTGTTTGGGCCTTCTGCAGCTGCCCTCCAGCCTTTCTCATTCTCCTCTCCCAGCTTTGTCAGATGGGCATCATTTTACTACTGGGTGCTGGGTGCAGCCCCTCTCCTAGCTAGTCTCGAATTTCCTTGTACAGGGCAGGGTGGGAGAAGTAGGCACTTAGCATTTATTTATTACCAAGCAATGTCGGGACTTAATGACACATAAATCACAAACCATGAAGTCACAGTTCTCCTTGTTCCTGGTTGCAAGTGCTGTTGAGGATCAAATATCCCAAGAAGCAGGGCAGCTGATCCTGCTAGTGTCCAGGCTTGTGCTGGGAGGAGGCAAGGAGCTTTAATGATTGTTTCATGCAAATAAAAACGATGACCAGTAGAGTGGACAGTCCTGGTCTTGCTAACACACTTTGTAGGCAACATCTTGGTTTTAAAAGAAAACTAATACATTTTAAAAGTAAGATCAATGCAGCCTTCCACTTTAGTGTCAAAAGGTATTTACATTAGGTGGAAGTTTCCTTGTAGGTGCACGACTCAATCTCGGGAACCTGTTCTTGAATGCAGGAAGGAAGAAAGGAAGGAAGGAAGGAGGGAGGGAGGGAGGGAGGAAGGAAGGAAGAAGGAAGGAAAGAAAGAAGGAAGGAAGGAAGAAGGAAGGAAAGAAAGAAGGAAGGAAGGAAGAAAGAAAGAAGGAAGGAAAGAAGAAAAGAAGGAAAGAAGGAAGGAAGGAAGGAAGATTGTGTGACAATGAATCCTGTTTTGACAGAAGGAAGAGGCTCTGAAAATCGATGCCTCAGAGCTGTGATGGGGGCACCTGAGTGGGTCCTGGACAATTGGTCTGGGAACACAGCAGAGACAAGACAAAGTTGCAGGGAAGTTTGTGGGCCTTCCCCCATTCCTTGCTTCAGGCTCTTGGTGTCTTGGAGATACAATACAAACATCCCCTTCCATTCTCTGCCCCTCCCTGAGTATCCTGATTTCTCCACATCGTGTTCACCTCCAGCTACAGGGCTGGGGCTGAGTCACCTCTCTCTTCCAGAGAGCCCGCTTTGTCCTTGCTCTTCGCTGTATCTCTTCTCTCCCATCATTAATGATCTGCCATGAAGAAAGGCTCCACAGGGCCTTGTTCTCCTTAAATGATGACGGTTCAGGGTGTGCGCTGCTTGCTTCCTGGTGCTTGAGTATGAGTTCCAGAAATGTCCTCTCTCTCCTACTCTCAAACAGGCAGTACATCAATTGCGCTCCTTCTGACCATGACCTCCAGGAGGAAGAAACACAAGGAAAGAGAATTGCAAAGTGCAGCTGCCATGGTGGTTGTTAGCAGCAGGAAGTACTCTGTAGACAGGAAAGGGGCCAGGGACATCAGCCGTATCATTGAGGCTTTCAAAAACCCTCCTTTTCCCCTTCTGTGACTTCATGCTCATAAAAGTTTGGTCCTTTAAGTTGCACAAGAGAGGGAATTTGTGATTTATCTGAGCAGGTTTTCTGAGAAATCTCTTTCACAGGTAGCCAGGAGCTGACCTGTTAGGAAGATAGATGAACTGTAAGAGTCATAAAGATTCCTAAGTGACACTCTTGCGAGAGTTATTTTCGGGGGGGGGGGCGGTCACTGCGGCTGAGCTGCGATTGCAAGCTCTTCCGGGCACCTCCAAGGAAAACAGCTGCAGAGGACCCAGCCAGCAGCCGTGAGCAATGATTTTCTTTTCTGCAGGTCATTGCAAGACAGATACATCGGTCTGAGTTCTCGGTCTCCTAAGTGACCCAGGCAGGAGGGACAGAACACTAGATGGCCTCAAGGGAAAGCTTGGTGCACAGTTCTCTGGGAGGGTTGCACAGCCGTCTGATCACTTAGAGTGTTTGCTTGTAGAGACAACTTCAATCTGACATAGCTTCCATATGTGCAGCAAGACGATAAACTTGTGACAGTGCTGGCTCGTTTTTATCAGCTAGACACAAACTAGAGTCACCTCAATGAAGGAACCTCGGTTGATCAATAGCGTCCATCAGATTAGCCTGCAGGCTATTGTGTGGGCCATTTTCTTGATTAATGATAATGTGGGAGGGCTTATACTGCTGTGGCGATGCCACCCCCGGGCTGGTGGCCCTTGGTTGTATAAGAAAGTAGGCTGAAGCTGGGTAGTGGTGGCACACGCCTTTATTTCCAGCCCTTGGGAGGCAGAGACAGGCAGATCTCTGTGAGTTTGAGGCCAGCCTGGTCTACAGAGCGAGTACCAGGATAGGCTCCAAAGCTACACAGAGAAACCCTGTCTCAGAAAACCTAGGCGGGGGGGGGGGGAGGGTGGCGGGCAGGGAGTTCAAAGTTGTCCTTGGCTACATTGTGATTTTGAGCAGTGCGGGTATCTCCTCTCCGTGGGACAATATCTGGGGACTACAGAGCTCAGATGGAGACAAGTGCTGAAATAGATGACTTGTCCCATGTCGCACTCCATTTCCTGTCCAAGATCAGCTTCCTTGTCCGTCATGCCCTTGTCCTTGACTCTCCTGCTCCTTCTTTCAGCTGTGCAATAACACATGATAACTGTGTGATGATATATGATAACATAAGTGGCATAGCCAGTGCCCAGAGGGCCTTGGCAGTCTTTAGGCTCTGCAGTGTTCCACATTGGAAGTATTGTGGCTAGAAACTGGTAATTTGTAGACAGGAAAAGTGTCCAGGATCTGTCTGTCTGTCTGTCTGTCTGTCTGTCTGTCTGCCCATCTGCCTGCCCATCCATCCATCCATCCATCCGTCCATCCGTCCATCCGTCCATCCGTCCATCCGTCCATCCGTCCATCCGTCCATCTGTCCTCTATCTATCTATCTATCTATCTATCTATCTATCTATCTATCTATCTATCTATCATCTATCTATCTATCATCTATCTATCTATCTATCTATCTATCTATCTATCTATCTATCTATCATCTATCTATCTATCATCTATCTATCTATCATCTATCAATCATCTATCAATCATCTATCTATCTATCTATCTATCTATCTATCTATCTATCTATCTATCTATCTATCATCATCATCTATCTGTCATCTATCACCCTGCCCATTCTTTGTGAATGCCCTTCCTGGAAAAGGGCTACATGGGTCCTGGAGAGACACCTGGGCTAAATAAATTGAGCTTCTTGCCTTGATCCACAGTATCCACTCCGATCTGAGGAGAACTAAGAACAAAAGAGAAGGTGACAGAAAACGAACCACAAGCAGGGACTTCATCTCGGGATACCATATTGACTCTAACTTCTTTTGTTTTTGGAATTTCATTTCAGAGAGCCATCCAAGGCATCAATGGAAGAAGTCACTTGCATTTCCAAGGGGGTGCTGACCTTCAGAGTTCTCTTTCCAGGAGGAAGAGATTTAATTTCATCTTGTCTTCCCATATTTGTCCACGTTAGACTGCATTAAATGAGTTATTTTTAATCATTGTTCATAAATCACAGCAAGGGTACGCCCCGAGGCACAAAACATTTGCATAAAAATATTAATTGCCGCCATCTCTTCCTGTGGGCTCATGGGAAGTGAGATGAATGTACAGCAGGGGATGGCAGACATGGGGTGTGCGGAGGACAGAGGGAGGGTGGCTGAAGGAAATAGCCTTGTCCCAGTTCCTAGTCCTCATGAAGGCTCACTTCTATACTTAGTGTGCTCTTGGAGCTTCAGGAGCCTCCTCAGATGCAGCCTCTACCAAGAAGCCCACTGTGGTTCCCCCAGGTCACTTAGTCTCTCCACTGTCACTACCTGTGAGTTATAAGTCATTCTCTTGGGAAACATGAGTGTTCCTCCTGACTCAGGCAGCTGCACACTGAGAACTCCTGCCCACCTCACATGGAGTGCACAGCTCCTACCAGGAGACCGAATATCAGAAGGACCCAGGGGATCCTCCTAGCCTTCCCCCACAGCCCACTTTACCCCTGTCCCAGTCAGCAAGCCCTGAACAAGTGTACAGACAACAGCTACAAGCTATAAAATCACTTTCCCCAGTCCAACTCTTCCTTTGATATATGGTTCCTTCTCTCACGGGAGACCTGTGACCTCGATCATGGCCTCTGGCTCATCCCTCTGGCCCTGTGCTCTAACTCTGCCCTTCCGATGATACAGACTCATGTTCTGCTCCACCCCCAGGTCTCAGCTGCACCTGGATGCCATGGGTCCTGCTCTCCAGGCTATCTTTTTGTGCATCATTACACTAAGAGAGTCTGGGTACCACCTGTGATAATCATTATCTGAGTCCTCTCCCCTTCTTCCTGCTCCCACCAGGCTCTCTGCAATGCCAGTGTATCCAGAGTGGTCCAGAGCAGCCTCTGCTAAGCCTCCTCCTATCTGTCTCATCTCTGGACACCACAGGCTTCTTTCTTCATCCATCCATCACTAGATCAGTACCAACTCTGCCAGGGGTAAACCAGTTCATCTATGGACTAATGTGCTACATCTTAGGACCTGCCTGGAGATGGAGCCTTGGAGGCTTGAGGTGGCCTTCATCACCCTGTATCTTTTGAGAAGGCCCAAAGAGGTCCTCTTCCACCAACTTAACCATGCATTTCACTCAATGCATGCCGACCTGGTTAACAATACCTCAAGCCTCAGCTGCTTGCAGCCCTCAAAATGGGAGGTTCTTCCACCATTTGTTCTGGGTAGTCTCCTCCAGTGCCCCAGGTCTCCCCAGAATGGGCTGGTGTGAAGTTATGGAGGTGATTCCACATTCCTCTTAGCCTGAGTGGCTGAGGGTTCTCTGTTCAGATAGTTGTGGAAGGCTTGGCAGTGAGGCACCCTCTTTTGGGGCTTTTGGGGCTTTCCTTCTCTTACACAAAGTAGGATGCTCTATATACAGAGAGGGCAAAAAACATATTTCATCCAGTTCGTGATTATAGACTACAGCTCTCTCAGTGTTACACTTCCAGAGTGAGGCGGCAAAATCACAATGAAGTTGTGCAAGCCAGCAGCTGACCCCAATGAGGAATTGCCATGACTGGGCTTGTGAAAGCCTTGGCCTTAGATGTTAGGCCCCCACAGGAAAGTGGGAACACTGAGGCACAGTGTTAGGCTCCAAGAAATAGACTTACCATACCATGTCTTTTATTCTCCACCTTACAAACCCTGGAGAAGAACTTGCTTGGCCAGCATGCTGAGTACAGCATGACACTCCTAGACCTTAGGGAGGTGAACATGGAGGAACTCACCGCACCTTTCCATCAGAGACCAAATCTCTGGGTCAGGACACAAGTTGAGCCTAAGACCCTGACTTCAAAACAGGAAAAGCAGATTTCTGCTCAAAACTAACACTTTCAGTCTTTATTCTCTCTTTGAATGGCTGTTCGTGACCAATAATGATAACGGAACTGTCCAAGTGTCTTCCCGCCCCAGGCATTCTGGGAAAATGTCTGCTCAGCCTGATCAACTGGCAGAGGTGAAGAAAAAAAAAGACAACAGCTTGGGCAACCAACTGGGAAGAGCTGCCTCCCTGATCTCCAAAGAGATGTCTGGACAGATGGTGCAGGAGAATTGTATGTACTGTCAACCATAATAAACGCTGATTGGCCAGGCAGGAAGTATAGGTGGAGTGATGAGAACAGGAGAATTCTGGGAAGGGGAAAGCCCATTCCTCTCCAGTCCTGCCCAGACCACAGAAGAAGGAAGATGTGATCTACCTGGCTGAAAAAGGTACTGAGCCATGTGGCTAACATATATAAGAATAATGGGTTAATATAAATTATAAGAGCTAATATGAAGCCTGAGCTAATGGGCCAATCAGTTTATCATTAATGTAGACTCTCTGTGTGATTTTCTTTGGGGCTTACTGGCTGTGGGAACTGGGCAGTACATAAACCCCAACAAGCAACCCACATGTTACAGACAGACATCCCTGGCCTGTCTCCCGTGAGTATCATCCACTGCTGACCCTGAGCTCCAGAACATCATTGCTCAACTCTGCAGCAGGTTGAGCTGGTGTGTGACAGGCCTTCAGCTTGCTGCCAGATTCTGCATCACAAGGGAGCTGTTCCAGCTCCTTGCTTTCCTCTTGTTCTCTTTATTCACGTCTATACTTTTGTGAAAAAGAGAGACCCAGCTCTGAAGTGACAGCCATCGTGTGGCCATCAAGATTCCAGTGTCAAGGCAAAGGCAGCTTCAGAGTATAAGTGTTGTTTCATATTTATTTCCGGTCTTGCAAAACAGCTCGAGAGCTTGACCCACGTTATAGGAGTTTCTGTGCCTGTGTGCAAAAGGTATCACTGAAGACAAATCCAATACCTATATAACTGGAAGGGCTTGGTTGGGGCAGATTCACAGTGGCTCTGTGAGCCTCCATGTAGGCAATAGAGTGGTCAAGACCCTGCATTTCAAACCAGTGGGGACACTGCCACCTCCTTCTGAGTTTTATGCTTTTGTAAGTCCATTCATCTGTGCTGTTGGGTACTTGTTGTATACCAGGTACCACAGTGCATGCAGTGACTCTGAGGCATAGGGACGAAAGCCCACCCTTTCTTTGCTGAGCTTTGCTGAGGTACCCTTAGATCCTTCACCCAGAAATACATTTGTGAAGGGTTCCATATCCAGGTCCCCTGAGTTGGGGCACTTTTGCATACACAGACAACCAACACCAACAAGACTCTGAATCACTGTGCCTCTTGACCATATATTACCCTAGACTCTTGTTTGAGTTTTATACTGTTCCTAGAGGCCTTTTGGTTCAGACAGGAGTTCTTGCTTCTGTCAGCCCCTGTTCAGTTCCGTATAGGTTGACTGTCAAAGTCAGCATTTGACAGCACACTCCAGAGATGGACCGGGCACGGCTTCCTGAGATGCTGGACGCTACTAGTCCAATTGTCCCAGGAAAGAGGGTGGTGTGTGTTGGCATCAATGGGTTATTTTATGGAAATTGAGTAGACCCAGGTTCAGTTTCAGGGAACAGAGTGGCTGACCAAACTGATGTCTACATAGAAAAGAAACAGGAAGGACAAAAGTCACTGATATACTCTAACCTCAGAGAGCGAGGTGAGGTTGAGGCCACTGAGCAGTTCCAGAGGGGAGAGGATAGAGAAAGCCCAAATTGGCATCCAGAACCAGTCATTCACCTTGGGCACAACATAGAACTACATATACATGGTCTCCGGGATATAGGAGATCCCAGATGTAAGATCAATCTTACAGAGAAGTTGAGTGGACAGAGATGTCCGTAGAATGGGAGACTAACTTCACCCCCAAGTCCTCTGGGCTTAATTCTGCAGTGTGACAGCATGGGGAAGAAGCGGTGATTTCCTGTCCAGAGAGCCACTCTGATGCTCCGTGGAGTGTGGCGGTGTCTGTTTCAGGACCTGACTGCAGCCTGAAAGCAATGCCTTATCACACGGACTCCGAATGGGGATTTTCTTTGATGGACATTTAGTGAGCTGAGACAGCAACTCAGTGTAGTTAAAGGAATTGGTTTGAGACTAGGTGTAGCTGGGCAACCACCTTGATTGCTCTAAAGCCTTGAGAATCTTACTACCGTATCCATGCAACCCTGTCTACCTGGGCAACCCAGATGTGCCCTGGTTTCCTTACAGCCACAGGGCCAAGGCAGAGAGTTCTCGCACACTTGAAGCAAACCCTCATGGGCTAGGGTGGCTGCCAGGACACACTAAATGAAGGTGACTTACTTTGCTCTTTTGACCCTCTCTCTACAGCATCTGAGAGGTCCAGAGAAATGGATGTGGCAGAAAGCGGCATTGGGAGCAGGTAGCTGGAGGGTTTTGCTTTGAGTAATCTGCAAAACACGGCAGGCACCCCGTCTCCACGCTCAGTTGAGGATCTGGGATCAAAGGTCCCCACTCTACCCACTGATTCACTCTCTGGGGACGTCATTACCAGGGATACAGTCATTTGTTTGCTTCAGTTCTGCGCTGCTGCATATAACAACTGTGTTCAGGGCCCTCCATCTCATCCCATGAAGCAGTGTTTGCTTTGCTAGTCAGACAGCACCAAAATCTTACAGGGAAATAATCTCTGCCATGATTAACCCACTCGTGGGGAGAGTGAAGAATGCAATAGGGTCACATTAACAGCAATGATCAGGAACCCCAGAATCCACTGATGCACCAAGCAGGCCTGAGGATTGGGGGACCCTTTGGGCTTGATGCTGTGTGGGGCTGAAATCCTTTGGGCGGGCAGCTTTCAGGTGTTAATAGGCACTGCTCCAGCAGATGCCAGCTAAGCCTAGCTAAGGCTTCCTCTCAAATTATGGCTATCTTTTCTGCTCTCTTTCTGGTAGATGTTATTGCATTTGCGATGATTCAAATAGGTTTTCTGCAGGCATTAAATTTTTAGTAAACAGACCCAAATTAACGGCAATTCATGACATCTCACTCCAGGGATCAAATCAAAAGCATTCATTTTCTATATAAATATCTCTTCGTCTCTTTTTTAATGAGTGGGTATGCTTGTTGCTGTGCAAAGCAAAATTAGACATATGTCGTCCTCCCTCCTCCGCCTCTCCACTCCCGTGCTCTCTGTCCCTCCAGGAGAGCCAGTCTGATCACCTTTGGAAGCAGAGGCGGGGTGTTTTAATTTTCCATAATTCAGGAAAACAAGGCTGATATCTGAACTCCCCCTCCACAGAGCTCTTGGCTCATCTACTGTAACGGGCTGCGGGCTAATGAGCACAGCAGCCTGCTCTTATGGCATCCGCAGCCAGGGCCTTCCCAGAACTTGATTTGGGAAGATGATTTTGTTTTTCACCGCTCTTTGTGGTCTGCAGACATAGAAGGAACTCTATGAATGACCTTGCTGGTGGCAGTGCTGCTTTTAGTGCTGATGCAGATGGCTTCATGGTCCAGGGATGACTGGGCAGGTGGAGGGCTGTGGGCAACTGTGAGCACACATCACTTCTGTGCTAAGCCGATTGCAAAGATGAAATGTGCACTGTCAGATCTCAGGACAGCCAACTGTCCATCATCCGGGAGACGGGCTTTCGGCTTCCAGTGTGTTTGGAAGAATTCCATATGACAGGCTGGAACTACGTACTTCCCCGGAAAGAGAAATTTTCAAGTTTCTGCAGCATCTTCATGCCTCCATTCCAGGCTTTGTGGATAGCCATGTAGCTGGCCAGGACTCCACAAGGATTGGAAAATAACTTATGGAAGACTTAACCTGCTCCTTCAGCCCCATCCCCTATCACAGCCTCGCTGACCTGAAGTGGCTTTATGCCCCCCCCCCCAACACACTCTCCTTCTCCTCTTGCTGGATGTACCAGTTTCTCTGTTTCTCTCATACACCTGAAGCATCTTTACCTTCAAGCTTTCTAAGGACCATGTGTTCCCTCCCACTAATACACTGAAGCCTCAGTCTTCATCATGATGATGTTAAGTGAGTTCATGAGCATGGAACCTCATGAGGGATATATGACCTTGAAAGGACAAAGAGTTCACCTTCCTGTTTACCCACATCAGGACCCAGCGACAGGACTGGAGAGGTGGCTCAGTAATTAAGAGTATTGGAGCGCTTGTCGAGGACCCAGGTTCAGTTCCCAGCACCCACATGGCGCTCACAATTGTACCTTAATCCTAGGTGGAGCTGATACTATCTATCCTCTGGCCCTTACAGTTACTGCATGAACATAGCGAACTTAGGAAAATGCAGACTAACACTCGTAAACACAAAATAAAAATACTAAACAATTTTAAGAAGACCCTGGTGATCTTGCAACCACCAGAAGTATGCGAATCTTCACCTGAAAACGAACATTGTTAGCACCTTGATACTGGGCTCTAGCCTCCTGCACAGTGGGAATCTCACTCCCAGTCTCTGGTGTTTTGTTACTATAACATAAGTGGGCTGGTACCTGCCTCTCTGCTCTCTCTGGCGAGAACATTACAATTTCTGGTTTTTCTTACCCTCTTGCTTCATTTTACAGGGTAGCCTCTCTTTACTCCCATGTCTGGTGTCTTCCATTGTTTTTCAATCACAGAGCCCACTAACCTTTAACTTACAGTACTGTTTCCGTGTATGTTGTCTTTCCTACTTTGTTTCTTCATATCACTTCCAAGCAGATGCTTGAGAGAAATGTTCTGCTTTTATTCCAGGACCTAGAAAGAGCTTGGTACTTAATACATCTTAATACATCTTAGGTAAACCTGGATGGCATCAATTAACAGAGGACATCCCAGTCTACCTGGTGTGACTGACTGTGCACACTTTCACCTATCACACCCAACTTCAAAGTTGCAAGCAGGAAACACTTTTGAGGAAAAAAAAATGGGTCTCCTTACAACCTGAGGAAAGCTACCCTTTCTACAGCAACTCTGGAAGCAGATGATAAACATGCCTCAACATGTCTAGGGGAAATTCTTGCCTAATGTTTTATATCCAGACCAACTTTCACTCATATGCCAAGGGAGAACACAGGTATTTTTACGCATGAAGATCAGAGCACATATTATCTGTCAACTTTTCTAAAATATTTGTTGGAAGAAGATTCAATAATACACAGGTCAAGAAAATATACCTTTAAGTCACTGTGCTTCAGGAAAGGGTGACGTCATCTAGAAAGTCTCTGTGAGATGAGGGTGGTGACAAAGTGTAGCCTTCATGAAGGAGCTCACTTGGGCTGAATATGCAGACAAGGGTGTGAGAGCAAACCCAGGAGAAAATGCAGCAGATACCCAGCCCTGTGAGGGAGAAGAGGTTCTGTGGGGGCATCTTGGGGTCTATGAGTCCTGAGCCCATACATGCGTAGTAAAGACTAAAAGAAAAACTTAAAGGAAGCCATGAATAAGCCGGAGGAAAATGAACAGGAGTTCATCACAGGAAGGTGATCACGGTGCATTCCATATTCAGAGCAGGAAGGCTATTTACATATTCATGACAATGTAAAGATGAAATACTCATCTGCCACAAAATAAGATGTAACTATGCTAGGAGGAGGGGTGGGTGGAGAAAAGCAAAGATAAAGATAGGGGAGGGAGGGAGAGATGAAGGCAGGAGGAAAGTGAGAAGGGGATATCCTAAAGAAAATTAACCCTTCTGGTTTAGGGGTTGTTTGTGTTGTAGGTTTTTGTTTGTTCGTTTGTTTGGTTTTTGTTTGTTTCAAGATAGGGTTTCTCTGTGTAATAGTCCAGGCTGTCTTGAACTCACTTTGTAGATCAGGCTAGCCTTGAACTCACAGAGGTTCACCTGCCTCTGCTTCTCAAGTGTTAGAATTAAAGGTGTGTGCCAAAACCGCCTGGCTTTTGCTATAGTTTTAACGGGGAAAGTTCCCCTATAGATACCGCTTGAACACTTGCTCCCAGGTGGTGGCTTTGTTTGGAAAAGTTTTGAAACCTTGTTGGAGAAAGTGGGTCACTGGAGGCAGGCTTTGAGGGTTTCTAGCCTGGCCCGACTTCCTGTTTTCTCTTTCTTTCTCTCCCTCTTTTTCTCTCCCCCCTCTCCCTCTCTCTGTCTCCTCCCTCCCTATCTCTTTTCTCCCTCGCTCTCCCTCCTTCTCTCCCCCTGCCCTGTTCCTGTGTGGGGATGAAAAGTTATTTCTCCACTTCCTGGCTGCTATGCACACCCTGTCTACTGCCATGCCTTCTCCATCAAGAGAAGCATGAGCCTCTCCGGAAGCATGAGCCAAACTCTACTCCAGGGCATTTTATCACAGCTACAGAGAAGTCACCCTTTTAGCTTGCTTTTGGTCAAGGGGTTCGCAACTTGATAGTCCACACATCCAATGCCTTTCTTCCTGTTTTCAAACAGAGCCATTATCCTGCGGGTCACCTGGAGCAGGAAAACCCTGAGCTGTCATTGTTACTGAATCCAACAGGAGCTGACTTAAATCTTCACGTTTCTTTCAGTCTTTCTGTAGCTCTGGAGATCAGGCCCAGGCCTTGCCACGCTAGGCAAGAGATCTACCGCTGAGCTGTACCCTCATCATCTAAGATGTCTACAATTTCTGTACATCAGAGTCCAATTTTGTCTTTCAAATCCAACCTAAACATTTCCTCTGTCCCCTCTCACACAGCTCATCTCTCTACTTTCTCTTAAACTGACCTTGACTTTGTTCCCTGTATCTTAAGGTCTTGACTTTTTTTTGAAAGAACAGTTACAATTATTACATTACAATGTGTCTTCACTGACCACAGTCACTAAGTTCCTAAAGTCAGCTTGAAATCCAAAATGTGCGTGTTATGCAGGACTTTGGTGACTGACTTGCCTCCAAATTCATTTGTAGGAAAAACAATCCTAAATGCAACACGGGAGGGACATTGGAGAATGTTTAGGTTAGGAGGTCCCCATCCACGTGGTGTCATAAAGGGCATGATGGAATGATGGAGGGGTCCTGCCTTTTATGTCTTCCAATGGCATTCTCTACATGGGGACACAGAAGTCCTCCTCTCTAGACAACACAGCATCCAAAAACCATCTTGGAAGTGGAGATCAGTTCTCTCCAGATACGAAACTCGTAGCCCCTTATCTTGATCTCCCCAGCCTCCAGAATCGCAAGGGAAGAATTCCAGTCCTTTCTAGCTGAGGGAATCTAAGCCGTCTATGTTACAGAAGTCCTCCAAATATTGCTCCCATTTAATAACTCACTTGTCTGGTTTGCTGGTTATTAGGAGGTTATAGCTCAGCCTAGGCTTTGGCATAGATGAATTTTCCCCCCTGTAGTTTTGGCTTTTATATTCTAGGTGTGCTTACTAAGTACAGACAAGTAAAATGTTATATTAGTCTCATAAATTAAATCTTTTATGGTTTTGTCTACTTTGACATCTAACAGTTATACACTGTAACTTCCAATGTCTGTGGACTTGACCGTGTGCCTTTAACAGCTCCATCTGCCCTTTTCTCTGGTTCACATCACTTAGTAAGCTGCTTTCCTCTGTATTAGCTACCCATCACAGTGTAACAAATAGCCTAATAGTCCAAGGTGCTGAAGCACACATTATGATTTTATCTTCGGGATTCTTTGGGTTGGGAACCGGATGGGGTACAATACCTTGTTTCTGGCTCAGGGAGCCTCACAAGGCTGTGGTCAAAGGACAAAGTGTCCTCATCTAAAAGCTTCACTGAGCAAAACATTTATTTGGATCATTCTGGGGACTGTTGGCAGGATTCTGCCCCGGGAGATTGCCTTTGGTAGGGTTCTTATTGCAGTGAAGAGACACCACAATCCCGGCAACTCTTATAAAGGAAAAATAATTGTGGTGGAGGCTTACAGTTTCAGAGGTCCAGTCTGTTATCGTCATGCTGGGGAGAATGGTGGCATGCAGACAAATATGGTGCTGGCTACATCTTGATCAAAAGGCAACAGGAAAGTGGACTTGGTGTCACACTGAGGGAAGCTTGAGCAAGAGAGACCTCAAAGCCCGACCCCACAGAGACACACTTCCTCCAACAAGCCCACACCTACTTCAACAAGACCACACCTCCTGACAGTGCCACTCCCTCTGAGGGCCATTTCCTTTCATATCGTACAGAGATGTTCACCAGTTCCCTCTCACTTCTTAGAAACTAGGTCTCTCTGCAGAGAAGTCTCTAAAGATGATACTTGACTTACTCAGAATGAGCAATGGGAAACAGGAGCATGGGGAGGATAGGACCTGCCTCACCTCCCAAGTAAGGTATTGCCTGTTTTGCTAACTGATGGGTGCTGAGACGCCTGGAGCAAACCAAACTAAAGGAACATATTGGATCAAAGATGAGGACCTCCCCGCCCTTCCTTTTCAATGCTCCGTCTCTTTATGCTTTGAGAGACAGGTACAGCTACAGGAGTTTGTGTAGCACTGTTTTTTCCAAACTGCTACATGTTTATTTAATGCAGTCCTAATTAGCCTTATTAAATAAAAACCCAGAGTCAGATAGTGGAGTAAATGCTGAAAAATCAGAGAAGTAAGGAACCAGCAACTAGAGAGGTTTCTTACCTCTACCAAATCCTCAAACTAACCGAGTGATTATATCTTTACAAATCCTCAGACTGAATACCCTGAACTCCTGTCTCCTCCTGCCTTATATTCCTCTCTCTGCCTAGCCATATCCCTTCCTGTCTCTACCTCCTTAGTGCTGGGATTAAAGACTTGTGACTTCCAAGTCCTGGGATTAAAAGCGTGAGCCACCACTGCCCGACTTTGCCTCTGTTTCTCTTTTAGGCTGGATCAATCTGATGTAGCTCAGGATGGCCTTGAACTCACAGAGATCTGTCTACTCTGCCCCCTGCCATACCGAGTGCTGGGATTAAAGGTGTATGCCACCACTGCCTGGCCTCTGTAGCTAACTTGTGGCTTAACTCCACACTCTGACCTTCATTTGTTACAGTACAAACAAAATATCACTATAGGTTTGTGTTGTGGTTTAATATTTTTTCCTTTTTGCCAGTTTCATACATTGATATGATGCATTATGTTCATAAGTTGCTCTGTTTCTTCTCAGCCTCTCCCAGCACAATCTCTTTCTCTCAGCCAGTAACCTCATACTTTTCTGTTTTGGTGCCTGCCCTGTGCACTTCTAAGAAGCTGTGCTATATCATTAGTGCAGTGACCACATTGTGTCCAGAAGACAGGGTTTCACATACCCCTCCCCATCCTCTGGCTCTTACAACCTTTCTGGCCCCCATTCCTTCAATGCTTCTTGAGCCTCAGAGGGGATGGCACAGGTGCACACCATTTATGGCTAATCACTCAATCTCGACACTTTGGCCTGCTATGATTTTTTTGAATTGACCTCATTTTAATCTAAACTATGATGTTATTTTTGAACATGTCTTTTCGCTACAGAACATCTCAGAGCTATCCCTTTGTTGTAGTTCTGCTTCCCTTGTCTTCCTGGAATGACCGGAAGTAAGACATCAAATGTGATTTATCCATTTCTCTAAAATTAAGGGCAACATGCTCTTCCCAGGTTTAGCATGGTCTCTAGAAGGGAAAGTCTGTTGGTCTGCTCCATTATGCCACTGACTCCAGCTATGAACAGTAACTACCCATACTCAGGTTTAAATCAGTCTTCAGTTCTTATACATGCTTCTGGGTTTTGGCCAAACAATGGGGGAGATGTCAGAGAAGGTGTGGCAGTGTGGGTGTTGCCTCAGCAACAATGATGGTCCCTGGGCCTCTCAGGTGGTGTGCACAGCTTCCTTTTCTATTTGACTTGTTGGAGAAAAATGCAAAGTCTTACTCTTAGCCAATTCAGCTACAGCATCTGTATTAGTTTGTTTTTTTATTCTTGGATAGACACCAGGACCAAAAGAAACTTGGGGAGGAAAGGGTTTATTTTATCTTACAGCTCACAGCAAGAGCAGTCAGGTCAGGAACTCAAGGCAGGAACCTGGAAACAGGAATAGAAGCAGAAGCCATAGAGGAACACTGATTACTGGCTTGCTTGGTTTACTTTCTTCTACAACCCAGACCAACTTGCCCAGGAACTGTACTGCCCATGGTAGGCTAGGCTACATCAGTCAGCAATCCAGAAAACATTCACAGACCAATCTGAGGGAGACATTTCTTTGTTTCTCTTCCTAGTTCTGTCAAGTTGACAAACAAGATTAGCCTTTATAGCCACTTGCCTGTTTGTCAGTGGGAACGTTGTGAGGTGATGTCAAATCTAATGAGTTCAGATTGACTCTGCTTTGAGAACCTGCCCACAAAGCTGGGTCAGCTGCTACCGCCCTATTGTGGTATACTCACTTCTAGTTCTATGTTTCTGATCCTATAACCCAGACATAGATTAGCCAACCATGGTGGTGTTCGGGCCACCAGGGATTAGATTAGCCTTCTCCGTATAGGATCTTGTAAGACCGGGAAAGGGGAGGAGTCTCCTTCTTAAATGTCACCCACTAAATGACCATACTGCTCTCCAGAAGGCTTGGGAAACAATTTAAAGCATTCTGTGTGTGTGTTTTGTAGATCATACCCCAAAGGGATCAGAATGGCCCACCAAAGCTCCAGTTGTGGAAATAGTTTCAATGAGGACAGTGATCCTCATAACAGAGACAGAACTAGGATTTTGCCCCCAGCACTAGAAGTAGTTCCCAGATAGAGCCAGGGAGCCAGGTGTCTGTGGGTCATCCCTATAGTCTCCTTTTACTAAACACTAAGGAATCTCTCCATGCCCTAGTGTTGTGAACAGCCACACAAAGCCAAGGACCACCTCAAGTCTGCCCTCAGACTCCCCAGAGGGTGAATACAGTATTTCAATGATTCCTTAATCCTTAGTGAAGAATGTGATCCCTACATCTTTAGTGGTGAAGCCTAGAGGATTGCACATGAAATACTTTTCTTGGTTCCTCATCTTCCTGAGTGCTTACATCATGGGAACCAACTACCCCGTGTGACCTGGGACTAAGCAGTCTCCGAATGGAGGGCTAGGGATGTTACAAATGAACACACTGTCCCAGAGTGGCCACCCCCCTTCAGAGCCTTTCTTCTCAAGGATTCAAGCAAAGGTTCATGTCTGCCTCCCCAAAGGGACACCATTGCTGATTGCAAACCAAACAGGGGCTCAGAGCTCTATCCAAATGTCCATGGCACACATCTAGACAGAGATAGATGAAATGCTACAATGTTATTTCTCCTGGTCAAGAAGCCCAGAATCCACCCTTCAGCTGACACAAACTGGCCAGATCTCTCAGTCCCTCTGTGGTCTCAGCATGGACCCCACGGTCCCACCATTGTACTGAGCAGCATACTACAGGCTTGGAGAGGTCAAGGAGCCTTGGGAAACAGGAGCATTCCTTTAGAAAATACCTAGCAAAGGTCTCTATGCCACAGGATATGAATTTGCTGGCTGTGGGACCCAGGGACAACTTGCACTCAAAAGAGGTCTTCATGATGAGTTTCACATTCAAGGATCCTGGTCCCCCTGTGGCTTCCCAGATATCTACAGTTCCATTTTTATTTACATCAGCAACATATGTAGGTCAAGATGCTTATCATAACTTGTCCAGGAAGTTATATCTCCCGAGAAGGGACCAGAAGCCAAACTCCTGCTAATTACAGTCACGACTGACATGACCACGGTTCTCAGAGCCCACAGTCAGAGATGTATTGGCTACAGCCCCTTTATGCCATGTTGAGATTCTGGGTTGGGGTTCATATGGAGTCTCAACACTAAAATCAGAAGGGATTTGAGCAGATAAAATTCACACGGAGACATTTTAGTGAGGAGACCTCAGTGAATACACTCCTGAAGATGTGAGGATGGTACTAAAGAGGGATGGGAGGCAGCCTAGGAAGAGAAACCCTGGGGTGGGGGGGGCTGCAGACAATTGAGAGCCAAAGGCCAAGGAGACGAGTCAGTAGCAGCAGGTCCTGTATAACCTGCTGGCTGAAAGAGGGGAAGCCAGGCAGGGCGAGGCTTCCAATGATACAGTATTAGGGGGAGGGAGAGAACTCCTCTATGGTTTATCCCCTGCTGGAAGCCCTTACTGGCCAAGCCCTGCAGTAGCTGGCATGTGGAAGGCTGGTTATTCAGTCATAGGAATCTGGGCAGTGGAAGCGAGTGGTCACCAGGGAGCATCGCTAATAAGTCATACAGTTCACCTTCCGCATTCTGGATGGTTCTGCCATGCTGTTACTTGGAGATGGACCATAGTTTCCTGTGGTTTTTATCTTGCTTAGGTGCAGAGTACTTCCTACTGAGGTAGATGCGGACCTTTTAATGTTATGCAAATTATCTCTTCAGGTGTGTCTAGTTCTTGATTGTCTTTTTCTTCTTTATGGAAGTTTATAATGACAGCAGATTTCCTCCTTGTGTTGCCCAGGGCCGGCTTTGGATGGGGGCAGCAGAGTGTTTGGTGATGTCCACAGCAGTGATTCTCACCCTGCGGGTCACACATCAGATACCCCACATATCAGAAATGTATGTTACAATGCATAACAGTATCAAAATTATAGTTATAAAGTATCAATGAAATAATTTTATGGTTGGGGAGGGGTCACCATACACAAGGAGCTGTATTAAAGGGTCACAGAGTTAGAACTACTGCTCTATAAGGGCTTTGACTCTATCCCTGGCACCATTAAAACAAAAAGCAGTGTTGGAAGAGCATTGCCTGGATGTGTTCATCACCCTTCTGTTGCTGTGATAAAATACCATGACTGAGGTAACTTAAAAGCAATGAGTTTATTCTGGATCACAATTCCAGAGGGATAAAAATCCATGATGGTGGGGCAGAGGCATGGCGGCAGGACCAGGATGCTGGAAGTTTATCTCAGCCATGAGGAGGAAGCAGAGAAAGCAAGCTAGTAGTAGATGAGGGGTTTTACTCTCAGAGCCTGCCCCCGGTGGCCATACTTCCTCCAACAAAGCTGCACCTTCTAAGGCTCCTCAAGCAGAATCACCAGATGGGTACCAGGTGTTCAAATGCCTGAGCCTATGGGGGACAGTTCTCCTTTAAGCCATCATAGAGGATTTGGATCCTATTGCCCAAAGTTTTTAGCTGTGTGACCTTGTGCAACTTACCTATAGGCTATGACCCTTGTAATAAGACCTTGCAATAGGTCAGCTGGGAGACTGTGGTTGTTATATGAGGATTGCAGGGATGAGAACGATGGTAGAGAAGCTCTAACTCAGCATAAAATCACGCCTTCTCCACTGTGAATGCTTACTATCAATGCTGGTTTTGTTTTCTTTCTCTATTGTTACAACAAGTTCTTTTTTTTTTTTTTTTTTTTTTTTTTTTTTGGTTTTTCGAGACAGGGTTTCTTTGTGGTTTTGGAGCCTGTTCTGGAACCAACTCTTGTAGACCAGGCTGGTCTCAAACTCACAGAGATCCGCCTGCTTCTGCCTCCCGAGTGCTGGGATTAAAGGCATGCGCCACCACCGCCCGCCCATTACAACAAGTTCTTAAGAGCACTTGCCATCTTTGACCTGCTAGCGTCTTGCATATCAGATCACCATAATAGATACAGCCTTGTAGCAACTCTTCTTCTTGTAGGGTGAATACTCTCATTTCTTTATCCTCTGTCCCGGGCCACATTATTCTGCCCTCTGTTTCTCTGAGTGTGACTGGGTAACCTGTATGGATGGACTCACGCTGTCCTTGTCATGTGAGAGACTCTCATCACACAACTCAGTGAGACCTCATGAGTGGTGGCCTTTATTCCGTCTTAAAGTTTAGTCACACCCCATTGTGGAAGTTGCCTTTTGACTCTTCTTAGAAACTCCCTATTTTCTTAACTTTGAAAGCTGCGAGGGTTGTGTCCCTCAGGTTCGTGTTCCTCTTCAGAGTACACATCTCCCTTTCTTGATGTTTTTGTTTTTTCTGTTTCCTGGAATGCATATTAACTTTTATGCTGGAAATATAGATTTGTTTTCTTTTTTAAAAAAATGTAGATATGCTTGGATGAATTTTTAGTAAACATGAATCTAGTAAAAATGCAGAAAGGTTAACATTATAGCTTAAGGATTAATACAATATAATTTTTAAAAAGTATGAATGGAGCCACAGCATAGATCAAGAGATGGGTTACTGCTGGCATAGCAAGAGGTTCCTGTCGTCTCTCCATCCATCAAGCCCCTGAAAATGAGGAGCTCCCACTCTCCATCATCAGGGCAGGAAGAAGAAAAGGACCACACTGTGACCCAAGTTGATGGTTCCCAGTTTTGGAAGACAACCTTTAAAGCACCCCCCATCCTTGACATACCATCTTTTCACTAGAAGTTTTACATGGACAGGCGTTTTCATTCTAAGTGGAAAAGGCAGGCAATCGGGTAGAAACGCCTTTGTCTAGTTTAAACACGAGCGAACTCTCTTCTGCAGTAGCAGTTGTATTGGGGATAGCCTCACTTTAAATACACAGAAGATGCCACTGTTCTGAATCCTTACAGATCTTTGGTGCTGCGCGTAGTTTTAATCATAGCTGTTCTTACACATATAAAGTGGCTTTCATTTATTTAAAGTTGCATTTACATGTGTATTTTCCCTCAGAGGCTGGGAGTTTCTGAGCATTTTGAGTGAATGTTGAATGTAGCCAAGTGTCTTTCTCTATCTCTTCCGATTAGCACAACGTAGTCCCCTTTATTCTCGGTGTTAAACTGACCTTACATTCCTGTGCGTTCTATAGCAGAGTTCATAGTTAGAAATTGCTAGGTTCAACTTAATGCTCGATTGTTCAGGATTATTGATTTTCTATGTTCGATAAGGACATTATCTAACATTTTCTGGTTTCTAATTTTGTTTTGTTTTTCTTCCCTTCTCCTTTAATTTTTTTGGACAGCTTCTCTAAGAGATTTGTCTGTTTGACTGAAGTCATTGGGATAAAGTTGTGGTCATATAATTTACGTATGAGATGACATAACTTTTTACCATTTATAGTGTGTGCAGCTAACTCTAATTTTGTGTTCTTTACATTAGCACCACTTGTGTTTTTGATTATTTATTTTTAATTAGTCTTACTAAACATTTAAATCTTTACCAACTTTTGGAAAAGAAATTTGAGGGCCAGGGATGTAACTCAGATGGCGGGATGCTTTCCTAGTGGCTCCTACATAGACCCTAAATTTGATACCCAGAACCACATAAGCCAGGCATGGTGGTGCGTGCTTGGAATTCCAACAGTAACAGGAGCATCACGACAATTTTAAAAAGCTTTAATATGTATGGATGTTTTGCCTGTGGGTTTGTGTGTGCACCATGTTTGCCTGGGATGGCTGAGGCCAGAAGAGGGCATTGTTAAGACTGGAGTTAAAAGTGCTTCAGCCAGGCGGTGGTGGCGCACGCCTTTAATCCCAGCACTCGGGAGGCAGAGGCAGGCGGATCTCTGTGAGTTCGAGGCCAGCCTGGTCTACAAGAGCTAGTTCCGGGACAGGCACCAAAGCTACAGAGAAACCCTGTCTCGAAAAAACCAAAAAAAAAAAAAAGTGCTTGTGAGCTTCCCCATGGGTGCTGAGAATTGAACCTAGGTCTTCTGGAAGAATACCCAGTGCTGAGCCATCTCTCCATTCCCCAGGATCACTAGTTTAAAGCCATCTACGTCTTTCCAAGCAGCTGGAGGGGCAGCCCAGGGTACACGAATTCTGCCTCAATTACAGAAAATAAACCTAGCTTGTAATTTCCCTATTGCCCTTGCAGTTTGTTTTTTACATTCACAGCCTATTATTTGCTCTCTCCTGCTTGTGTTAGGTTAAATTGTCTCTTTATTTTCTAGTTTCTTAAGGTTGAATTTAGAAGCTTAAGCCTTTGCTGAGTAGCAGTAGGCAGTCTTCCTCCGGGGCTAGCATCTGCCCAATCACAGGTTCAGGTCCTTAACGATGTTGCTGTAGATCAGTGCATCATCTGAGAAGCTTCTTTTTCCAGGAAGTGGAGATAAACAGAGACCCACAACTGGTCAGGGAATTAAAGGTGTGTAGAATGCTCAGCTGTAAGTGGGACATTTATACCACACACCCCCTCTTCCTAAAGCTCAACTCAGGGATTGTTGCAGAAAAGGGACGGGAAGACTGCAATCGCCGCAGTGCTAAGTGACCACAGTAGTGTTCGCCAGCTGTAACCAGGCAGCTCTACGCGTGAACTTACAGCGACTGTGATGGCAAGCGCAAGGCCAGGAGAGGCTCAGGCCAGAAAACATCCAAGCGTGGAGGAGGAAAACAAGCACAGAGTTCTAGCCTTAGCGGAGGAGCTACAACCAAAAGCTGATGGGCAAGGGAGATTAGGTTTTCTTTAAGCGTGTGATCCGTGGTCAGGCAACCATTTTTCCAGTGGACCTCGTATCCTAGAGTATACCGACGGCAGAAACGAACTTGACAGATTTATGAAGAAGACTCAAATAAGGTGGGTAGGGAAGAAGGAGTGTTTCTGGGGGTTGCTGGGGGAAGGGGGTGTAATGACTAAGCCACACAGTATGAAAATTTCCAAGAACTGATAAAAACAAAGGAAAATACTGTTAGTATTAGCATTTAAAATTGTCAATTTTCTAAAAGCGCCGTTTACTCTTGCTTTCCCAGCACCGGATTTGTTGCGTTTTAATTATTATGACAGTGTGAAAAATGTTTTAATTCCTCTGTAATTTTTTTTCCTTGCTCATGTTTTATTCAAGAGTTCAGAGGATCCAAGATAAACATACAAAAACAATTTTATTTTTGGTAACTAGCAACAAATAAACCAAGAATAAAATTAACCAAACAATTTCATATATACTTAGATCCTAATGATAGGTCCTGACTCTTATTCATGAAACCAAAAAGGACTTATTGTCTGTGTTCGGGAATTTATAAAGTAATTATTTAAGATTTATTTTAGTTTTTTTTTAAAAAATATTTCATGTGTTTGTGTGTGCATGTGTACACATATGTATGTGTCAATACGAGTACAGCTCCCCTCGGAGGCCAGACAAGGGTGGTATTTGATCCCCCGGATCTGGAGTTGTAAGCCGCAGTGAGCTGCCTGGGATGGGTTCTGGGAACTGATCTTAGCTCCTCTGGAAAAGCTGTCTCTCCAGTTCCTATAAAGTATGTCTGAGAGAAACGCTGACCTAACAAAATAAGGAACAGCTCACGCCCGTGGATCTGATGATTAAGCGCGAAGCTTGTACTTCCCTCAAATCCATCTGCAGAGTTCAATTCACAAGTCACCATATGGCTTTCTAGAACACCTGAACACACAGGTTTTCAGCAAGTGCTCTAGCCCTGAGCTGCACACCAGCAGTCAACTGCCCTCTGAAGTGAAGCTAATTCAAACAAGGAAAAATGAGTCTTTTAGCTATTTTGTGTTTAGATGATTGGATATTAGTAGGCATCAAATTAGTGAATTTGAAGCTTTATCTTATATTGCACCCCCAAATTAACTCAAAGTTGATTGTAGTTTAAGCAAGGTCACAAAACCTTTTGTAAAACTTAGTGAGAATCTTTGTAACATTGTGTTGGATAAGGAACTGTTAGATATGGCAGGTAAAATACGATCTGCAGAAGAAAAAAACCAATAAACTGAAAGTTTTGGTGTTTAGGAGGTTGGATAGATATTTTAGTTGAGTTTCCAGAACTCACAGGAAAAGCTGGTCATGGTCACAGTGTCATGTGATCATAACCCAGTGATGGGGAGAAAGGGACAAGCAGATCCCCTGGACCTGGCCAGCTACCTTAGCCTAGTAGGTGAGTTCCAGGCTAGTGAGAGATGGTTGTCTCCAAACCAAACATAACCCAAAACGAAACCTGAAGTCAAGAGGTGCCTGAAGAATAAGGACAGGGGATTTTGACTTCCACGAGAACAGGCACCCCCCAAAATTGGATGTACACACAAGCCCACACATATAGAAACAAACACACATCTCCCCTTTAAAAAGCCACACACACACAAACATACAAATACAAACATGCACACACACATACATAAGTACGCACACAAAAACACATACACAAATCTTTGGCCTTTGAAAGACTCCAACGTAAGTAAAAGTAAGTAAGTAAATAAATGAAGAAATAATTAAATAAATGTCTTCAGAATGAAAAGGGTAGCTACAGAGGACGAAAATGTAGTCACCACTCATGTAGTTGATGAAGGGTTTGTATACAAAACTTGAGCTAGTAATAACAAGATTAATGGTCCAATTAAATGCCGGACAAAGGCTTAGAATGGACAATTCTCCAAGGAAGATAATCACAGAGCCGAAAAAGCACATAGAGAGGCTCCCAGCGTCATTAGTCATTGAGGAAATGCAAATTAAATCCAAAATGGGAAGTGCTTTCTGTGCACTAGAGGGTACTGAGGGCGGTATTGCCAAGGATGTGTGAGGCTGGACACTCAGGACACAGCAGGTACTCTGAGCAGCTCTTTAAAAAGTTAGTTATAGAGAGGACCAACAAGATGGCAGGGGTAAAGGCATTTGCCACCAGGCTTGGGGACTTGAGTTCCATGGTGGAAAAAAGAGAACTGATACCTGCCAGCTGTTCTTAGACTTCCACATGTATGCCATGGCATGCTGGTACCCACCCTTTCACAAATAGTTCCTGCAATAATGTTTTAAAGCAGTGGTTCTCAATTCTCCTAATGCTGTGACCCTTGAACACAGTTCCTCATGTTGTGGTGACCCCCATCATAAAATAAATTTGTTTGATACTTCATAACCTCAATTTTCCAACTGTATGAATTGCAATGTAAATATCTGTTTTCTGATGGGCTCAGTGACCCCCTGTGAAATGGTCATTCGACTCCTAAAGGGGTCTCAACCCACAGGTTGGGAACTACTGTTTTAAGGAGTTATATATAGGGCCAGACAATTCTATTCCTCAAGAATAGAAAATACCCACATCCATATAGATAAGTATGCAGAAGAGCACGGAAGTATTACGTGAAGGGGTGATTCAGTCTGCTTGTTACGATTATAGCAAAAATACCCAAGGCTTACTACTTTACAAGGAAGAGTGATATCTTACAGTTTAGAGGCTACAAGCCCAGCATTCAGCTTCCTCATCTGCCTTACCTCTGGTGAGAGCCTCTATTATGGTAGAAACATGGAGGGGAATTGTGAACAGGCACTTGGAGAGGATGCACTGAGACCAACATGAATTCCTCCCAAGGTCGTTCCTCACTAGGGTCTTTAGGTCCTGCCACCTCAGAAGCATCATATGAAGATCAAAATTCCAGCAAATAAACTTTGCGGGCACATCCTCAACTCATACAAAACTAGAACAGGTCCCATGAGTGGAAACATTAAATATGCATCTGGGTGTGTGGATGAGCAGACGTGATGTTAACTCACACCGCTGAACATGGTAGCCCCTGCTCTAAAACTCAAGGTGGAAGGAGCTAAAAGTCACTAGAAGGAGCCAAATGCCATAGGGCACATATGTGTGGCCGTCTTAATTCATGACATGCAGAAAATGCAGGTTTATGTAGACAAAAAGCAGATGGATGTTTACAGAGCATATAACAGGGGTGGGTGTTGAGTTCAAACAGTCTTGATGAATGCATGGAGTTTTAAAGGGTCCACGTTCCCATGCTTGCACTACTCTGCAGGTAGTGAGAGAAAGAGATGGGCTGGAGCGAAGGCTTGGTGGTTAAGAGCACTAGCTGCTCTTGCAGAGGACCTGGGTTCAATTCCCAGACCCAGGCAGTAGCTCACAATCTTAGTTCTAGGAGATTCAACACTTTCTTATGACCTTTATGGACACCAGGCATGCCAAGATGAGCAGACATACATGGAGGCAAAATACTCACATATATATACATAATCAAAATAATAAACAAATCTTTAATGTGGAGGGAGAAAGAGGCTGTTTAATAGCTAATCATTTAGGACATTTAAATTCTAATTTAATCTTTTTTCTATCTAGATATCTCCCAAATGCAGGGTTTCTATGTCATAAGACATACGGAGATCTTTTACAGCACAGGGAATCATGTATGTTGCTCACTATTCCTTGTGCTCCGAGAAGGATGTGTACAGTGACTATCCCTTTCTCCAAATACCAGATTACATCCCTATGATTGACGGTGCTAATCAAATCATTCCTGTATTAGTAGGGTCTTCTAATTGATTTATTTTTAAAGATTTACTTATCTGTGGGTAAGTGCACGTAGATACCCCTTTCTGTGTTAATGTATGTACATGTGTGTATTGCACAGACTCAGAGGCCAGAAGAGGGTGGTGAGTGTCCTCCTCCATCACGGTCTGTCTACTTCTTTGTGGCAGTCCGTCCTTGAACCTGAGATTGGGTTTCCTCTACTGGGCTGGAAATCAGCAAGCCCTAGCTATCCTCCTCTGTTCTTCCCTCTGGGAGCTAGAATTAAAACCACGTGCAGGATGTCCGACTTGTTACATGGTCATTGGGATCTGAATTCTGGTCCTCACGATGGCACAGTAAGGTCTCTTAATCTCTGAGCCATTGCTCCAGCCCCCGGAGTTTGGTTCTCTTATATATTCTATCAACTAAGAGACAATTTCTAACAGTTCTGCTTCCAGGGGTGCCTTTTTCTTTGTGTGCTGTCAACTGTGACAGGATGGCTACTGGGGACACTTGTATGTGCTGTGACGTCTTTGTAAACCATTGTGGCTTTTGTCCTGAAGATAGTTCCCCGTATCTTTAGCTGAAATCTTGCCTCTGATTTTATTCTTTCACAGGCACACCAGAGCTCCTCTGTTTATAGCTTTTATGCTGTATTATCCGTACTATATTATCCTTACTTTTTCACCCTTCACTTCTTTGTTTTTATGTTTTAATATATCCTCTCATGAGTAGTCAGTGAAGCCTTGATTTTTTTTTTACTTGCATGGATTCTAGTTGTTTCTGTCTTTTACAAGTTCTTGCCTGTAGTTTGCATAATCATCAATATAATTCAATTTGATGTTTCCTTTTGGTTTCATCTGGGTCCATTCCTTTATATCTACTCCCCCATCTTCCTTCGTCAAATCTATTTTAAATTTTCATTTTATTTCTTTGGCTGGCATTTTGTTCTTCTTTTGTGTGGGCATGGGTTTATAAGAACTTTGGGCAACAATGTGTACCCTGGACTTTCCAGTCGTGGAGCGTTCTTGTCAACCCGTTCTATGGTGTCTTAGAGCCTTGTTGCTGATGTCCTCTGAGGGCATCTCCCTGTGCCTGCTGTGGTTCCTGGAATAAATTTCACACCACAGTACCTTATCAGACCCACAGTACAAAGTCCATTCAGGAGTTTCTTCCTGCAGTCTCAGACTCCCTGCGCGGCTCCTTTGGTGAGTTTCACTCTGTCTACTTGGAGGCTTGCTTTAGCACTGCCCTAGCTCCTGGGTGTTGAGGACAGTTAAGCCCATCACCTTTAATGTGCCCACATTCATCTCGCTTTCACGTTCCCGGTTAAGAATTTCTCTGTTCCCCACAGTGCTGCACTTTAGAGATGGCACTCAGCTGGCCTCTGGCCTCTGTGCTTCTGAGCAGAGGTAACGTGGTCCTTCATAGCTTTCCCTCCAATCACTTCAGACGTCCTCACCGCGTTGATTTGACATGCTGATGTGTGATAAGCATAGGGTTGACTCTGTCTGCCGTCATCCTATTGCGATTCATTGACAAGTGTGAGTTCCATCCCTATCAAATTCAGAAAAGTTTCACCCATTATGGTGTGTGTTTGTGTGTGCGCACGCATGCACAAGATCATTGCACCTATGAATGGAGCCCTGAGACAAACATGGCTGTCATTCCTCAGGGGTGTCTATCTTGCTTTTGGAGGCACAGGCACATGCCTGGCACAAGCTGGCTTTGTCTCCCCTTCTTTATCCCTGGGATTACAGTTGTACCCCAATGATTTGCTAGATTTCCCTAGAGGACTGGGGATCAAACGTAGACTCTTACACTTTCAAAGCAAGAACTCCACCAACTGTATCCCCAGCCCCTCAGCCATCACTTTGCATAATGTCTCTGCTTCCCGTTTTCTCTCTCCTCCCTTTGAAGGATCACCTACTGCGGATCTCAGGCCACTCAAGGACTCAAGTTAGCCTTTCCATCTTGACTCCTTATCTTCTAGTTATCATCTTGTCTTCTGGATCCTTCTCCCCTCTGCAACGACCCCTTCCAGGAGTTTCAAAGATTCAGATACCACACAGTTCCCTAAGAGTTTCTATTGGGGGTATCTTTGCAGTTTCTACTTATTCTCTGAGATACCTGTTTACTCCCTCACCATGACCACCCTGCACTTTAAATCATGCTGCATACTGGACAGAGCTATGTAGAAGCCCTGCTTTGTTGTCCCACATCCAGGCCACTCAGCATCATTTCTCCTACCGATATTTATCTGCTGCCTGGGTGAGTTCTGCCCCATTCCTGCTCCTGCCTGTATCACAGCAGCACCCTGAACAATGTGGGGCTGGGGTGTATTTCAGGGGGAAATTAACCCTTCCAAGGGTGGTGACTTTTATTATCTGTTAATTTTGTTTTTCTGTTTGTGTGTGTGTTCATGCATATGTGTGTGCATGTGTATTCAGAGGCCAGAGGTGGATGTCACATAAATTCTTTAACTACTTCCCACTTTACTTTGGAGACAGGATTTCTCACTGACTCCAAAGTTCACCAATCCTCCTGTCTCCACTTCCCTTGGCCCATGATTGCAGGTGTGAGCCTCGGTGCCCAGGTTTTTATGTGCATGCTAAAGAGCTGAACGCAGGTCCTTGTGTAGCCAGTGTCCCCCAATCAGTCTTTATAACCATGCCTTTGTTGTGCACAGCATTGGGCTCCAGGTGATGTGATTTGCTCCCATTCTTCTGCACATCCTTGCCTGCCTTCTTGGTGCTTTCTGCCTCATTCCTTCCCTTTGTTATTGACCTTCCATATGATCTGCTTTCACACGGTCCACTTCCATGTAGTCTACTTACATTTGGTCCGTGGTCCTGGCATATAGGACTGTGTTGAGGTCCCCCTGTTCTCATTGGTTCTGTGAGGTTTCTGTGCTGGCCAATTTCTCCAGCTTCGGTTCCCGGGTTTTCAATCACCTTGTAGTCCTATGGATTCTGTCCGCCTTGAAGATTACCATGCCTGACAGTTGCAGCCTAGTTCTGGACCAATGAATAACCAGTGGGTCATTGCTCACACCTCCTTACCCTCTGTCTCTTTATCAGAGTCAGGCTCGGTTTGTGGTGGGCTAACCTCACCATCCTTTTATCAGACCTTGGCCTTGAGGCAAAGCTGGATCCAGGCTGTACCAACCACTGCTCTTGCCCTCCCCAGAAGTAGGCTGCCTGTGCAGCCTCTTGTCTACCTAAAGCCTGGCGAAGATGGTGCTGAGTAAAAGCAGCTTCTGTACAATCACTGCTTGACCACCTGAAGTGGAAGCTGACACTGGAAGTGATATTGAAGGGCTTTCCGTTCCAAGGAGTCCAGCAGAACTCTAGCATATTCGGAAGGTTCCATTGCTATTGCTAAGCCTAAACCCATCAACCTCACTTTCTGCCGGTGACGTTTGTCCATGTTTGTTCTTCCATATCCACGCTCCCCTTGCACGGCTCACAAGGGCAGGGTGTAAGACCCCTTCACAAGCCTCTAGAAAACACCACCTGCCTCTAACTCAGGAGGACCCGGTCTTGTACTTTTCTTCTGGATCTCTGTTTGCTTATTTACTTATTTTTATTTCAGCCACAGACATCTGCGGCACATCTGGAAATATTTGCTGGGTAGTGTGTAGCGTGGAGGGATGAGCTTATCTGAAACTGAATGGCGGGCTGTAGAACGTTAGACAGGTTTAGCTTAGTGAGACAGTGAGTTCGAATGAGGAGTTATGTCTAGAATTGTGGATAGATAGGGGGATATCTATAAGAGCATGGGCACTCAAACACATCTGTATTACTACAAAACCTACCCCAGCCAGAAGACCACTCATGGAAGCTGCATCCCTGGAGCATCTTACAAAACACGGAGGCTATTCTGCAGGTCAGAGTACCCCCTCCCTAACAACGTTACTCCTTGCATAACCTGGAAGAGGGACTTTTTTAATCTTGTAAGTTTGGGGAGCTTCCTGGGTTTGTATATTTCATTTATTTACTGAATATTCAGAAACTCTTTTCAACTTAAAGGAAATAGACACACAACACTAGCTAGGATAAGGGTCACTTTGAATTCTGATTACTTTTTCCCTTTGAGATCTCTAGTATAACAGCCCCTTTCCCCCTCCAGCTGCATGGCTGGAAGCTCAGTGTCTCTATTCCTGCTGCCTTTGTTCCGATTTGAACCTCTGCTAGTCCTCCAGCTGTGGTTATGTAACGTGTCTTGTTATCGGCTGGGGTCAGGTTTTCAGTTTTGTTCATTTTCTTAGTGATTTCCTTGGCTATTTTTGGCCTTTTGTATTTTCACATACCCTTCAGAAGAATCTTGTCAATTTTCATAGAAAAATCGCTAGTGACTCACGGTGGGATTGTGTTGAATATATGCATCAGTCTGGGAAGAGATGACACTTCCCGGTGAGTCAGTCAGAGCCTTAGGGGGGCATCTTCCCATTTACAGACATTGTCTTTATTTTCTGTGACTAAATTCCATATGGGGCCGTCTTTGCCTTTCTTTTAGATTTGTTTCTAGTTCGTCGCCTTTTGGTACTGCTGGTGGTAGACCAAAGAGCCAGCACCAAACTGTCTTCCATTTGGTGGGTGCTGGAAGAGGGAGCTGCAGAATTTTTTCTTTGGGCTACTGTTTTGGTTTTATGCCCTACGTCAATTGACTCAGCCCAACTTAGCAATACATTCTAGCTCTTCTGTAGAACCTTGAATTTCCTATGTCTACAGATTTGTCCTTTCCTTCCTATCTTTATCCTTCCAATTCCTTTCCTTGCCTCCTTCACTAGCCAATATCTTCAGCACCACGTTTAAGAAAAGTGAGAACAGCAATAGAAGGGTCTCTTGGTGCTTAATACTGAGATTTTTTGGCAATTCCCATTCGATGAGAGATGTTTCTTGGGGATTTTGCAGACAGAATTGGAATAATGATGATATAACAACCATCTAATACTTGTTTGTAGAGAGTGGTCAGTCTGGAAAGATGTTAAAAACTTGTGTATGTGTGGGCATGAGTGTTTGTGTGTGTCGTCTGTGTGTATGTGTGCACATGAGTGTTTGTGTGTGTGTATGTGTGTATGTGTGAGTGGCAAACTCCACATAGTTATGTAATCTGGCCACTTATTCCTTTTATTTTATGAGTGCATTGATTGATTTATTTGCCAACATTTATCTGCTCTGCACCCAGGAGCACCTGCCTGTGCTGTGTTTTGTTTACCACTGTCTTCTTCCTTCCAATCCTCTGGTAAGTGTCTTCACACCTATATTGAGAGATGGAATTCCATTATTTCCTTGCAATATTTTGTTTTCGGATCTGTATGACAGTAATAAGCTGGACTTCGATTGTATGGCAGCTTAAGGTCCTTCTCCAACGGCTTTAGAAGATGCTGTGTGGCAAGGACTCCACTTCCTCTATTTGGAGAAATTTTATTGTGAATTGCTTTTTTGTCAACATTTTTGTTTTGTTGGTCTGGACAGGCCCCCAGGCAGTTGTTATGTAACAGACATGATTTGCTCAATAGATCTGGGGCTACTAAGATTTTAAAAATCGGTTCTTGGCAATGTTTAGAAGATACATCTTAAAGGTATTTTCCCATTTCACTGAAGTTTTCTAATTTATTATCTCAAAGTTGTACCTGTTAGTCCTCTCATTTTAGGAATTAAAGAAGCTGTAATGAATTGCCTTTTATCATACCTAAGACTGATACATTTTTTTCTTCCCAAGGCTTGCTTAGTTAGACACATCTCCTGCCTTTTCTGTTGACCCTTAATTTTTTCTCTTCTTCTGTTCCACTTTGAGCCATGCCTTCATTCGTTGACTTCTTTCTACTATCTGACAGTGATTTGATCTTCATTTGCAAGATTCGTAAGAGGTTAGGCGAGGTCACCAGTTCTGTTTATTTTTCTTTGTGCTTGCATTTAAGACTGTTAATTTTCCTCTCTTATTTTGATAATGACACATTCTGTAACAATTCTTGTGGTCATGAAGACCTAAGAGAGCATAAGATGTACTTTGGAACTTTATAGTCTAATAAAAGTATTTTCCCTAAATGAATATAATTCTAACTGTATTCTAAATACTCACCCTTATGCCCACAGAGAGGCATAGTTTTCACCTCTCATCAAAGATATTTCTTTCGGCAGCAGATAGAGACTGTTACATATATAGACTACTGGGCAAAATTTATTGGGTACCCAGCCCCACCTCATACATATACAGCACAGTCTCTACACTGAAAGCTCAGGGAACATCTCGAGAGAGGGGCAGGGCTATTTTAAGAGCCAGAAGACTATGACATTTGATGCTAGGTAGTGCTTTTAACATATGACATGGGAGTTAAAGTCATGAACTCTCAACAACATGGCTGCCTAAACAGAGCTGCCTCACAGCACCTGTGGACATGTACATACACATAATAAACAATAAGTAATAAAGAAGAGGTCAATTACTTGAGAGGGAGGTAGAGAACAAGGGAGGGGCTAGAGGGGAGAATGTTGTGTATGTTAGCGATGTAAATAGTATTCATGTGAAATTCAAAATTATTTAAAATTTAAATAAAAACAAATATATTTCTTATACTCAGTAAACTTAGCAATTCTTGGACCAGTTTTGAACTAGTGACCTTTGTGTGGTTGTGGCATACACTTGAGTTATATAAATCACATGTATAGTTATTGTGATTATTAAGGGCCATTGCTGCATCTTCCTAAAGTTCAGTGGGTACAATGATAGATCCCGTCCCCTTTCACCTTGCCTTCTTCCTTTTGCACTTTGTTGTCATTTTCCTTGTCTTTTCTGTAAGCTTCTGCAGTCTATCAGGCGGTATCACCACTGCAGGCAGTGGGCTGAAAGTCATATCTCTGCTGGGGGACGCTGTAACGCACATGCATTCCTCCAGTTCTGCAGGTTAGATCTCCAGACAGAGACATCAACAGGTCTGGGCTCTTCCACGGCCTCGGAGAACAATTCTTCCCAGGCCACTGGCCAGCTCTGCTGGTCTCTTGGTGCTGTCGTAGGAAGCCATCTTCAACCTGCATCTTTTTACATCACCCTCTTACGCCTACCTGGGTAGGTCAGTCTAAATGTCCCCTCATCCTAAGCACACTGGCCATACCCCATGAGAGCTCACCCTAAACAATTCCCCAGATGTCAATCACTCCTAAACGGCCTTATTATAGTCCAGATTGTGCCTACAGATACTAAGGTTAGAAGCTTAAGGAGCACAGTGTATCCTATGACATCAATTCCTTCAGCCTGACGTTCTTCACACACTCTTCCTACCTTGAGAACTGTCCCAACGCCTGTGATCAGCCTTTACCTGGTTTGTTGCCTTCCTATACAGACTGGCACTCAGGATGTCTTTCCAGTGGAAAAGTCACTTGGGCTCACCTTCCTGCTCTAAGCTGAACCATGATGCTCTTTGTCTTAACACCTCACACCCTCTATTCACATCATGGTCTCTCCATTCATGTCAAGCTCCCTCCGTTCACAATAAACCTCCCCTGTGACATCACATCTCTTGACTTTCCCAGCCCGCCCTGCTGACATTTATAGCAGTTTTTTTTTCTGGAGACATCTCTCTGCTTGGCAGCATGGTTCCCTTGCTGTCTTCTGAGGTCGAGTTTCCCGGGTGCTTCTTTGATGGTTGTTTCTATAAAAAATGGAATCTTGCATGCTAGTGTTCTTGGTCTAGGGCAGTAGCTGTGAGATGCTTTGATGAGTCACCAAGTAAAACTAGGTCAGTCCCTCTGTGGGGATCAGAGGAGCCTTGGTTCCTGGTGCTTGGAATGGTGTGGCATAAGTAAAGCTCAATGCAGGGTCAGCATCCATGTGACTGTCTAGTGTCTAAGGAATCACTGCAGTGGCATCTTCTCCCTGATGATCCAAGGAGTCAGTCGGCCTTTTCCAATCACTGGCGGAGATTTTCCTGGCGACATCTCAGTGAAATGCGCTCGTTTCCTTATGCCAGAGGAGCCAGAGCGAGCTGGTGCCAGTCCCTGCCTTATTTCCCTCAGGGAAGATGCGTGACATATTGAGGCAACAGGAAGGATGCAGCTGATAAGGACAAGGGTGGGCCGCTGTCGGGGAGAAGTGCTGTGTGTTGAGGCAGGCACAACCAGGACACATCGGGTGAAATCCCAGTAAAAAGCCGAGGCTGTAGGGAGGGACATTACGGGAAACCCATCAGAGCAACCTGCTTCCCAAAGTAAGGGCACCAAATTCAGGAGCTAGTCAAGATAGTGAATACGGGGAAGAGCAGAAATTGGTGCAAAAGTGTCACTGTAGGACTGTTGAGCAAAATCCCGGAGAGGAAGGACACTGTCATCTGTGAACGATCAGTGAGACCGGACATGGGGTATTCCAATGCTGCAGATCAATATGGTTTGTGAGGTCAAGGTTTCTCAGATGGCCTGGTCTGTGTGCACCAAGATCTCCACGTTTTCACTCTGTGCATGCATGCACACTCTTCTCTGCCTGGGGCCGAGAAGAGATAGTGACTCCAGAGTCTCACTGACCTTTCTGACTGACCTTTTCAGTGACTGCTGAAGGCTGCCTTCCTTGCCTGCCTTGCGCAGGGGCACAGGCTGCACCATGAATCTCCTTGTCATTTCAGGCAATAAATGACACTAGATTCTGTTATTAGTATATCAGCTCAGTGTAACAACCAAAACTATCCGCGGGATTTAAAGAGGGCTTCTAGCACTCTTTGCTCCCTCTGCTTTGCTCTAGGCAGCATGTTGGCAGGAGGAAATTGGGGCTGTGTCTAGCACCTGCCTCCACTGTGCATGCTCCCTCCTCCAGCTGCTTGCTAGCAGAGTTTGGCCTCACTCCAGATTCTTCTTTCAGGGACACCCCAAGTGTCATGTCTGATAGGACTCACTGATGCCTTCCTTGAGCCTTTCTCAGCAGATGGAGTCCTTGAATTCAGCTCCCTAAAAGCTATCCAAGTTCATCTATTGCAGTGTGTAGTTCGCTTATTTTCCACTCAAGGCCCCCCTCCCCAGAAGCTTCTAGGTTCTTTGTGTTCAGATGAGTTTGACCTTCCACAGAAAACTATCTGAGGTTAGCTCTTTAGTCCCATCTCTCTTTGCATATTTGTGTTCACTGCACACCTGTGCCCAGTGAGTCTTCATGGGCCCTCGAAACTCAAAATTTCTGGATAAACAAAGCTGATCCAGGGACTGGGATGTCACAGGCTCTTTACTGGCTGGAAGATGGCTGCCTCTCTCCAACTTGATCTAAGCTTTCATTATCTTTCAGGAAGATAGTATATTGGCAAGGGAGTCCACACAGAGCTAGAGCCCAATGGAATTCTGCTTTTTGAGGTTTTCTTTGCCATCTTAGGACTTAAGACACCTTTCAGAATCCTTTATCAACTTGTTGAATTGAGTCCATGAGGCCTTCTGAAAATATTTTGCTCAATGCTGACATGGGGGTCATTTGCTGGTAGTACCTGGCTGTGTTTTGTCTGGTGTGACATCCTTCCCGCAGGCAGGGTCGGGAAGGTCTCCTTTGCTGGGAGTTCTTGCTGGCTGCCGCTGCCTGAGCTCCGCAGCCTCCTCATACATCTGTTTCCCGCCTGAGACCCACACCATCTCCCCCATGTTCTCACTGCCAGAGGAAGCCTTTGTTTGTGTTTGCCCTCACTCTCTAGCCTGTGGAAGGTCCTGAATTCTCTCTTATGATCCTTGTATTTACTTTCTGCAGGGTCAAATAGGACCCTGTTAGGCCCTCATGGGTATCTGTCTGAATTGGCTTTCTCTGGTTTTTAGAAGTCTTACCTGTAATTCATCTTAGGATATCTGGAAATGGAAACCTCTACCTTCTGTCATAGATGTGTCTTCCCCACGTGATCTACCTTATCCTTGTGGGTCATAGGTCAGGTCAGGGCCTCTTCATGTTCAGTCATGACACTGTAATTACAAGTGCCTGTCAACAGTGATGAGTTCAGGGGCTTTCCAGGGCTGACAAGAGAAATCAGAGAGGCTGAGCAAGCTCTCCAAGAGTCCTGCTCTAAGGAAGGGAAGAAGTTCAGGCATCTGATGTGCGACTGAAAATCTGTGGAATCAGAAATTTGCATCCTTAGGAGTCTGAATGAAATACAGGGTTTGTTGGCTCCTTGGAGGAAGTACTTTGTGACCTCAGACCGAGTCAGGTACAGGATCCACCCTTAAAATCGTGAAAGGGGTGGCATTTAGGCAAAGATATTGATTTTGACCAAGATGTGAATCTGTGAATCAAAAATCTTCACAACGGTCTATGTGCTTAGCTCTATTGTGATTGGGTTGAGGGGTAGGAAGCCGATTGGCAGGTGACAATGTCTTTAGAAGAGATTAATGTAGTTGCCATGTAGCCGCAGTTGGTTCTCATAAAAGTAGGCCATGACTGAAAAGTATGATCTGCCCTCCTACGCTTTGGGCTCTTGTCTCACCATGTTGTTCCACCTTTGGCATTGGGCTCTCCTGTGATCTCTCTGCTGAATCACACTGTAGCTGAGGCACCTCACTAAAGCGAAGCAGACCTTAGCATCAAGTCTCTGCAACTGTGTACTATACCAATGTCTCTGCCTTACAAATCGCCCACACTTGGGAATTTTCCTTATAGTCACAGAAAATAGCCTTATCCGGGTCTCTCTCTGGAAAGTGTCCAAACAGCACGACAGACTTGAAATAAGAATCAGGATGCTGCAAACTGGAAGCGATATGTGTGTAATTGGCACACAGGATTTCCCACCTAAGTGATAGCTCTGGTAGCTAAGTAGGAAAACATGATCATATCATCATAGCTTGCGTGGACTGGGGGTCATGATTGACTTCGTTCTTGAGGCCAGTGCTGGAGGTGACTGGGGACCAGATTTGGGTGGTGAGTACTAGTAAAATAAACACTAGTATGGAGAGAAGTGACTCACAGTCGCTCGCTGCTGGTGCTCATGATGCTGCATACTGCCTCTGAGCTTCCCATTCTCCCCTCGCTCTGGTCCTCACAGGGCTGCTCCACTCCACAGCTCCACAGAATTAACTATTTTACTTGACACTTGGGAGTCCAGGCACAGAGAAAACAGATCTGCGTATCAGGCCAGCTCTCCACATCTATGGGGCTTCTTGGCTCCTGAGAATCAAGACAGTCACCTCTGCCTTCTGTGAGGGTCTCTGCCACTACTCAGTGTCCCTCAGATCTCAAGGACGTTCTCTGAGGCCATCTCAGCATGACATCAGTGGAGAACAAGTCTCTGGCAAACATTAACCCCAAACATGCACAGTTCTCTTGAGCTTCCCTTTCTATTGAGTGGAATTTAAAATGTGTTTGCTTAGGGAGCCTCTGCTTACAGATCAGAAGTGAGACAGAACCCACGCTGTTTTAAATGTCAACTTGCTATAAGCAGAATCACCTGAGAAGACATTTTCAGGTATAAAAACTGCCTAGAGCAAGTTGGTCCATGGGCATGTCTGTGGGGGACTGTCTTGATTTTGAACTGAGGTAGCAGGGAGGGCCCAGCCCACTGCGGACAGCACCATCCCCTAGTCAAGTAGTAAGGAACAGTATAAGAAAGCTAGCTGAACTTAAGCCTGGCAGCTAGCCAGCAAACAGCATCCTCCATGACTCCTGCTGCTTTGACTATGAAGTGAGCTCCTTGGTCAGAGGTAATCGCTGTGTGGAACAGCAAAAAGGCCCACCTTCCAGTTCCTGACCTGACTTCACAATGTCAGACATAACCTGGAATTGTAAGTTGAATACGCTTCTCTCGCCCTCCCCACATCGAATACAGCTTTGGTCAGAGTGTTTTATCACGGCAAGTGAGATGGACCTAGGTGCCCAGAAGTACACCAGGAATGAACAGATCCAAGATCTCCTTGAGTAACTGTGGGGACTCTCAGTGTCCAAGTCAAATTATGTGATCCTCTCGAGGCAGATCAGGCCATCCCTAGGTCATATGCAGAAGTCTAAATCTTCAGTCTAAATCTTGGGGTGGCTTGAGGGAAAATCAGGAGTAAGTGGAGTAGCTCTGTCAATCCCAACTACTAGAGAGGTCGAGGCAGGAAGCTTGGAAGGTCAATCTAGGATTCTAAGACAGTCTGCACAACTTAGTGAGGCTTTGTCTAAAAGAGAAAGTCAAAGAGGATTGAGAATGTAACTCAGGGATGGAGGGCTTGAGCTAGTCTCAGCTGCTGTAATAACACCCCCCCCCCAGACTGTGTATCTGATAAAACAGCCCTTGAGGCTCATGGTTCCGAAGGCAGAAAGAAAGCCCATGATAAGATGTCAACCTTTCTTGCAGATGGGTCCTCATCATCTTCAAGGGAAAGGGGACAAGCGGGTTCCCTCTTCTGTAGGGCACCAACCCTACCTGCGCTAACTCTCCTCTCATGGCTTACTCACTTCTCCAAGGCCGCATCGCCTAACAAAGTTGCTTGGAGGGTTCAGATTTCAAACTGTGCAGAGGCAGAGCTTCTCAGAGGTGCCTGGCAGATCACGCATCCCCTGCACAGGAACCAAGAGGAGCTGCCGTTGACCACCTTGGTTCAGCCAGGATCTTCTTCTTCTTCTTCTCTTCTTCTTCTTCTTCTTCTTCTTCTTCTTCTTCTTCTTCTTCTTCTTCTTCTTCTTCTTCTTCTTCTTCTTCTTCTTCTTCTTCTTCTTCTTCTTCTTCTTCTTCTTCTCCTTTTCTTCCTCCTCCTCTTCCTCCTCCTCCTCCTCCTCCTCCTCCTCCGAGGCCTGCAGCAACAGAATAGTCATTCCAGCCTGGCAGGAAGTGAGCCTCTAGGCCGTTTTCATGTTGTCTCTTCCTGCGGTGGCGGTGAGTCATTTGCATGCCATTCCTATCTGCTTGAGCAAGGCAATTACCACTGCTTGCTGCCAAACCTGTCGGCTCCCTACCAGCTGGCCTGGAGGGGAGGCATCCAAATGAGCACTAACTGTTGATCTTGAGGAAAGCAACATGACAGAGCTGTGACTTCTCCCAGGTAGGCGGGAGGAGTGGCAGTCACAAACAGAATGGTTGACACTGTGGGTTCCCTTGGGGGACATCTAGGGAAGTACCCAGAAATGTCTCCGACATATCCTGCTGAAGACAGGTTTGCTCAGCTGTGTCTTCCCCTCTGTGCTGTCACAGGCCTTCACACTTGTGAAGAAAATGTCCTTTCTCCTGTGGCCTCTACTGTGCCACAAGACTGTTTTTTGGACCAAGGGGTCCACTCTACGTGACCTCTAGTAATAGCACCTCTGAGGAAAGTGGAGCCTGGAGCTCCCCCCGAGGGCAGGGTAGACAAGAAAGTCTCTAATTTATGGTCATTTTTATTTGTTCTCTGCCTCCTGTGGTATCTGTCCATGACTCATCCACCCAGCACTCACTCACAGCCTCAAAGGTAAAAGATAGGGAAATTAGGATCAGACCAAACTCCCACTCTAAAGCCATTAGAATCCGGATATTTGAAGTTTTATTTTCTCATTTGGAAGATGGGAAATAAACAGCAGTTTTTTTTTAAACCAGGACCTGATATGATACAAGAAGTTTAAGTAGCTATTATAACGTGCTGTGCACAATAAATGGCAGATTGACCGTTCCCATGAACATGCTGCTGCAGCTAATGTCCTTCTCTGTGGTTCTGCCCAACTGATTATTTTGCCCCAATTCTACACCTGTCCAGTCTACGGCTGTGAGGTGCTCACTTTGTTGCAGATATCTCTCCACCTGCTCACCCAAAGCATCTTCTCCTCACTGAGGGTCCACGTCTTCCCATTGCTGCCATGCCCCAGTCCATCATTGGAGCCACTTGTGAGAAAGCAAACGGCCAAACTGCGGAGTCTCCTGCAGAGGAAGATGCTGGAGAGATCAGGCAGTGTGCTAACTCCAGCACATCTTGCCTTCACTGCCACCAGCCCATCTTTAATGAACATGAGATGTTTGTGCCCAAATATTTACTGAGTTCATTTTGTGTGCTGGGCCAGATAAAAGCTCTGGCCCTGAGATCCTGTCTCTAAGCTTGCAGCTGTCCTTGTGGGATTGCTGTCACTTGGAGTGATGGTTGCGTCTCCTGGCATTCCCAGGCTTAAACACTGTGAGACAGTGCTGAGTTATAGAACGATCATGGGCTTTGAACACAGAATTCTATTTAAGATTGCTTTCTCGAAGTCTTACAGCTATCCTGTTTCCCCCAACCGCTGCTAAAATATCACTGAAGAGAAAGCTGCACAGGGATTGACCACGTTTTCATTTTACTTCAAATATGGAATGTTTGGATTAAATAAATATTAGATGCAAAAAATGTAGATTGGATTGAAAATCAGAAAAATCTAACACTTGCATGAATTGAGCATGCATTTTCTAATCAAAAATTAAGAATTGGAGATACAGGCTCCATCACTTAGGGGCACTGTGCTTATCCAAGCCAGAAGTAGAAGGAATACTGTCTGCACAGTACAGCAGCCTTTGTGATGAAGGAACTATGAGATATACAGGTGGCAGGATGCTCGATGCAGAAGCAAGCTAACATCTCACAGCCACAACCTGAAATGAACCATTGCTGGAAGACAAAGGCTGAGCCTGCTGTTGGGGGTCAGGGTACGAGCCTTCCATCAAACATAGTGTAGAAAGCTCGAGTGTGCTCAGTTATAGCTATACCCACTGTGAATGCATCACACGTGCACACACAGAGATATAGGCACACATAGCACATACATCTATGCACAGACATGCACTTGTATACACACATGCACACAGAGACACATACGCACACAGAGCATCCATGGGTAAACAAAGAGCTGAAACCGTGACCTGTGCAGAGTTGGAAGTGTGTAGACTAGATCCAGGAATCCGCAGCACATGTTATACAGGGGGACCTCACAGGGCAGTTAAAGACTTCTAAACAGACAACCAGAGTAGATGACCAGAAAGTGGGAATAGTGTTATAAATCACATGGCACTTTACTTCTAGTTACAGTGGGCCAAACAACCTAATAGACATTCTCTTTGGAGGCTCATAGAATGGGGGTGGGGGAGGGGAACCAGGGGCCCATATGTCTAGGGAGGTCACAGCTGATTCTGCAGCAGGGCCTCAACCCTCCTTCTATAGCAGTAGTGCACAAGGTACACAGTAGAATCTTCTGTGGATAGAATGTCTCTGATATAGCATCCCTGGCCACATAGGGCTCTTGAACACATGACATGGTCAACCATGCCTGGGGAGCATACTTTGCAGCATTATCTGTAGGCAGAAGTTTCTGTCCCACCTGGTCCAGAAGTCATTCAGTCCCAAATAAACACACAGAGACTTATATTAATTATAAACAGTTGGGCCAATTTTCAGGTTGATTGCTAACTAGCTTTTACACCGTAAATGAACCCATAATTCTAATCTATGTTTAGCCATGTGACTTGATACCTTTTCTCAATAAGGCATTCTCATCTTGTTTCCTAGGCATCTGGCTTGTGACTGTGTCTCTGCTTTTTCCCCCCAGAATTCTCCCAGTCTCTAGATTGGTCACTGGCCAATCAGCGTTTTATTAAACCAATATGAGTGACAAACCTTTACAGTGTAGAAGAGCGTTATGCCATAGCAATTATTTAATTTAGCTTAATTATTAAATTAAGTTTTTATTTATTTTTAACTGATGCATAAAAATGCAAATGATGTATATGTTCATTAATGAGGTACCATGTGGTGTTTTGATACACACACGATGTATACTGTTTAAAGCAGGTGAGATATCTCTGTCTTCCCCCAAATATTTATCATTTGTTTATGATGGAAACATCCACCTTTCCTTCGGTACCTCCTGGGGGTGTGCAGTCTGTTCCCATCAAGAGTTTAAATGCGTGTGACTGGCGTGGCTATATCCGGCTACACAGCTCTGAAAGCATTCATCACGAGTGGAGAAGGAGCTTGGAAGAGCAATGAGATTTTGTCTGGTATCATAGTGTCACCTTGCCTAGGCTAGCATGAATTGAGTGATGCCACAGAAACTCAGGATGACTGAGGCCTGCCAGTAACTGCCGAGAGTAAGTTTACAGCTGCTTCTGCAGAAGTCCTAGTGGGGATTCACTAAAATGTTGTTCCTTGGTCTGTGCTGCTTCCACACTGCTGCTGCACAGCTGAGCCATGCCAATGGAGGGCACAGGAGTAAGGGTCACTGCAAAGTGATGTCCTTAAAGGATCAAACCTTTACTCCAGCTGAGTATAGCCGAGGGCCCTGAGATGATTGGCATTCACATGCCAGCCACAGAGCTAAATGTGAATCCTCTGTAGAAGTCTGTTGTCTTTGCTATCAGATACCTCTACAGAGTTTCGTATTCAGTATTTAGCATCTGTTGAAAAATGACATGAGCAGTCATCCACACATCCCCAAACCTCCAAGACACAATAGAAGCATGGACCAAGCAGCAGGACCAAGGAATAGGAGTTACATATCCATTGGAAGGATTCAGAACATGAAGTACCAAATAATCTGTTAAATAAATGCATGCACCATCTCTAAGAAAGCATGATGAAAACTTGAAACTAACAAAATAGGTGGCGAAAAGTCTAAAGTTACAAAGTGAGGTTAGACAAAGCTGAAGAGAGAATGAGCAAACTGGAAGACAGATGAGAGGAACACACTGAGCCTCATGCTCAGGGGTAAAAAGACTTCAGATATTAAAAAAATAGCATCCTTAGCATAATGGAAAATTGAGTATTTGTGTAACTGGAGTCTTGTAGTGGAGGGAAGAGGATTCGTATTTTAAAGCAGAAAGGATGAGAGTGCTCTAAAAGTAACTGCAAATATCAAGTCCTGCTGAGTGTGAAACCATGGATAATATTAAAAGAATGCACATAGATATTTCATAGAAAACTTATTAGGACCAAAGACAAAAAAATGATAAAATGAGCAATTTTCTTCAAAGGTTTTCTTCAAAAAAGTAATGATAAAATGACAGCTGATATCTTGAGAGAAAAATGAAAACCAGATGACGGGCACATTTTCAAGGCACTTTAAAGGTAAAACTGATGAGAAAATAACTAGTTTTAAAGTAATCCTTTGGTCAAAAACATCAATTTGGAACATGTTTTCAATTTAATGCTAATGGATATGATACAAACCAGATGACTGGGGAAAGTCTGAAGTGATGTTCAAAACTGATGCTCTCTTACAAAGTGGGAATAAGAAAGAAAAACGTGGTGTGTTGTCATGCAGGGTGGTAGAAAGTGCCATGTGATGATTTGTCTTTTATAATGTGTGAGACTTCAGTCTCTGTCTTGAGAATTCCCATCTGTAACATTAACTAAAGTGTTTTAAAAAGCCTAATTTGTGAAAAAAGAAAACCACTGGTATTGAAGTAGGGGATGAACAGACCATCTTTTAAGTGAATATTTACCTTTCAATGGATACCCATGAGGATAAGCAGCCAATATCTTATGAAAGGAAGGAATTGATTTAGATGTAAATACACATTATAAATTATTGAAACTTATTGAAATTAACAGAAGGTGTTTTTGAATGAATATGGGCATCAGAAAGATTAATCAGACACAAAAGCACTAATTCTAATAACAAGTGTGGGCATATCACATGATGGGGGATGTGAGGGTTCTTCCTTATGAGACTAACAAAGTGGGCATGTTGAGTTGATGACATCTGACAGTCATGGGCTTCTCTGTCCTGCTCAGCCCTGCAGCCATTTCTAAATAATTACTCAAAGACTTAATATTAATTATACGTGTTTGACCAATGGCTCAGGCTTATTACTAGCTAGCTCTTACATTTAAATTAACACATTTCTATTATTGCCACATGACCCATAACTTGCTGGTGGTACTCTGGCATGTTGCACCTTGGGCTCCTGTGGCATTTCCCAGATGCCTCCCTTCTTCACCTGTATCTCTGCCTTGATTACTTGTCTGGCTCTATTCTACCTTGATATAGGCCAAAGTGGTTTTATTTATCAACTGGTGAGAGCAACATGCATTCACAGCATGCAGGATCCCATAGCAGGCAGAGAGTTTTTAAAAAATAAGATGCAAAGATCATTTTCAAAAATCCTAAAATAGAATAAAATTCAACTAAGGTGAAGAGCTTAAGTTTGCGAACGCTCTGTAAGACAAAGAAGACAAAGGAGAATTTCCAGTCAGTAAATGTGACTAACTCAGGCTGTGGGTAAATTAGTGCATATCCTACTGTATTTACCCATTTTATATTACTATGACAACATTCCCAAGAGTAACTAAGTTTTCAAAGGAAAAGAGGTTTGCTTATCTCATAGTTCTGAAAAGTTAAGGCACAATGCTGGGTCCACCCCAGCTCTGGTGAGTACTCTGTGTTGGGATAATCTTTTTGTACACTGTGTGAAGATTTCTCTGTTTTATCTCATCTGCCCAAGGCACCTTCTGATTGATTTAATTAAGAGCTGCATGGCCAGTAGCTAGGCAGGAGAGGAAAGATAGGACTTCCGGGCAGAGATAGGAACTCTGATAAAGAATCTAAGTCAGGAAATTCTCAGCCAGAGGTAGAGGATGTCAGATGAACAGTACTGAAGAGACGTAACAAGCCATGTGGCAGACATAGATGAATATAAATGGATTAGTTCAAGTTATAAGATCTTGTTGAGAACAAGTTCAGGCCAAGCTTTCATAATTAATAAGGAATCTCTGTGTCATTCATTATATGGGAGCTGATCGTCCAAAGAAAGGCCTGTTACAGCTCTGAAGGATATTTCTCATAGTGGTGAGAGCACACCCATGTAAGGAAGGGAACACACTTTAAGACAGGAAAGCAGAGGGAACCAAAGTTCTACAGCCCCACTCTTGGATGTCTCCTGGACTCAGTGACTGTCTCTCAACTATACCAAGGCCCTGGAGCCCAATCTTCCAAGTCATGACTCTAGAACAGCTAAGCTGCAAGCATCCAGGAATGCAAAATCCTGGCAAGGGTGTGAGAAAGCTGTGGCTGCATTTGAGTGTGTCAAGGGTTTAACTGCCATAAAGCCCACAATTGTGCTCTGAGGCCCACTTTGGCTAAGTCACTTGTAGGTGTATAATCACTAATAAGCACACATTACATGTTCATAATTGCACTGTTCTTCAGGTCAGCAACTGAAAATATCCTAGATGCCTGGTTTAAAGAATTATGAGGTTTACACAATTATGTATTGTAGCATTTATAAAATAGCATTGGCAGTTATGGAGGAAAATGCAGATGAACTTTACAGACTTAGAGAGCATGTGTGTGTTTACTTTAGAAAATACAAAAGTGACCTGTAAGATCAGAAACCATGGCAATGCTCACATTAGGATGATGGAAGGGGAGGAGGCAATCAAAGAATATTATGGCTATAGGTGATGTACTCTATAGACACTGGTGACTTGCTGAATAGACACTGATGATGTCCTATTTCTCTGCATAGAATTGATATATGGACATAGGTGTGTCTTCTATATGATGCTGTTAAGTGAATATACACACATTTATACATGCACACATATATGTGCACATGCACACACACGTGTGCAATACGTATACATACACATTAATATATGTGCATACATAGAACATAAACATATGCAATATGTCTTTATATACATTAATTCAAATCACTGAAATAAACGAAAGAAGTATCAACTTGGAATTCAACATGAACAATCTTAGCTAAGTCTGAATAATGGGATAATTAACTTCAGAAGAATGTTTATAATAATGCAATATGTTATGAACTGTGTTTCCTGTGTGACTCCCATGTGTTTTCACAGCACAAACTAAGAAAGTATTGACTATGAACCAGTATTAGAATTGTTGTATGTAGATGGCAAATTATTGGTGAGGTAAAAATTATATGTGCACATATGCATGTGAGTGTGTACACATGTGTATACATGCATGTTATTTGTGTACTGTGTTGAATGTGTATATGTGAGTGTGGTGCTTTAGAGTAATCACAAGAAAATCAAGCCCCAGCCTCCTCAGCAGGAGATGCAGTTCAGTACTGATGGGGGAAATGACAGCTGTAGCAACAGCACATTGTGTGGCTGGAATCTTGAAGGAACAGATGAGGTCACTGTTCTGGGTTTAGCCAGAGAAGGTGTAGGTGCAGAAGGCCACTGGGGAAAATGGGAGACAGTGTTGCAACGCTGTGTTGTACAAGTTTGACATAGCTTAACATTTAAGAACTGACCTGTGATTACCCGTCAGGTGTGCTGCGGATTAATATTTAGTAACAGTTATAACAAGGCCAGCTGGACTGGGTCTGAAAAAGCATGGGATAAAACCGGACTCATTGAACATAGCAGACAATGAGGACTACTGAGAACTCAAGAACAATGGCAATGGGTTTTTGATCCTACTGCACGTAATGGCTTTGTGGGAGCCTAGGCTATTTGGATGTTCACCTTACTAGACCTGGAAGGAGGTGGGAGGTCCTTGGACTCCCCACAGGGCAGGGAACCCTGACTGCTCTTTGGGCTGATGAGAGAGGGGGAGTTTATTGGGGGAGGGGGAGGGATATGGGAGGCAGTGGCGGAGAAGAGACTGAAATCTTTAATAAATAAATAAATAAGAAAAAAGGAGCATGTACCTCAAAAAAACACCACACGCACGCGCGCGCACACACACAAATGTGCGCACACACATGCATACACACTACATGTGCAAAAGTCATGTAATAACTCCCAAATGTTACAGATTTTCAGGAGATGTGAGCTGAAGAGTTTCTTTGTCAACTGGACACAAGCGAGGATCAAGGCAAGAGGGAGACTCAACTGAGTAATTGTCCCCATCAGATTGGCTGTGATATATTTTCATGATTTATGATTGACATGAGAAGGCCCATCCACCGTGGGCAGTGCCATCCCTAAGCAGGTGGTCCTGGGTTACATGAAAAAGCAGACTGACACCTTTGGTAGCCTGGCATGGAGGACACATACTTTTAATCCCAGCACTCAGGAGGCAGAGGCAGAGGCAGAGGCAGAAAGGTCTCTGAGTTTGAGATTAGCCTGGTTTACAAAGTGAGTTCCAGGATACCCAGAGATACGCAGAGAAACCCTTTCTCACAAAACAAAAATAGAGATAGGCTGAGCAAGCCACGAGGGGCAAACCAGCATCTGCTTCAGTTCCTGCCTCCAGGTTCTTGCCTTAAGTTTCTGACCTGACTTCTCTCGGTGATGCAGTGTGATGAGAAAGTGCAAGCTGAAACTGACTTGTTTCTTCCCCAAACTGCTTTTAGCCAGTGTTTTCTCATAACGACAGAAAGCAAACTAAGACAAGAGAGATATCCATTTCATCTGATATGATTACGATGTCACAACTAGATAAGACAGTCTAAGCAAGGGACTATATTAAATTCCATGTCAATCAGATAAGTCCTAAGTCATTATTATCAAGATCAAGAAGGTCTAGAAAGGGCATCAGGTGACAACTTCACGGGGCTAATGATGAGAATCCAGAGATAGCTTTAAAAAATTACTATCGCCTGGGCCGTACAGTAAGAGAATAAAGGACAAGCTTTATCTCTGCAGGTGCTGCAGAAACAAACATTTGATAGAAGTCAAGTCCATTCCTGATTTTAGAACACCCACTTGGAAAACATGGGATAATGAAATGCTCTTATCTTGATCAAAAGTTATTTACCATCAAATGGAAGACACATCTCACTTAACAGAGGAACATTCTGGGTGATTTCTCATGTCAACCCCATGAGGGTTCCCGTTCTGTATAACCTAGGACTGGGGAGCTAAAAATTCTTGACAATGGGAAAAAAATGAAAGGAAAACGTAAGCCATGACTAAAATGGTATTGGTTATATGATTATTCTCTGTCCAACAAAAACGCAAAGGTGTGAGGTGACACCCGACAACCAGTCAACAGAGTCCAGCAACCAAACTACATCTCAGCCCCTAAAAACCAATGGCGTTTCCTTAAGTAGCAGCAACCATACAGAAAATGTTACGTGAAAAACTGCTATTCACAGGGTAACTAACTATAAGAAACGACTCCAGACCGTGCTTGTCTATTGAAAGGTTGAGCCTTGGCCTGACTTGATTAATAGGCCCATCATTGTCCATGGCAGGCTAAGCCAAAGTCAGCCACCCAGAACACCTAACAGGTTTGCAAATGTCAAGTGTGGTTTTGGAGACACAACCTTCTGCTGGGCTGTGCAGGACCTGTGTTCCTTCTGGCTGTGGTTCTGTGTCTCAGTGGCCTTGGATTCCCAGGAAGTCTAAGCTTGGAAGTGGGACACATGGAGAAGGATCGAGTGAAGGATGACAGGCAGTTGTTGCAGGCCGTGTGGGACCTGTTCCCTCTCTACCATTTGGAACCGAGGCATCTGGTGGCCTCACAGTGAAGGAAGATGGCATTGCCCCCATGTGCAGGAGGAGGAAGGGCGTGGCTGGAGCCTCTGACCTCCACATTCTCATCACGATGTGTGTGTGCTCTCACACAACATAAATCAATAAAAGTCTAATAGAATTAACTTTTAAAGATATGAGAAAAATACATTTGCAGTGTATTCTCTGCCCTTGGCAGTGCTGAGAGCCCTTCCAGAGTCAGGAAATCACCTTGGAGTCTTTGGTTGAGAGGCCACAGCTCTCTGACGCTAGTTCAAAACAAGAAGTCATCATTGAGGGGGACATGTGCTTAAGCACAGTGTGACTCACACAGGGGTGGCCACAGTAGAACTCCAGTGCAAATACTGAGGGTTTATCAGAAAGCAAACTCAATGTGTATGAAACGGGCAAACTAAATCTTTCATATGCTTGTTAGACCTTGGTGCCCCGACAGATATGATGGAGCCACAGTGATGCTGGGATCTGTTTCAGACATCACAGTGACATCGTGGGCAGAGTGAGTGGTTCAGATGCCACTGCAGTGTCAGGGATGGAGTGAACCGTTTTTCACACAGAAGAGCCTGGCTGCTGGGAGCCGGAGTGAAAAGCGGCGTAAGTCTTTTGACCTTTTGCGACTATGTCAACAAAGAGTTTTAATGGTTTTATTTTATCCGCTCAGTAGTTTCAGTGACCCTTAAGGGAGCAGAAGGACTGTAAATATTATCTTACATTACAATCATAGAGGCACAGTGTAAGATGTAACAGGTGTAAACACGCACATCTGAGCTTCTGTGAGACAAAGAGGAATCCTCGGGGAAAGAAGCAAATAGGCCCAAATAAATGCAGCTGGCCAAGGCTGGAACCTGGGTCTCCCTGGGGGCGTCTTCTGCCTTATAAAGGGAAATCCTTCTGTGAGATGAACTCTTTGGAACCACGGAAAAGACAGAGATGTAACGGTGGCTCCTATTAGGAACTTGAAAGACAGCACGTCCAGGGACATGTACTAGAAAATCCACCTGCCAACTCAAAGGAAGACCTGACCATCCCAACTAGGATTCCTGGCAAAACAAGAAATATGTGAAAGAAGCCATTGACTCTTCTGGATCTAGAGCCGAAGCTCCATTTACTGACTGGCACAGGAGACTCCAAGCAGGAGATTCCAAGCGACGCAGGCTCTTTGTGGAAAACACGGGCTCGACGTCCTTAACCCTGCCTGAGGAACCTCAGCAGAAACAAGTATCCAGTGGATACTCTTTCCCTCAAGCCTCCAGATGAGCTTTGAATGTAAAACATTTAAAATTCAACCTACTACCTTGAACAATAACCTCCAGAGACAATATGGACAGTGTATGTAATAGATTTGCCAGTATCACCAAGTATAACCCATATAGACACATATATGCATCAAAAATACAGCAGAACTCAAAAGATAACACTGAAAACATCAAAAAGGATAGACAATGAAAAACATGGGGGAGAGTTAGGAGAATTATCAAAACACAGCATTTGATAAGAAATGATGTGTTTTGTTAATCTAATCAAGAGAGGCTGCTATGTCGAACATAGAGCTTGGGACAGCTGAAGAAAGAATTGTTGAATGGAGTGTAAACCTGGAAAACTTTTACCTCAAGCACCTAAGCAGGAAGATGCGAGACAGAGAGAAGAAGGACTGGAAGAAAAGAGGCCTAGCATTAGCTAACTGACACTAGAGAGAAGGGGAAACATATTTAAATCCCCAAATACGTCAGATGATGAAACTTGTGACCTCTGTCCACCTTCGCATGGCTCTAAGGAAATATTGGCTGTGTCAAATAATATTCTCAGGAACTCATTTCTTAGGTTAAAACTGTGTGACTAGGCTGAAAGAAGGGTAATATTTGAAAGAAAGGATGGAGCACAGCCACTCTAAAGCCCTTACCATTAAATATAAGGGATCAGTACGGAATCTGAGACTTGATTAAATACGTATTAATTATAACATGTCATTTTATAAATATCAAAATCAAGCCTGTTGTGAGCCAGAGATAGCTCAGCAGGTAAAGGCACTTCCTACCAAGCCTGACGACCTGAGTTTGAGTCTGAAGAACCCACATAGCTGAGCGAGAGAAGTAGCTTTCTCAGTGCGCCTGACTTCTATAGGAATATTATGGTATGCACAAACACACAGAGAAACACAATAAATAGATCGGTTGGGGGGAAAAAAACCTGTGTCAGATAAAAATGTTGACATAGCAGAAAGAGTTGTAACCAAAACCATCTTTAAAGCATTAGGAAGTAAAGTCAACTCCATCAATCATGAGAATAAAAGCAAACGGATTAGACACACGTTGCCGATAGTACGGCAGAAATTCTATTAGAATTGTCTCGTGGAGTATTATCTGTAGGGCACACAGTTAAATACATACATGCTTTAAAGATAAAATAATAAAACCAAGTCTGAGCGACCCTGCAGAAGGCAGAGAGAAGCACCGGATGTCACAGCGCTGTCATCTGTTTCTCGAATGCTGGGCCACCGCAAAATGCTTCACAAATTTCCGAAAACCGACCCTGGTATTAGTGATTGGAACAGAGTGTAATTTATCCAAGAATCAATTAGTTGGGAAATGTAACAGTTGAGGCATTGAACAATACATCTCCAAACAATCTGTCAGTCAAAACGCCTAAGCAAAAGCCAGAAAACGTCCTGGAAAAAGAAACACGACACACAGAGCAGAGCTGGGGAAACTCTCAGAGGGAACAGAAACTTTAATGTATACTTTTCCTTATTTTCTTTGGAGTGTGTGTCCTCAGTCACATCTGCATATGTAAATTAGGTGCATCCCTCCCTGGTTAGTCCATCCTCTCTACTCCCCTGACCTCGGCCATATAAATCAGCCTTGAAGCTAATTTCTGGAGTTCTTTCCATAGTACTTATTAATTTCTGAACCCTCCTCATCATTTCTGTTCCCTCTTCCCTCATGGTCAGTGGCCAACAACCCCTGGAGGAAGAAGAAGACCTACAGGTCATCAGTATGCACAGCAACTACATACATATGGGATGTGCCCACCTGCCAGAGCAAATACGGAGCCAAAGCATGAGGATGAAGCAACCCCTACATCTGTGGCGTTCTTACTCACTGACTGAGATGAAATGGTCCCAGGCTTCCTAACAGCCTTACAGGCAAGCAGTATCCAGAAACAGGATGAAGGATGTCCGTCTGACTTCTCATAACCAGTAGGCAAGTCCATTCAAGTCCATTTTGCAAAGATCTAACAGTGTCAAGTTGAAATACGGGCACTAAAGTCCTTGTGTAGAACAAAGATGGTAGTTCTGAAAAAGAACAATGTGAAATCTAGGAAGAAAAAACACTGTATCTGAAATTCAAACAAGAAGTAATCAGATGGGCGTTGGAGTCGGTTAGAGACTTAAGGAGATGTAATAGGAAGCTGTAGGAAAGAAATAAACAGACTCAATGAGTAGAGTGTCCACCATGCAAGCTTGAGGACCTGATTTCAATCCCCAACACCCATGTAAACAACCAGACACAGTGCTACCCACCTGCGATCCTAGCACTGGTAAAGTAGAGACAAGAGGATCCTCGGGGCTTACTCCCAGCCAGTCTAGATGATTCAGGAGCTCCAGGTTCAGTGAGAGAACCCTGGCTCAAAAGATACGGTGGAGAGTGAGTAAGGAAGACAGCTGATGCTGAACTCTGACCTCCATAAGCAAGCAACTGCTTAACCGTGTTAAGTATTTTTATTTTATTTTTACGAGTGCTAGTCTACATTCCCATAAATTCACCAAGCACATCTCAGCAGGCAAGAGCACACACTGCTCCTGCACTGTGATCCTAGCTCAAGAGGACCTCTTCTGGTCTGAGGGCACCCACGTTAGAGTGCGTCTATACACACACCGAAACAATAAGCCAGAGAAATAAAAAAAATTCAGTTTTCATAAGATTACTTTTGTTTTCTCTGTGGGTGTTTTGCCTACGCGTATGTATGTATGCATGTGCACCATGTGTGTGAAGAGACCAGAGAGAGGGTGCCAAATTCTTTGGAACTATAGTTACAGATGTTATAACTGATAAATTGGTGCTCGAAATAGAACCTGGGTCTTGGCAAGATTAGAAAGTGCTCGTAACTACTGAACTATCTCTTCAACTCTTGACCTTCATGTTTTAAAGATTAAAGTTTGTCTATGTATATTATTATTATTATTACTGCTTTTCTTTTTTTAAATACAGAATATTGCTGTGCTGCTTGGGTTGGTCTTAAACTCCTTGACTCATGTAATCCTCCTGCCTCAGCTCTTAAGAAGCTGGGTCTACAGGCATGTACCTCAGTATCCATACTACAGACTGGACCCTGGGGTTAGGTATCTGCATGGACTGTAGCTGGTACTGTGTCTGAATCCAAACCACAGATCAACGAGGTAAAAAAAAATTACAAATAGAAAAATTGTCAAAAAAACAAAACAGGATTTTGAATACACATAGGAAAAAAATCCTCAAACTCATTAACAGAAAGATAGACATGAGGTCTCTACAGTTCAGAAGTTCAAGAAACTGTTGCTCCAGGGCCCTAAAGGAAGTGTCACAGTGGGATATATGTTTATCTGCTGGATTCCCAGGGTTTCAACCCAATTCCTGGAGCAATAGGGAAGTGTGTTTCCCACCGCCTGGGAATCTGACTCCTGTCTTTGTGGCCAACCTTTAGATACATTAGGGGGAAGGCACATGACATTGTCTTTCTCCATTCAAATTAGTTTGACACACGGAAACCCTGGAAAACAGCAGAAATCTATCAAGAGGAAAATGGCTAAACAAATTGCAGTATATTCACATAACGGCGCACGGTGTGGAGCAGACAGATGAACTGGGGTTTTGTGCGGAGACACACATAACTCTCAATGCTGGGAGGATAAGCCAGCTTCGGGAAGATTCATACATTTTAATTTCATGTAGACAGTTTTATAAATAGAGAAATAAAATGCTGTGCACAGGAAGGCAGCAGACGTGCGAACAGTATGATGGGTGCGAGGACTCGAATAAGCTGCAGTTTGTAAAGGGGTCACCACTGCAGGGGATGCGACCCGGGATGGCAGCAGGCACCCAGGGCCACATCTTTGCAGGGCGTTTCACAGTCTGACTGAGTCAGGGGCTCTCTTAAATCTCCCTATCTGTGTCTTCACTGTTTTCCTTCTTAAGATAAATTTATTTATTTTACAGCCCTACCGCAGTTTCTCCTCCCCCCTTTCCTCAGTCCCTCACCCCATCCCCACTCTGTTCCCACTCTCCCATCCACTCCTCCATTTCTGTTTAGGAAAGGGTAGGTCTCCCTTGAGCATCAACAAAACATGACATATCAAGATACAGTAAGACTAAGCACCTCTCCATGTATTTGTCTGGGCAAGGCGACCCAGTATGAGGAGTAGGGTCCCAGAAGCCTGTAAAAGATTTGGAGGCAGCCCCTGCTCCCACTGAGGCGTCCCACAAGAGGACCAAGCTGCACAACTGTAACATAGATGCACAGTGCTTAGGTCAGCCCCGTGTATGTCCAACTTGACACAGCCATGGCTCACCTAACTGGGGCCTCCTCATTTTTCTCTTTCCCTCTTCTCGTCCTGGGCTCCTATGTTCCTGTCCATCAGACCACCGGCCTCCATGGCCATGAGGAAGCTCTTTCCTTCACTCCTAGTCTTGCCTTCCATTGCTTACTGGTCAGATAAGGATGCTGGGGGTTTAGTGGAGCGACTTAGAGGCAGTGCTTCTGCACAGAACATGAGAAAGCCCAACTATCATGCATCAGTTTCCCTCTCTCCCTCCCTCCCTCCCTCCCTTCCTCCCTTCCTCTCCCCCTCCTTCCCTCCCTTCTTCCCTCCCTTTCTTTCTTTCTTTCTTTCTTTCTTTCTTTCTTTCTTTCTTTCTTTCTTTCTTCTCTCCCTCCATCCTTCCTTTTCATCCCTCTCTCCTTTCCTTTCTCCCCCTATTTCCTCTTTGTTTCTTTCTCTGTTCCCTATTCTCTCTCTTTCTCTCTCTCCTTCCTTTCCCTTTATTTTCTTCCCCTTTCTTCCCTACCCCTCTTCCCTTCTTCCTATTCTTTCCTCCCTTTCTCCCTCTCTTACCTCCTTCCTTATTTATTCCACCCACCCTCCTCCCCTCTTTCCTCCTTTCTTCCCTCCTAGTTTCATCTTTAACATTCATGGCTATGCACAGGAACAGAAGTCACAGAGGGACTTCAGGGACTCTTATTCATCCCAGTGTGAGGAAAGATGTCACTGCCCGATATGTTACTGAGAGATAAGTCTTAAAGTGGGGATTTGAGGACAGAGAGGGACAGTTATAAACCTGCTGGCCTCGCTGTGAAGACCAGCCTTGAGCAAGGGACCTGCAGGGACAATGGAGAGCGGTACAGACTATCCCCACTTGCAGGATCCCACACCCTAGAGGTGGAAGGAGTGCAGGATGGGGTAGATGGCAGGACCTAGGTCACATCAGAACCTGGAGAGGCCTGAGTGAGCCAGGAACCCTCGGTCTGTGAGCAAAGGCCAAGGCATCCACATCAAACATGGAGAAGAACGTTAGTAATGAGGCATGGAGAGGGAGGAGGGGAGTATTGCAGTCTTCCTATAATGAAGACGATGAGGTCCAGATGAGGATGAGGCAGCATGTGTATCTAGCTGGTAATGGCCAGGAGCAGGCTGTAGGTGGATGCTATTCCCTCCACTTTATTCCTCACAGGATGGACATGAGCAGAGACTCGGCTGCCTCTTCTCTGCAGATGAGTGAGCAAAATAAACAATGTGAAAGTCATAAAATTAGGTTCCGGGTTTTAGAATCAGAAGCGTGCTGCCGTGCTTCAACTTTGCTTCATGCTGGGTGTGGGTGGACACTGGTGTTAGGAATATTTCCTAACGCGAGCTCTCTGCCAAAGCAAAAATCCCAATCAAGCCAAATAACAACAAGCCGAATTCAAGCATATCCTGGTTTAATGGGATTCCTGCACTCTCGGGTGGCCCTGAGGGGAACCGGGAAACTGCCAACATGACCATGGGGCGAGGAGGGAGTCTGGGGGAGAGAAAGACCACGAAGGGACTTTCCGGGGAGCAGTTTAAATATACTGGGGAAGTGGTCAAAATTTGGCTCCTGTCTGGACCCTTCTCTGGGGGCGGAGACAAGGTTTGATGGGAACAGGGGAGAGGCCTCCAAAGATGGAGGCCAAAGACTGGGACTTACAACTGGGTGTGAGTAGATGTTCGGTGTGGGTGGACCCTGGGTGTGGGTGGACCCTGGGCGTGGGCAGACACTGGGTGTGGGCAGATGCTGAGTGTGGGTGGACGGTGGGTATGGTTGGACGTTGGGTGTGGGTGGACTCTGGGTGTGGGCAGACACTGGGTTTGGGCAGACACTGGGTGTGGGCAGACACTGGGTGTGGGCAGACACTGGGTGTGGGCAGACACTGGGTGTGGGCAGACACTGGGTGTGGGCAGACACTGGGTGTGGGCAGACACTGGGTGTGGGCAGACACTGGGTGTGGGCAGACACCGGGTGTGGGTGGACACCAGGTGTGAGTGGGCACTGGGTGTGAGTGGGCACTGGGTGTGGGTGGATGCTGGGTGTAGGTGGAGACACTCACTGCGTGTGGGTGAACACAGGTGTGGGTGGACACTGGGTGAGGATGGAGACTGGGTGTGGGTGGATGCTGGGTGTAGGTGGAGACACTCACTGGGTGTGGGTGAACACAGGTGTGGGTGGACACTGGGTGAGAATGGAGACTGGGTGAGGGTGGACACTGCATATGTTGTGAGGACTGTCGAGAAAAATTTGAAAATGGAAACCTAAAGGACAAAAGGAAATATTATTGAGAGTGTAGTCCCAAGACACGATTTGCAGAGATCACTGAGTACCTGGTAGGACCATATCAGCACCAGCCTTTGGGAAGAGTCCAGATCTCCAGAAGAGCCAACTCTGATCTATGTCTGTTCTCCAAGACTTCTGAACCAGATAATATCCATTTTCAAGAGTGCGGCTGTGTCTGCTTGCCACAGATCAGCATATCTATTGCTGGCATCTCCCACAGGAGGAGGGGTGGGGAGGATCATGGGATGCTCACCTCAGGATCCAGGTCCTCCTCACAGTCATTCTTACACCTTTCTGTCCTAATCGCACATGGCTCCTTCATCAGGGGCGGACTATTTTACGTATGCTGGAGAAGACAAAGGAAGCGAGGCTGCCATCTGTGTGGTTGTAAGGAAGCCTCTATCTATGCTGGGTGCAGATTTGCCACTGTGGCTGCTTTTGTTTCACTCCAAGCTCCTGTCAGTAACCTTTCACCCATACTCTATAAGTCAGCTCGATTACCTCATCGCTTCTCCAGGGAGGCCTTTGGTCTGTTAGAAAACTAGAGTAGGGAGGTAGATACCTCTTTGTCTCCCCTGGGAAAAAAATTATCGCACCAGCATCCCAGGGTTAATGACCTTACTCAATGGACCCTCAGAATTCAGAGACTACAAACCAGGTCATTAAGGACATTTCCTTCTAATTAGTTCGCTTGGGAGGGTGGCTCCATAGAACGCTGGTCACTGTGCTGTGTGGACCTCAGAAATTCCCGCGAGAGTTCCCTATTAGAGAAACAACCGATACTGAAGGCTCTTGTGTGGATGACTCTTGGGAGTCCTTCCGCTGTGGAGGACTAAAGCCTGGCAAACACTTGTCTGCAGTCACAATAGACACTCTACCCCACACTGCCACCAGATTCTCCCTGATGGCAGAATCTCTGCGCATGACGATGGTTGACCCACGCCTTTGGAGCCTGGAGTGTTTTGTTATACAACATTACATGACGATAGCAGACTCTGGGCCCAGGGATTGATTGGTACCTGGTCAGTGCTCAATGGCAGTATCTATTGCATTTGCCACAAAATGACAGTGACATTTTCTGACAGTTGACATCCCTGGAGAAGGCTGAGCCCCTCTAGATTCAAACCACAGAGGGCAACCGGCAGATGCTATCAACTGTCCCTCTGTTTGGATTAGCCAGAACCCTGAAGCCGTGCAAGAGGAGCCAGCTACGTGTGTGACAACACCATCCTAGTGCCACCCAGGAAGCCTAGGAGGACAAAGTAAGCTATCCCTGTTTATGGAGTCATGACCTTGGATGCCCTTCCAGCTCCTTCCTGGGCGCCGCCTCAGAGCTGTACTTCCTGCCTCTTCTTTGGGCATTTGTACCGTGTTTCCTCTCTGAGACATGCCTTGTTCTTGATCTCTTTGTTTCTGAGCAGCCATCACTAGCCATGGGCTCTCTGGGTGGAGAAGGACTCAAGGATGTCTCCTTTAGACTGGTGCAGCCAGATCGAGGCTCCTGCCTGAATAGAATGATACGCGCAGCATCCCAGCGAGACAAGGCAGTGTTTCTCTCCTCTGCCTGCTAAGAAGGCCAGGATTTCCATACATAAGTAGATAAACACAATGCAGGAAGGCAGACAGACAAAGCCAGAAGGAACCCACCATTCATTAACTTCCCCACACCCTAATAGGATCACAGAGGGTTGAGCCAGATTTCCACCCTGTTACCCCCGTCACAAAGCCTGTCTGTGCTTGTACCACCTGATAATTCTGGCTGTACCAGAAGCTGGCTGATGCTTCCCTAGGGAAAACTAACTCAGCTAGGGGCCCAAGCTGTGCCAGGGGACCTCCGCATGCCCTGCTTGAGCAGAGCCTGGCTTATGCGGGTGGTGGATTTTATCTCTGTACTTGAGCCTTTCAGCAGGAGGTTCGGTGCCCAGGGTGGGGGCTGTGAAGCCCGGGAAACTGATGAAGCTGCCCTGTACTACCCAAACTGCAAGCATCCAGCATTTCACAGCACTGTAGGGAGGAATCAGCCTCGCAGGAGTGGATCAATAGATGCTATCTTTCAAAAGAACTCTGAGCAGGAGCATATGTGGGGGATTAAGGACACAGCACGGGAGCAGGGAGCATGTGGCCAGAGCAGGTCAGGGCTCAAAGGTGGTAGACAAAAAGGACAGCTAGGCCAAGTGACCATTTCTGTTCTGCAGTACTGGACAGAGGCCCATATGCCAAGAGCCATGGAAGTGGGTCTCCTGTTAGCATAGATTAATTGTGGGACTTCCTCCATCAGATTGGCCTGTGACACATTTGTGAGGCGTTTTCTAATGATGTAGAAGAGGGCCCAAGTCATTGTGAGTGGTGTCATTCCTGGGGCTGGACTTGGGCTGCTTGAGAGAGGTACCTGAGCAAGGCAGAGGAAGAAAGCAAGTAAGCAGTATTTCTCTGTGGCCTCTGTCTCAGTTCCTGCCTCCTGGTTTCTTCCCCGACTTCCCTTAGTGATAGACTGTGACTTAGAAGTATAAACTGAAATAGGAACACCATCCCCTGGCTTGCTCCCAGGTTCATGTGCAGCTACCTTTTGCCTGCCTAGGGATGGTGCTGCCCACAGTGGGCATTGCTCTGCCATGTAAATCATTAATCCAGACAATCTCTTACAGATATGGTCATAGGCCTATCTGGTAGAGTCAATTCCTCAAATGAGGTTCCTTCTTCCCTCGTATATCATGTTGACAAGCCAGAGCCATCACAAGGACCATCAGCTAGGGCTTGGTGTTCTTTCATCAGGTACCATCATACGTATTTGGTATCCCATAACATGGAGAGATCACTTCCCCGGTGTAGAAGTATGAGCGGCACACCCACAAACTAAGAACCAGGCAGTAGACCCCATCTGAGGACCATTTCTAGCACAAGGGAAGCCAGCTCAGGCTGAAACAGAAAGACCTGTTTGAAGAAGTCTAATATTGAGGATCCACGAGCAGAGAGGCTCCTAGTGGAAACTTGGATCCTAGCCTGAGGCATCTGGTGACTGGCATTGGATGAGGAGCCCCAAAAGGTGGTATGTCGAAGAGTGAGTCAGAGCTGGGAGCAGTGCACCTGAGCCTTCAGCCTTCCCGTCCAGCACCTGTTCTGCCCAGTAAAACAGCAATCTCTGGACTCAGGGTCTCCATGGTCATGAATAAGAAAACTGAATGCTTTTATTTTAGAAAATGAAAATTGTTGGCCAAAATCCAAACAAGTGTGTTCTCTTATCCATACCCTACCAACAAAGGCTTTGGACACAAGACCTTGGGTAAGTGCTCCCAAAATGCTGTCCCTGAGAAGAGTTAAGCACTGTCGCTGCTAAACACTTTGTCCCAACATCTATTGGCTGAAAAGCTCCTGCCTCAAATTCTTTCACTTCAAAGGCACTGCCTCTGTCCGAGTCTCATCTGAAGGCAGGGCCAGAGGAGGACTTGCTCCAACTTCACCAGCATGGCTGTAGCAGCTTCAGTTCCTCCAGAGCTGGGGGCACAAGGCTTTCTTTTCTCACTGGCTCCTGGCCAGGGACCTCCTCTCAACCAGCCCCACACTTCCCCCAATTCCAAGTGAGAGAGGGAGAAACTGAGATAGAAAAAAGCTGCTGTCTGTGACCTCATCTCCAGAGGTCACTTTGACCAAGTTCAAAGTTTTGAACTTTGATAAGCAAGCTGGGAGGTGCTGTCGTTACTTAGGAAGGAGGCCATACCGGGTGAACTCTGAGGCACACAGACCACCAAACATCACTTTGGGCATACCACTTCCAGCTAAATCCTGGATCCCAAGGAATAACACACACACACACACACAACACATATACATATTTTGGGGCACACTAAAAGTCAATGAGTAATAACTAACATTTCCTAATCATGAAGACAAATCAGTGTTTGCAGCTTTCAGTTCTTGACAAATAGCTTGTTTTTAAAAATGAGAACAAAATGCCCTGAGCCACTCCATAAGCCACTTAGCTGACCCGTGAGGAGGTAAGGTAAGGTCCTTGGTCCTCCGAGGCCATACCTCTGTAATGTTTTTGTTTTGACAGGCTCTCACATATACTTCAGTCCCATGCTAGCACTGGGCTTACTACACAGCAGACTGATTTCATGCTTAGAGCTATCTTCCTGCCTCAGATTGCTAAGTAATGGGCTTTTATGTGTATACCATTGTTTCTTGCTGTTCCCACCATTGTCCGGAAGGACATATTAGTGGGTACCTCCACCAGTGGCTACATAGAGGTTTCTCCGTGATGTCGCTGCTTTGCGTTTCTGAGAGCATGTGTGCTTTTCCCCGCCTTGGCTTAGTCTCCCATCTTAAAAAAAGACCTCATGTGCCCTCTTTTATATAACTCTCCCTCCTTCTCCTGTGACCTCCCCTGGTCTTGGGGGTGAGATGTCTCATCTTGAGTCACAGCTTCTTCTTCCTGTGGGTATGTGACTATCCTCATTGCTTATTGCTACACGTCTCCTGAGCGTCTCAGGGGAGCCGAGATCGTGTGCCCGGGGACTCTCATATCCTCCTGACTGTCGGCAATCCCAGCTTCAGAGGACATTTGCTGGCCTGGGCGGAGGTTCAGATGCGATGAGATCACACATGAGGTCAGCATGAGTCCGGGATGGGGCTGTGATCGATTGGAACATCCTGGAAGAGCAGGTGGCTGTGTGTGGTGGAAATGGAGGGAGCTGGTCCTGGGTCATTATCTGAATTCTGAGGTAGCTGTCCTTACTGAGAGATCCCAGGTCCCCAAAGCTAATCACCACAACACGCCTACAGCTAAGGACCTATTATCTCATGCAGATGGTGTGTGTGGACAGTTCTAGAAGACGCCCACTGCTAGGTCCTGTCCAGCACCATATGTGTTGAGTAAGGTGAAGTCAAGCACAGCTCTCTGCAGTGAGCATTCTTGTCAGTTTTCAGAAGAGAGACGTCAGGCGCCTCCTTTTGCAGAGCTAGGGTGGGGTTTAGAAATGCCAGCAAGTTCTAGTCAGAGAAGAACAAACAGAGTCAGGGCTAGAGACTCGCTAAAAGCCCCAGGAGAAGAGACAGAGGACAGGAATTAGAGAGCACTGTGTGTGCCCCGGGGGTGGACTCATCATGCCCTTAACAGACACTGTCAGAACAGAGGACACGGTGTCTGTCCACCATGGGATGAATAAAGTCTGGGCGGGTGGCAAGCACAGAATGTGAACCCTGGTGCCATGCAATGCCCTTTTAGCCTCTGGGCAGAGCTACTGTCCGAAAAGACTTTGTGGCCACACATGGCCATGGTGGAGGTCTTGACCCTCTCAAACCCCTGACCACTTCGCCATCTGACCTTCAAGGGACTTTAGCCAGAGCTGCCAGAGGAGAGGCTTTTCCATGGAGTGGGCTACCAGACGATCCCGCAGCTAGCTTCAAAGAAGACTCTCTGGGGATGTCATTAGGGAGACTGGGACATTTTGTTGAACCTTATGAATGGTCAATCAGTACAACTCGGGGTAATTAATGATGTTTCGTTTTAGTGCTGGGACACCCTGAGGACAGAGCCCTTCATGCACAAGATCTCCTTTGGCATCTCGTCTCTATGCGAAGGCACGTGAGGTCCTCAGAAGTGGTGGGACAATGGCTGCCTAGGGAGCTGTCCTTGGGCCTAGAGTCCTGGCTTTCCAGAGACGAGGAGGGACATTTAACATCTACCCTTTAGGAAGGAGTCTTACATATGCCACGCGTACTTAATTTCCTTTCAGATGGAGAGGCAGAAAGGAGTCTCCTCTTGGCCTTCCCTGGTCTTATTACCATGGTGCCAACATCCCTCTGTCTGCTCCAGGTGTCTGCTACCACAAGGTTTGAAGTCAGTCGTACGGGCAGTCCTGCATCTTGCTTTGAAGGCACTATGAGCCTGATGTTGTTCAGGTGTTCCCATCATGTGGACACGAACTTTGGAAGGCAAGGGACACCTGACATGAACTCAACTGCCAAGACGCTGTGGGTAGAAAGGAGCTGCAGAAAGGTGCCAGGGAGATGCTAGAGGGAATGGTGTAAGACTGCTGGGGAAACATTATTTGAGTTCTCCTGGGTCCTGCTCTGAACACACTGGGAACCATCCCAAGCTGGAGAAAGAGGACTGAACCCCATCCTTCCCATGTGCCATGCCCACTTTCTGTCTTTGTGACTACAGGGCCTGCAGCTGTCACTTGTCATCACTGGTACTTCCCACAATCACTAGTTTCTTGGGAAAGAGAAGAGAAAGGTAGAGAACAAGCTCCCATCTGACCTCCAAGGGAACCTTGGAACCCAGATCTTGGGCTTTAGATGGGGATCCGTTGGGCCTCTTCCCCCTATCAGCTAGCCGTCAGGGTCAGCGGGACTCTGCATATTACACCTTGAGTCCAGTCAAGATCAGAGTTCAGGGAAAGTAGGCACACTGTATCCAGACAGTGCTCTCACCAAATCAGTGGGAATACTCTGAAGCATGGACGTGTTGGGTACAGCCATGTCTGTGTGCCCTCTGGCTGCAGACTGAGTAGGGGCTAAAGAGACCCTATTAAGGGAAAAATGCATTTTATTGCTCCTAAAGTGGTTTGAAGCTGAGGGTGGCCGCCATGGCAGCAGCAATGCCACCAGGCCCTCCGGGTCTGGACCTCACACTTGTATTTTGAAAGGACTTGAACCTCTTTTCCACTCACCTGGTTTCTGGCTGCTGTTTTGCAAGCTCCACTGGAGTCCTGAGCTAATCGTGAATTTAATGAATTCTGTATTTTTTGCACCAGGGCCCTTTGAAGGTTTTTTTTTTTATGTGAAAACAAAACTGAAGTAAGCCTCTTTTTATAGGAGAAGAATGTCCACATTGAACGACCACTGAAGCAGTGAGACACGGACGTGGGAGGAAATAACTATGTGGGCATGAGCTTCAGGGCCATTTGCCATGTTAGAAGAAGTGCCCCAAACTCTGAAAACAAGATGCTGAAAGGCGTTTGGCAAAATAATGGGGAAGTGTAAAAACATATACTTATGTATGTTTATAAAGACACAGTAAACATGTGTCTTTTTATATCTATAAAAATGTATTTTTGTGTGTTTAAGAATAGACAAGTGACATGTGTCTATGCCTATGTATGTATATGCACATATATGCACATGCATGCATGCACGCACACATAGTCATGTAAGAGCATTATGTACTGGGGAGAATAGTGAATGTGGAGTACACCCCAGAACAGTGATGTTACGAAGCAAAGGGAGGAAGGGAGGCCAGCACAGAAAGGAAATAGATACACACACTGAGATACATAATGCTGTGCTCTCTCTGCATGTTTGTAATGAATGCATCTGAGTATGAGATATACATAATGAATCTCTTCTTACATAAAAGGAAGGGGAAAGGACCAGAGAGAAGATTCAATGGTTAAGAGTACGGGCTACTTTTCCAGAGGACCTGGGTTCAATTTCCAGACCCTACATGGCAGCTCACAAGTGTCTGTAGCTTAGTTTCAAAGATCTGATGACATTCTCTTTCCTCCATGAGTGCCAGGCATGCAGTGCACAGACACAGATGCAGGCGTAACATCCATACACATGAGAAAGTAACAAAATAATGTTCGGCAGGAAATGAGTCAGTGTGGGAGGACAAAGAGATGGTGTCCGTCAAAGGGAGCCATGATCAGTGCAGCGATGCTCCGGCTGAAGTTACTGTCTCAATTGGCAGAAGCCCATCACTGTTACTAAGGGCTGAACTCAGGGAGTCTGGCCACACTGCCTCTGGGTGACACTGGACAAATGGTGCCACCTATACCACCTCTGATTTCCAGAGGCTGGGACTCTGCAGAGATAGTCCTCAGGGCTGAAATCAGGGAGTGTGCCCTCATTGTCCCACTACCCACTTGGTCCTCTCATTCTGTTGTGTTACCCACCGGTCAGTTCTCACTGCACAATAGAGTTCTCTTCTGCCCATGAAGCCGTCTCACTCACTGGCTCTTTCCACATATTAGCCCGCCATCACAGACCCACAGCTGACACAGGCAGTGGAACCACTGAAAATACACAGGAGAAGCAGCATCTGTAAGCCTCATAGGAGGGAGAAACGTTTAGTCAAGTCCCATGCCAAATCAACATGGAGGATACATACAATCCCAGATGATACCTCAGAGTAAAAACTACTGAGCCACCTACATTAGTTGTTCTGAGGCCCAGGGAACATCGTGGGAGAAGGTCTTGACAGACTGTAAAAGATATATGACAGGCAGGGTGTAGCAAGGGTGAGCACACACACACACATACACACACACAACATGAAGGTAAAAGTTGAGCTAACTTAAGGGAGAGAGGTCCCAGAAGGTGTGACAAGGGGGATAGCAGAATGTCATGGGGATGAATATGCCACTAAATATACTAAATACAAGTAAAAAACTATCACACACACACACACACACACACACACACACACACACACACACAATCCATAATTTAAATTTCACGTAAACTACAGACCCACAGGCATAAGATGGGCAAAGGACCTGGGTGTAAGAAGCAGGATGGAAACACCACCAGGCTGCGTCACCCTCTACTGCTTCAGCATTGGGTTCCCAGCCCTCCTCCTGCTATCGACAGCTGAGCAGCCGGGCTTTCTATGTAAACCCAACAGGAAGCAACTCTCAAAGGTGGAAAATTAGTTACTTCTCTGGTGACTGCAGCCAAATATATCTATCAAGAAGCAACTTAAGGGCGTGAGGGTTGATTCTCACTCATAGTTTGTGGGTAGGAAGCGTCATGCCAGCAGGAAGGTGGGCTGATTGGTCCCTTGGCACCTGCAATCAGGAAGCAGAGAGCCATGAATACTGGTGCCCACTAGGCTTTCTCGATTTCTTTGTTTGCTTCGTTTTTTTTGTTTTAATTCAGTAGGGGACCCCAGTCCATGAGAAACTTCCATTTCATTCTTCTCCCTTAGTTAAACATCTCTGAAACTGTTCTCACTGACACACTTAGAAGGGTGTCTCCTAGGCAACTCCAAATCCAATAAAGTGGACAATTAAGATGAGCCGTCACAGGTGGAGAGGAGAAAGACTGGACAAGGTCTCAAAGCTAGCAGAACACCACAGCAGAACACCACAGCCTTCTGGTTTCCTTCCTGTCTCACCTTGCCACACTGTGTGCATTCATATGTACCTGGATCCATTCACATGTACACACATGAAGTCCAATCGTTGCCTAGTCTCATGTGCGTGTAGGCAGAGGTGGTGTGCACATGTATGTGTTTGAACAATGCACAGATGGTTATGCGAGGTGCCTTGTGCAAGGTGAACATATGGGAATGTGCGCAGTGATTTGTGGTGGCATGTGATGAGACTTGTCTTGTGTATCGTGCGCACATATGTGGATATGTAAAGTGATATCTGTTCATGTGCCTTGTGTCTTGTATGTGTGTTTGTGTGTGCTGTGAGGTGTGTGTCTAATCTCGTGTGCACAAGTATGGATACGTGGTGGCGACTACACTCCTCCATGGTTCTTCCTTCAACAGCGCTCTCGCAGGATGCTAAGGAATTCTGACTTGGACAGTTCTCACTTGAAGACAGTGGTTTTTATGTTCAGAATTAATGCCCCTGCGTGAAGACACTAAGGAGTCAGAGCATATGCTGTTCCTCGTGGGCCTGGGAGAGAGCCTGTCAGAACTTTCCCTCTCGGCAGTCAAGAAGGCCAGGTTCCTCCTCTGAGTACATCCACTGGCAGCAGGCCCAGAGGATGGGTCCCCAGGCCTCCCCACCTGTGCCTTCTGCCCACATGCCCAGCCTCCATGGTTGGCAACATCCTTAAATAAATAGCAGATGAGCTGATTTGATTATCAGACTGATTTTATTCTCTGCTCTAATGAAGAGCCCCTATTATGCAAATGCATATGATTGTGACAGCAAGTCTTTTAATTACAAATTCATTCCCCAAGCCCGAAATAAACTTTTGCCATGCCAGGGAGGTGGGGGCTGCCATAACAGAAGGAGGACAGCAAGACTCATTTAGGAAAGAATGCATCCCGGGAAAAAAAAATAATTAAACTTCTTAGAATTAACGTGAAGTCGTTCATCTTTATCTTTTCTGACTCATTGAAAGTTGGACAGACAAATTGGCCACATTCTTTTTTTTTTTTTGTTCTACCAAAAATTTTAAAAAGTGAACAACAACAACAACAACCTACAGCCCTCATATCAGTAGAAGACCATGTGCATGCAGAGTTTGGGGAGAGGGCAAGACCAGGTGGGTGATGTCCCTTCTTTCTCTGCTCTGTCTTCTACCAGCCATAGTGGGAATGTGCGGTTGGCAGACCCCGCTACTACTGGGGTGTGGCCTCCACAGGACCTAGGGGTAACCCAGACATTCTGCTTGCCTGTGAGGGGAGAGGAAAACACAGCTGTGTCTGCTTATTATTTGCCAGGTCCCCTTTAGAGGGCCAGCCAAAAGGTGGAGCTAGAGGCCATACAGGGTTGGTCTCAAACTCAGTGGTCTCAAGCCATGAGGCTGGGAAGTAGAGCGGGGGTAGAGTGGTGTCCTCAATTTCATGTCACTCTGCAGTGACTAGGTTCCTTTCCCATTGTGCCCTTTGAGTAATGTGAGCTTGGACTTGATCCCTGGGAGCTCAGGAAATGCCTCTTTTCCTTTCTGGTAACTTTACATGGATTCTATTGGGAACACTGAAGCCTCATACTCAGGCTATGGAGTCAGAAGAGAGGTTCGTCTTCAGGGTCCCTACTGAGTTTCCTTCTACCAGAAGGGGCTCTTGTCCCTCATAGACTCCAGCTCAACACACACTTTTTCAAAACCCAGCATTAGACAAACCTACTGTTTCTAGTGACACCGCTTCTGGGCCCTTGGTGCTGTAAATGGCTATCATTCAACCTTAACACCTCAGTCAAGAAATAGTGAGCAGGTGTTTTGTAGGCTCAACTACTTCCTAGGAGTGATACTGGGCCCAGAGGCTCATGGGACAAGGCAGAGTCCCTCTGTTGCTGTACTCTGTCCAGCTATGGGTCTGAGCAGCAAGGCAAGGGTCTCTCTTCCTACCGCCACCTCCAGCCCCTCCAAGTTGCCAATTGCTCTCAGTGAGTCCCGTACCCAGCTCTGTCTAGTTTACCGCCTCTGCATGGAGTGACCTCATTAAGGATTCATTGCGACTTCTCGATGCTTTTATCAGCATACATTAATTACACACAGCAGTGAGTCTCATTATGACATGTTCATACATGTGTATAATGTATGTTGATCGTATTCTTCCCTGTCACCCACCCTTGTCCCCTCCCGCTCCAATTCATCCTTCTTCTCTTGCCAACTAGTCCCTCTTCATCTTCTTTGTCTTTCTTTTCCCCAATGTTTTTGACTAGAATTTCTTATGGGAACAAGAGAGAGGGGTTATGTACAGAAGGGCAGGTACCTCACCTGTGCCATAGCTACTGGTGAAACTGCAAACAAAAACTTGGCAACAATGATCCAAACACATCATCTATACATCTGAATCGAGCACCGCTGTGGTATGACTCTGGCTGTCTCTAGGATATCATTCTGCCTTTGGCAGCTATGACTTGCAGCTAGCCATGCTTTACTGAACTCTGTTGGTTTTGCCTGTGTGTTTGTTTCATTGGATTGGTACAGTTTTTCAGTGCCCCAGCCCTGGCCCACATCTACACTGAATTGGTACCCTACCTGCTGACTCTTGGGAACTGTGAGATAAACAATATAAGACAGAGTTGATTTTTTTTACCCCCACCCACTCCCTGTTTTGACAGATGAAGAGTAGCTAGCTGGACTTACAGTGTTTGGATAAGTAGTTTCTACTACAGTGTATGGGGGATGTTGGTAGAGGTGATGCCTGGGCTCCTGTGGGGAAATGGTCCTAGTGAGGACTCTGTTTTTCTTGTCATTGCCGAGGGAAGACATCATGGCAGTTTAGTGGGAAGTGGGCACTCTTTAAAGATAATAGAACTCAATTTCTTGATTCTTTATATATTTTGGAGATCAGTCCTCTGTTTGATGTGGGGTTAGTGAAGAACTTTTCCCATTCTGTAGGTTGCCTTTTTGTTTTATTGACTGTGTCCTTTGCTTTACAGAAGCTTCTGAATTTCAGGAGGTTCCAAGTTTTATTGTTGCTCTTAGTGTCTGTGCTACTGGGGTTATATTTAGGAAGTGGTCTCCTGTGCCCATGCATTGAAGGCTGCTTCCGACTTTCTCCTCTATCAAGTTCAGTGTGGTCAGACTTATATCGAGGTCTTTAATCCATTTGGACGTGAGTTTTGTGCATGTATAGATATGGATCTATTTTTATCTTTCGACCTGTTGACATCCAGTAATGCCAGCACCATTTTTGAAGATGCTTTCTTTTTTTCAACTGTATAATTTTAGCTTCTTTGTCAAAAATCAGGTGTTCATAGGTGTGTGGATTAATATCTGGGTCTTCGATTCAATTCCATTGGTCAACCTCACTGTTTTTATGCCAACACCAAGCTGTTTTTTTGTTGTTGTTGTTGTGTGGTTTTTTTTTTTTTACTGGAGCTCTGTGATAGAGCTTGATGTCAGGTTTGGTGATGCTTCCAGAAGTTCCTTTATTGTGCAGAATTGTTTTGGCTATCCTGGGTATTTTGTTTTTCCAGATGAAGTTGTATATTGTTCTTTCAAGGTCTGTGAAGGATTGTTTTGGGATTTTGATGGGGATTGCACTGAATCTATAGATTACTTTTGGAAGGATTGCCATTTTTATTATGTTGATGCTACCTAATCAAGAGCATGGGAGATCTTTCCATTTTCTGTTCTCTTCTTCAATTCCTTTCTTCAAAGAAGAACTTAAAGTGCTTGTCAAACAGGTCTTTCTCTGAGGCTTTAGACACACTCATTGCAACCTCTACCACCTCAACACTGTTCTGACTTTCTATCTGTGTTGGACCATTGGGGTCTCTATTGGTCCCTTGTCAGCAACATTGGACTAGCTCTGCTCTGTGGTGCCACACACCTACAGTTTACTCCTCCATCAAGCTTGCTGACGTGCCAGGGGTCCTCGTGATGTTAAGATTTGGCATGTGTCATGCTCTAGGGCAATTCCCTTGCTAGTTGGGACAAGGGAATCTGTGATACAATGGGCCAACTTCAGGAGCTACCCATACAACATCAGTCGGAGAGACCAGAGATGAGACCCTCCACAGACAGCCTCCGTGGGGCGGCAGAGCCACAACCTCATGAACGTGTAAATGAACCCTTTGCCAGTCCAGCCTCAGCTGTGACCCCAGCCCTGGCCGACATCTGGACTGAAATGGTACCCTACCTGCTCATCCATGGGGACTGTGAGATGAGCAATGAAATGGGGTGCACACCTGGAGGATATTGCCACAGCTTCATACAAAGTCCAGTGATGGTGACACAGGCCAGGACTGGGCAGCACACAAGAACAGGCCTCCCCTACTCCAGTATTTCATGTTCCTTTGACAACACCATTTGTGGGAATGGTCTGCCCCTTGTTACAAGCCTTCTCCCTTTCCCTCACTGTGCGCATTCATCATAAACCCCTGAAGAAAGGTGCATGCCCATCTCAGCATGCTGTTGGATGCCTGAGGTCTCTCATGAGCAATGCTCTGCATCCTCAGAGGCTCCCCCACCCCCCACATCCAACACCTTGCTTCCCTCCAGGCCTGGTTTGCAGCAGCACGCACTCTCCCGCACACATCCACGACTCTAAAGTGATGATTGGCCGGCTCTTTCCGCAAAATTTCCCCAAAGATAATTACTCAATTTTCATCCATTTAGACTTCATAGCTTTCACACATTTCAATATTATCTGGCTAACATTTTTCTTTCTATGATTGGACAGAGGAGGAAAGGGTCAAATATGTGTCTTTGAGCATTTTCCCAGAACTCCAGAAAATCTATATACTGTTGAGTCTGTGAATAAAGAGACACATCTGAAATTACACACCTAAAGCCCAGAGGGGTTGGAGCCTGCACTCCCAAACGTGGACGGATATAGTCTAGTCCGCTTGAAGATCACAGCTGCCAACAGTGGCACACGATAGTCTTATTATCTTCATCATCATTATTGTGGACAGTAGCCATTGGTCATTTCCTATGAGGCAGGCTTTCTACAAGAGTAGATAGATCAGACGATTGATTTTTTTTTTAAATCCCCATAACAATTTGGCACAGTTCTGTAAATACACGCTTTATAGACTTCCTGAAACTGCCTGGCTGGGTACTGGCCCCGCACGGATTTATTGCTTGCCACTGACCCGATGGTGTGTAATGGGAAACCACTCGCCACCCGCCATTGGGCTGGCTTGGTGCGGGGGCCCACCTGTGCCCATGGCAAGCTGGAACACTGCCATCCGTCCTCAACTCCAACAGTCCCCAGACATATCGATCTCGGGACCAAATGTCAAATACCCCACTTTCCACAACAAATGTCTCTCTTGGAAGTTCTGTGTAAATTGAATTTTTATAAATCAAACTGCAGTCGTGGAGCCGGGAAAGAGAAGTGCTGTTTATGGGAAGCTTGCTGTGTCCCATCACAAGCAAGGAAAACCGCGCTGTGGGAAATCCTTCCCGCTGACGGCGTTGCAAGCTTTAGAACAAGGTTCTTATTTTTATGGTATCAAGGTGTGGTGTGGCGTGTGTGTGTGCATGTGTGTGTGTGTATGTATGTATGTAGACCAGCAAATGACGTCAGGTATCTCCCACTATTATTATTTACACTATCCTCCCATCTTTGCCCTTTCTCTGTCTCCACCTCCCCAGGGCCGCAATCATAAATATGCATAATTATGCCAGTTTACATGGGTGCCGGGTCTGCATGCTTTCATGACAGACACCTTACTGACAGCCGTCTCCCCAGTCCCACTGTATTCTTCTTCTATGTTATGCCAAGAGATACTTGGTGTCTCAAATGGACCTATGCCACTGGTAGACTCAACCATCCAATTGATCAATCAATCAAGAAAACACTTGGAAACTCTTCCATCTTCTTGCAATCTCTGCTTGGGGGCACTGCAACTCAGAAACGTGGTTCATCTCAATTTGTCTTCAATCCTCCTTGGTCTGACACCCTTCAAGTTCATTTCCACATCTATTCCTCACATTTCCGCTGGTGATAATTAGCAAAAGTCTCGTGTTTTGTTTTTTGCCATACTGTATGCTGTGCTCTCTCCCAGACTTTAAACTCGTCTCCTTGCAGGATGGAGGTAGAGATTCTCCCATAGGCAGTTGAGTGAGGGGGCCCCTTGTTGGTGAGATTGACACCATTTTGAAAGTCAGCTGTCTTAGAGGAGCATACTACAATGTTGTCAAACAAGGACAGCTTAGGTGAACCTCTCAGAGTTAGAATAACTTCTGCTGGCAGGGGATCTGCAGAGAGGATTTAGAGTTTAACAGCCCAACTTTAGGGGCTGAAGAGATGATTCCGTGCTTAAGGGCATGCGCTGCTCTTGCAGAGGACCCAGGTTCAAATCCCAGCACCCACATCAGGCAGTTCCAGGGGCTCTACAGCCCTCTTCCTGCTTCTGTGGGAAGCTGCATACATGTCGCATGTGTATTTTCACATGAGCACACATTAAGTGCACACAAATAAAAGTCAATTCCTTTAAAAAAAAAAAAAGGTTGCCAACATGACTCCCAGATGCAGCCTGTTCGAGTCTCAACATTCAACATTTTCCCAGTCAACTCTAACGTTCACAGAAGACAGTCAGTAGCTGTGTGCACTCAAATCATACTGGCAATCTGAAACCTGGGCAGATATGTCTTGACTCGGCCTATCAAGAATTCTCCTGCCATGGAAGGAAAGAACACGACATGGAAGTAGTTTTGAAATTTCCTTGACCCTTGGACCACGACTGGAGCTGAACTTCAGCAGTCTTGAGTTTTGCACACACACCCCTACCCCATAAACTTTCCAGGATGACAGAAGCTAGCTTTGACCCCCTCCAGTCACGCACTCATTTGATAAATACACCATGATGGTCAGGTGACATGGCCATCTGGTCCTTTGCAGCATTTGATGATTCCCCCACCCCACCTCCACTTCTGCATGGCTGGACACCCAATGCATTTGAGCTCAATGTCACATTAAAGGCAATGGATGTGACCAAATCAAGCGCAGAATCCCATTCTGAGGGTCAGTTTTCTGGGCTGTGCTGTCTGCGCTACCTGCTCCAACAGCCAGGTTTCAGTAGATCAAATACAACACGAAGACTTGGCTCCACGGGAACTGCAGGGCTGAAGAAGCCAGAAGAAAAGATAGGTTAGAGCGGGGGAAGGAAGAGAATGGGTGGCTTTTTCTCATCCCAGGAGCATTGAAGAGGGCTGCCAGGAGCATGACCTGACCCTCAAGGATGGAGCAAGTCCCCATGGCTACCACTGCTGATGAGACAGTGTGCCTCCTCCAGCTCTGGCTCCATCTGCCAGCCTGGCTCCTGGAAGTCTATGTGTAGAGCTTGTCTGAATGTCAGCTAGAAGAGAACAATAGACAATAGAAGCACAGTGGGTGATTTGCTGAGGACACAGAACTCGCTCTTCGAAGAGAAGAAAGACAAGAGCTCAGAGAATCGGGGCCGGTTTAGGGACTGAGAGATGAGAATGGGGGTGGGGAGGTTCTAGGTCCCTTATGAGAAGGATATTGAGACAGACAGGCACAGGAGAGGCTTTTGAAGGCATTGCTCAGCTATGCACTTCCCCTTCTCTGATGCCCTGGGGGAGAGATGGCATCTGGGTTGGAGCCCAATTGAGGTTGTCATTCTTCCTTTCACTTTTGGTCTGCAGGTGTGGAGAGAGCTTCTCTGCCCACTGTTCACAGCAGGCTCATCACCATACTCAGCTCTGCAGGTTGGGGCCACCCCCCCCCAACTCGATTGCCTTCCATTCCATCCTTTCCTCTGCATCTGCACCGATCTATTCAACGTGTGCGGCTAGATTGATGCGAACGGCTGAGAAACAGGCAACTCTTGTGCACAAACACACACATATTGAAATGTGTGTAAAGCAATGTTATAGATCTGACCGTATTTTTTTCTGTATCGCACAAAACCCGACATATTTAATTTTCCTGTAGTTGTTGTTGCTCTGTAGCTCATGCACACTGTCAGACAACCAAGCAAAATGTCACGAGCCACCTTCAGAGGCTCCAGCTACAGACTCTCAGATGCCTCAAGTCCCCGATACTGCCCTGCACCTAAATCCATTTGTCAAGTCTCAGGTCTACATCAAAGAATAAGGGAACCCAGTCTTGATTCCTTCTGTTAAACTGAGGAGTCCTTCCCGTGGCACACAGTTTACCTTAGAAAGAACACAGGCGCTCACATGTCCACGGTCTAATTCCAGGAGATTTTCATCAGCCGGGAAAGAAACCCCGCCTCATTAGCAGTCGCTCCCCATCCCTGCAGCCACGGCAAGCCATTGACCTACTTTCTCTATGGATTTGCCAGTATTTCTTTTCTTTAAAAACAGTGTTTATTAAGTTATTGGCCAGTAGATGAGAAAAGTTCAATCAATTATATGTCTCAGTCCATAAAATACGACCCAGTGCCTGCCTGCCCTCTCTCCTTTCGGCTCTCACTCCTTCCCTTCTTCTCTCCCTTCTTTCATTTACTTTATCTTCTCCCCATTTTCTTCTTTCCTTCCTGTCTTTCCCTCCCCACCTTCCTCCTTCCCTCCCCTCTTCCTTTCTTTCCCCATTCTTTCTCTCTCCCTTCTTTCTCTCCCCCTTCCTCCCTCTCTTCCTTTCTTCCTTCTTTCCAAGATTATCAGCCTCTTTCTGTTAGCAATCCTGATGCCATGACTAACTGATGTCGGCTGTGGTAATACAGGTAAAGCCCCCTTTCATGTGGGTTTGGTTTGTACACATGAGTGTGCACTGCACCTTCTTCCTTTCTGGCTACTATAGCTTGGGATTCAGAGCATAGACAGCGCTTTGTTTAGGAGCTGAAAAACTTCCTACTGAAAAGAAGCAAAGCCCAGAAGAACTGGCCCCATGACAGCCCCGAAGAATTGGCCCCATGGCAAATACAGGGCAGGAACTGCTTTGAAGCCTAGCATTTCTCTTCAGACTTAACAGTGGAAGCAGCCAGAAGTATGCTCAGTCGTGAAAGCTTCCTCAGAAAACGACCTTAAGATCGATAAAGACCTGAAGCCCCGGGAATTGGAAAACATCAGACATTTAAATCTGTAAGTTTGCAGTATCACTGAGCAAATCTCATCGACCAACTGTGGAGGACGGCAGGCAAGGGATGCATTTAACGTGAAACCTGTATCAGGAAGCTATCTGTGTTTCTGTCTTCCTGTGTCTGAATTTACCTCAAGGCAACAAGCTGCCAGGAGCAGAAGGTTCTCCTTAGAATATGAGAAATTACAAAATCAGAATATCACACTGTTTCAGGTCTTGTGGTCAATGGTTGCAAGAGAGTAAATGCTAATAGTTGTTGACATAAAATTAAGGTCATGCAGGCATAGTACAATTTACTGGAGAGATGCAATATGGTACCCAAGAAATGCTTCCACCCTGACAGAGCGAAGCAAAAGCAACAAAATATAATCACATTTCTAGAGCCTTCGATGTCTATGAATTACATAGGGCATGTGAATAACTAGAATCATACCGTGACAATGCAGTCAGCAAAATCCAGGGACCCTGAGATCCCAGCACCCGAGGATGCTGTGCAGGTTGCCAGGGAAGAAACCGCATCAGTGGTCTCACCCAAGCCAAGATCTCTGTGAATTGAAATTCTGTCTTGCCGGGGAAGATGTACCTGCTCGTGCAATAGGGGCTCCACTGTTACAGGGACAAGTGGCTCATTCTACAAGAAAGAATTCGTGCTTGGTACTGTCCATCCAGTTAAAGCTTGGCTGGGGACGTCTTGGGTACTAAAAGGGAACTTACTACTATTGCTTAACTGAATTTTTCCAGTACCATACTTCCCTCTAAACACTTATGCTATCGTCCATAGACAAACACTGCTGTCAGTCTTAATCAGAGAAGATTCTCTTTCCAGGAAACAGTAATGAATACAGAGGCTGCTTGAGGTGCTGAGCAGTGGGTGTTGAATGTTCAATCCTAAACAGGACAATTCATATCACCACCACCCCTCTCTACAGCCCAGAGAACCTTGTGGAAGAGGGAAAGGAAGGAATAGCTGGTAAATAGGGAGAGGATTGTGGAAAGCTGTCTCCAGGCACGGTGCAGCCAAGGCAACCATGATCTCACAGCAGTTGTGGCTGCCCACAGTGAACCTGTGCAAGGCCGGACTTATAAATAATCAATTATAAATCAAGGAGAGGCCTGTCCCTCCCTCTGGACTACTGATGGATTCTGGGGGATGGTGCATACACTCCCTTCCGTTGATGAACCCACCAGGATCGCTAGAAGATAGTCTCAAATGTGTGGTCACAGGATCAGCCCTGGCTAATAAACTCAGTGGGTCACAGTGAATGCGGAAAAATGGCTTGGACAGTGAATGGGGAAATAAGGATCTGGAATGGCGAGGTTTCAAGAGGGAGAACCAAGGATGGGGGCTAAAGAAGGGGATAAAGAAAGGAGACAAAAGCAATAGCTGGGAACAGGAGGTCTTGCGTAAGCTGATGACGTATGCTAAGCCCGTTTATAAAGAGGTATAGCATTGTATAGACTACTTGTAGGGGAGAAATAGCCAAGGTCAGCAGAGAGCAAAATCAGGCAATGTGGTCAAAGAGAACACAGGACACCCCAGACACAGCTGCCTTAGAACATATATATGGGGAAGAGTCGGTATATATATATCCACAGACCGGGGGAAGAGTTAGGTCCCCAGAAGGCTCAGCTTTGCCTTCTTCAAGGCAACAGCTCCAGCCCCAGATCAGTTTTCCAAGCCTGCTCCTAGAGGAGGACATAGAACTAACACTCCCTTGTCATTTTATCAGGTCCTCTGAGAAAGATCTCACATTGGTCTGGTTCTCAGATAATAATTAGTGTGAGGGTGATGAGGGAGGGCTGAGGGTGACAATAGACAGAACGCAATGTGTGTATGTGTGTGCGTACACATGCGCGTGTAAAAAATGTCAAAAAATAAATTGCTTAAATTTTCTTTTAAACTCCAGGTCCTGGGAAACACAGGGACAAGAGTCTTAGAGTGAGTCTCCAAAAAATCTGAGAGGAAGAACGAAGTTGTAAGACAGAGCACCTAAAGGAACAACAGAATCCAGACCAGTCCCCGGGTGCAGCTGTCTGTGTGTGCACCCGCCGTCTTGAGCACACAGGTACAAGCATAGAAGTTGCTAGAAAGCACTCCCGAATGCTCAGAAAGCGCAGACACCCACCGTGTGTTTGGCGACAGTAAGAACTGGCGGTTGAAATTCTCAGAATGGAGCTAGACTATTATGAATTAATCCACCGGGGACTCTAGTCAAAGAAAGAATTTATGTTTCTGAATTACGTCCTTAAAGATGAAATCATATTCTCTTTAGGATTTTGCTTCAAAAATAACCACACAGGATGGGGTAGGTGGGTGGAGGCACAGCAAAAACAGGCCTGGCTGCTGATGCATCTTGTGAGCGCTGAGGGAGCATGGGGAGTTCATGACCCAATTCTCCTATTTTTACGTATGTTTGAACTTTCCAATCATAAAACTACAAGCAAAAAAACAGAGTTATTCAGAAGACCTTGGTCTCCACACATCCTGCCTCTTCCTTCTTCTATTAAGTGGACCCTCACCTAACTTCTCAGACCCTCTGATTCTTCATTTGTGAAGGAGAGACATGCCTGTTAATCATAGCGGAGAACATTTCATTTAGAATATAAATCATGGGTTGCAGAGACATCTGTGACTCTACAGATATCCAGCTCTATGTGCGGGACTTCCACAGAGAAATTCGTGAAATGGCCTCAGTCAGCTAAGCAGCCGATAGCTGTAATCAGAAGATTATATAATCTAGCCTGTCCCCACATATAGGAAGGCTTCAGAGGACAAACCAAGGATGGAGATTGCTGGGACAGTGGCCATTGTAAATATAACTTTTCTTGTGACTACCAGACTGCCAGCCATTGTGTCTGGGCATCTGTGTAGTTATCTTCCTATCTGTTGCAGCATGAGTCTGATTTCTATATAACTTTTCCTTCTCTCTTGGTTTGCTTTCTATGGCTATGGTAACTGCTATGATAAATATCGTGACACAAAGCAACTTGGATTAGAAAGGTGTATTTCATTTCACGGTTTACAGTTCATCATGAAAGGAAGCCAGGGCAGGAGCTCAAGGCAGGAGCTGAAGCAGAGGCCATGGAGGAGTGCTGCTTACTGACTTGCTCCCGTAGCTTGCTTAGCTTGCTTTCTTAGCGCCCAGGATGACCCACACAAGGGTGGCATTATTCATGATGGCCTGGGCCTTCTACATTAGCCATTAATGGACAAAGTGTCCCACAGGCTCGCCTACAGGTCAGTCTGATGGAAACATTTTCTCAGTTGAGGTTTCCTCTTCCCAGAAGACCCCAGCTTTTGTCAATGATAAACTGGTTCTCACAGTATCCTTCACAGATCTCTTGTCCATTTAGCTTGCCTGTCCTCAAGTCACCTGTCCCAGACTGTACCAGTATTTCTTCTTATTTTCTCATGGGGAAGCCCAAAGACCCTGGCAGAAACACTTGGCATACTTAGAGTGATATTTTATGGTTAGGCTTCCATCTCATGCAAGTATTTCCTCTTTTCTTCTCTGCGTCCTTAGTCTGGTGTCTTTTCTGAAAGAGAATCTAATTTGGGGCTTTCTCACTCCATCACTTTTACTTTGACATCTGTGCTTTTCAAGACTTGGTTGAAGAATCTGTCTACCCCCCGGTATCACATAGTCACACTGTACATTACATGCATTATATTTGGTAGATCCAAAGAATCTGCTTGCTGTTTACTCGTGAGCTTCATACAGAGTAAAGTTTCAAATCCATCCCTTTAAAATGTTGTTCTTTTTTCTTGAGAATTCTGTACTAGCACACAATGAAACATGATTGTACCTACCCACCACTTACCCTCTTCAGCTGCCCCGTGTTCCTCCACAGGGGATTGGGTCCTCCTATGTCAGCTAACAGTAAACACAGCACCCCCCTTCCCCAGACAGGCCCGCAGGACAATCTGATCTGGACAATAGATCAACTGAAAGTCCTTTCTCAGGTGACTCTAGGCTGAGTCACGTTAATGTCTAAGGCTAACTAGACCACATACTTATCAAGTACTTTTCTGCTATGATAAAGTAAGTGTCTGTCCTTCGCAGGTCTCTAGGTTAGCTTACTGCTATAATTGCTGCCATTTTTATTATTTATTATATTTTATTTTTTGAGAATTTCATACAATATATGTTGACCATATTCTTTTCCCCAACTCCTGTCAGATCCTCCCCCTTCCTACCCATCCAACTTTATAAAATTTATCACAACAAAAATTAAATAAATAAGAATAAAACAAAGGCGCACATACAAAAAAAAATAACATGGAGGCATTTTGTGTTGCCCAACTGCTCCCAGGCATGAGGCCAGTTCTGGAGTGTGGTTGATAAACCCTGTCATTCCATGGAAGAAAACCACCTTTCCCTCCCCAGCAGTTGTCAGTTGCAAATGGCTCCTTGGAAAGGGTGGGGTTTGTGTATCTACTTCCCCTTCTCCACACCTGTAGTGGGAGGCTGCTTGTTGGTGCCCAGCCACAGGCTCAAAGCCACTCTTTATTCATTAACCAATAAAAGCAACACACAGACAGAAGGACTTCCCACACCACACATCAGGATTTTGTCTGGTTTGAACTTGTACAGGTCTTGTGCATGCTGTCACAGTCTCTGTGAGTTTATATGTGCATAGTATTGTGTCTGGAAGACTGATCCCATGGAGCCATCCACCACTTCCAGCTGTTAGAGTGTTTCCACCTTCTCTTCTGCTCAGATCCCTGAGCTTAAGGGGAGAGTGGAGGAGTTTGATGAAAACACTCTTTTTAGGGTTGAGTGCTTCAAAATCTCTTACTCTCTATACACTGTTCAGTTGTAGGTCTTTGAGTATAATTCCCACTTATTGTATGAAGCTTCTCTGGTGAGGGTTGAGCAATGTTCTGCTCTATTGTACAGTAGTATGCCATTTGGAGTCTTTTTATTGTCTTTTAGCAGAATAACAGTGGTAGGTTTTTCGCCCAGGTCTGTGACCCACCTAGTCTCAAATTCTTGGCCGCTTTAGTGATGTTGGTTATGGGTTCCTTCTCATGGAATGGGCCTTAAATCCCCAAAAAGCAGTAAATTATGACCATAAAACGTGTGCTACCATTGCACCAGTATTCTAGCAGGCAGGTCTCTATTGCAGCTCTCAGTGTTCATAGCTGGGCTAGGCTGATGGTTGCTTTTCTCTGGTAGCTGGTATAGAACCTTTCAGCACTGTGGATGCTGATCCGTGGGGGTGAAGCTTCCACTTGGGCATCTGCTCAATTTGCTATTATTGTTGAGTTGCAAATTGTTTTTTTTTAACCTATTAAGATTCAGGTCCCCAATTACAAGTTTCTCATAAATGTATTCTATCATTGTAGCTCTTTTTTTTCAGTCTGTCACCAGAATTTTCTTGGGAACAAATATGTTTCATTGTTAAAATGCCTGGGTGTTCAACAGTCTTACATAGTATACTTTCGTGTCTTGTGAACTGATATCTGAATGCACGAAAATGTTCTGCCTGTCTTTTTAACATGTGCTTCTCAGAATTTTAATTCATTCTTTTTAACACTAGTTTCATCTATTTGAATTTTCACCAATTTTAGAACAGTGGTTCTCAACCTTCTTAATGTTGTGCCCCTGTTCCTCGTGTCATGGTGACCCCCAACCATAACTTATTTTGTTGCTGTTTCATAGCTATAATTTTTCTACTGTTATGAATCATAATGCAAATATCTGTCATGTGACCCCAAAGGGATCATGACCCCCATGTTGACAATCACTGCTTTAGAGTCATTGTGTTGCTTTGTGTGTGTGGTACTGGGGTTTAAACCCAGAACTTTTTGCATATAGGTAAGTACTCTGCCACAAAGATACATCTCTAGACCTTCATTTCCTTATTTTCTAAAAGAAAAAAAAATGTCCCAATTTTGTAGTAGTCTACAGAACCTACAGATTTACTAAGGGATAATTCACATATTAGTTTGGAACTGTAGGCTTTATTACTGTCTCTAGAAAGCAAGGCCAGCAGATCAGTAGCCGAATGCCTTGAGTAAACAAAGCACTCTATTCATCTGCTGGAAGGGGAGGGGAAACGACAGTGGGAGGGGCTTGAGCAGGAACCTTGACTTATCGCTAAGAAAATACAAACCAGGTAATCAGAAATGGTTATCTTCAGTTGGCTGGTCCCCTGTCTGGGATGCTTTAGACAGAAGGGTCTTGCTTCAAAGAGTGAAATCGGTGGGTAAGGAGGTGACTGTCGCATAGGCTCCAAGGCAGCGCAGCATTGCCTGTGAGTGGGGCACTTTGGATAGGCTGCTGCCTCTAAAGTTTGTCGGGAAGGGCAAGTTCTCCCCAGTCAGTAAGACTCCAGTACCCAGAACATCAAGAATATAGAGAATAAAGAGCCAACACAAATCTTAAAATTGGTGGCCATCTCAGACATGAATGTGGGATGTCTTTGTTTACTCAGGTGTTTCAAAGTTTCTCTTTCGTCACCGTTGCTTACAGCATGCATACCTCAGACACATCTTGTTAGATTCACCCTTGAAATTTCTTTCTGTTTGGTTCTTTTAGTCCCTTGTCTCATTGCTGTGAGAAATCACATGACAAAAAGCCATTTGAAGGAGAAAAGGGATGCTTGTTTGGTTTTGTTCCTTGACTTGCAGTGTAAGGGCATACCATTTCATCAAGGCAGAGAAACTACTTCCGTTTGCATTGTGTTTGCTGTTAGGGAGAGAGAATAAGCTGGAAGTGGGGCTACAGTTAGGAAACATCAAAACCACCCGTGACTCACTTCCTCCAGTAAGGCTACGTGTCTTCAAGGTTGCACAACCTTTCCAATCAGCCCACCAGCTAGGGACCAAAGACGAACACATGAACCTATGTAAAGTGTCTTTCATTCAGACTGCAGCAGGTACAATTTGAGACAGTGAGTGTAAAAGTCCAGCATTCAACCTTTTATGGAAAGTGTGTAAAAGTAAGATCAATATGACCTCTAAGAGTTGTTTCAGCCTCCTATCCTGCCAACTTGCTATGTGTAATTATGGGTGGGCGCAGCTTTCCTTTCTAACTCAGTTCATGTTTTATTCTGTCTTTCCATACACATGTGTGTTTTCGGTATTTGTTTAATAACCAGGATTACTGATCCTGTTTTCTTTCGTCTTATTGGTGTCTCTGCCTGGACTCCCTTCCTGCTTTCTGACATGATGTGGCTACAGCTGGATTACGGCACTGGTTTTAGGGTGTTGGCTGTGGGCGCTGGAGCACTTTTAATATCTCACTCCATTACAACAGGCATCAAGCTTTCTAGTAGCAGTATAGTTTTTTATGTTTGATTTTGATTTTAAGCTTTATTAGGAAACAGATAAACTGTAGCCAATTCTTCCCAAATAAATTCTCTGTTTTTATGGAAGTTAAAGTCTCAAATACTGTGTGATGCACTAGAGACAAAGATACTGTGATCTCTCTCTCTCTCTCTCTCTCTCTCTCTCTCTCTCTCTCTCTCTCTGTCTCTCTGTCTCTCTGTCTCTCTCTCTCTCTCTCTCTCACACACACACACACACACACACACACACACACACACACACACTGAATGTCTAGTAACTGTCAAGAGGATTGGTACAGCATTAGGATTTCCTGATTATGTACTGTTAGGATTGCTGTTCAAGTCGATGCCCAGAAGTATTTCCGGATGTTGCACCCCTTCAGATTAGCAAGGTTGGTGAATGCACTGTGATCTTCCCATTAGGCCCTCTTCTCTACAGTTAACCCTTGCTTTCCTCTGAGTTTCATTTTGCATTTCTATTTTGGTGACTTTTATTTTCACTAGTTCTCATTATATAAAATTGAAATTTTCAAATAAATTAAGATAGGACCTGAAAAAATGTGAAAGGTCACTACATTTCAGTGTTCTTCTTTATAAATCAATAATACTCTTCTGTCAATTTGACGGCATCAGGATAAAACACAGAAAACAGGTTTTATTATTGTTTTTAAAATTTCTGCTTGTGAGATTGCAGGTCATTAGGCATTTAAGAAAATATTCTCTGGTTTTGATATATTTCCTCCACATAACAATGATGATGATAACAATGGTGGTGTTGACAATGGTGGTGTTAGTAATGGTGATGATGATAGTGATGATGCTGGTGATGGTGATGGTGATAATAATGGCGATGGTGTCAGTAATGGTGATGATGGCGATGGTGATGGTGAGAATGATTTGTGATGCTGGGGATAAAATTCAGGGTCTTAATCACAGGAATAACACAATCTATAACCCAACTGTGTCCCCAGACTTTTTGTATCTTTTTTGAAAAAATAGAATTTCGCTAAGATGTCCAGGATCACCTTGAATGTGTGCTGTAGCTCAGGCAGGACTTATGCTTCAGCCTTCTGAGTAGATAGGGTGGGCAGGGGCTGCTCTATTGTGATTGTCTTTGAATGATACTTTGGGGGAGTAAAAGTTAATATTATCAGTGTTAAAAAAAAAAGGTCTGGTCTTTCTGCAATGGCTGAAAGGGAAGCAAAGATTGTTCTGGGTGCTTGTTGGTGGGAAATGTGAGGCTCACACATGGCTGAAGGAAAGGTGTGGTACCCAAACAGAATCTGTTTGTATATTCATTAACGCCCAAATACAGGCAGCTGGGTATTCAGTAACTACATTCCTTGGAAGACACTCAATAAGAGTGTGTGCTGACATGCTCTTGAGCCATGTACAAGAGATTTGTGGCAGCCCTGTTTACAACAGTGCCACACAGCTGATTCTTATAGTGGAATTCAATTCAGGAAGAGTAGTCAATGCTAAACAGTAGTGTGCAGGGGTATTCTCAGAAGTACGGGGATTAAAAGAACCCTTCCAATATGCAAGGGAGCAAAACAGAGGGGAAAAATAGAACCAGGAGAAACACAGTGTCTGGGAGTCATAGAAATGATGATTGTGATGGCTGGAATCAGGTGAAAGAGGAGCTGGGCAATGTTGGTTGAAATGCTCTCTGGCCTTGAGTTGGTATCTGAGAGCTTGGCCCTCATATGGTTCTGAGTATCATGGGGCTCTGAGCATTGCAGTGAGAATGCCAACAGGTGGGGCAGTGCCTGGGTTGCACCTGATCACCGTCAACAGAATTGCATCTGGGTAGATGATGCTCATGAGGGTGGCTGAGTCAAGGAGGAGGGCAGCTGGTTTTGTCCAATCATGTCCTTGGTTGCTGTGCAAGCATGAGCGCTACAGTTTGGATCTCTGTGACACACATAAAGCTGGGTGCAGTGTGGTAGGTGTGGTAGGGTACATCTGTAATCCCATTCCTACAGCAAGATAAGACAAGAGAATTTCTGAAACTCACAAGCCACCCAGTTTGTCTCAAACAAGATACAAAGGAAGGATTGAGACCTGAGATAGTCTCTGACATCATATGCATGCTACAGGGCTACAGCATACTTGTCATCTCTCTCTCTCTCTCTCTCTCTCTCTCTCTCTCTCTCTCTCTCTCGCTTGCTCACTCGCTCGCTCTGTCTTGCTCTCTCTCTCTCTCTCTCTCTCTCTCACACACACACACACACATTGTCACACAAGCTAAGATTAAAAAATAATAAAACTGTCAAAGAAACAATAAAACTCTCAAAGAAATAGAATGTCATTCAGTAGTAAGAACAAGGTCACTAGGTCTTGGTGTCACCGTAGGGAATAGGAGAGTGAAGCTGGCCTGGTTGGGATATTTGGGCTGTTTGTTTGGTATCTGTAGTTTCAAGTCAATCAAGTATGCAAAGGGAGACTGAGGATTTATCTCACTTGGTGGACTGCTTGCTTAACAGGCATGGAGGCTGTGGCACACGTAAACAAGGCCTGGTGGTGTACACACGTAATCCCAGCACTCAGGAAGTGAAGGCAGGAGGATCAAGAGTTCAAGGTCATCCTGGGATACCTAAGGAGTGGCCACAACAGCTAAATGTTAACTCAGGAATCCTGCCCCCAGGTTTGCTGGCTGTCCTGCCCAGGGAAGCAGAACTTCTCACACTATAACACTGGACGCGAGCAGTTCTGCCTCTCCTCTACAAGGTCTCAGAAAGACTACCACAGCTGTCCTGGTTATAGATCCCCATCCCCCAAAAGGCCTCTGGAAGAGCACTGCTTGGGTCCTGTGCAAAGGGCCCCAGTTACTAGGAACTCCCCTTTGGGTCTCAATACAATGAAGAAGTGATGGTCAGCCTCGACTGTGGACTTGATGGAATGTGGAATGACCCAGGAAGCGAATCTCTGAGCATGTCTGTGAGGGGCTATCTAGATTAGGTTGACTGAGGTGGGAGTACCCATCTCAAATACTGCTAGTACCATTCCATGGGCTAGGGTCCCAGACTAAATAAAACGAGAAAGCCAATTGAGTATCAACATTTATGGCTCTCTGTGTACTGATCGGGGATAATGTGTGACCAGGGGACTTATGTTCCTGCCACCATGTCTTTGCCATGATGGATTCTATCTCCTGAAACTCTAAGCCCAAACAAGCCTTCCTTTTCTTAAACTGCTTTTGTCGGGTATTTTGTTTGAGTGAGGAGGATGGTAATTGATAGACTTCTCCTGTACAGGGAAGAGCAGCCTTACTTAGTCCGAGGCGGGACAGAGACTGCCAGGCCTGGTAGGCTCCTAAAGGGAAGTCCTTGTCTGTATGACCTACCTGTGTCCTGTCTGTCTGCTCTCCACTGTGCTCTTCTCTGAATGAGGTCGTGGACAGCCTGACCTCTGCCCTTATTTCCCGTACTCTCATCTCTTCCATTATACATTTGCAGAGTGGGCTGGGACTTTCAGAATGATCTCCCTATAGCCTGACTGAAGAGAGGAAGTGTTAGATGACCAAAGTCACCATGTTTGAGACAACTTCCTCGATTCGTGCTTTAAACTGTTTCGTTCACCTGCACCTCAATTCATTTCTTCCCATAAACCTGACCAGTGCCCAACCCAAATCAACAGGTAGAGAACTCCAGGACCGGAGCTGGAAATGACAGCTAATGCCCACAAAAGCAGCCTGTCCAGTTTTTCTCCATGGTGGCCAGAAGTTATTAAGCATGCGCTTATGAATCTAGCTTAATATTGATCAGCAGCGGGGTTAAGGCTGGGTGTCGAACCTTGAGGGACTGAGAACTGTGAGAGGGACTCAATGATTTTCGTCCTGGTGGATCATTAAAGAGATCTCTGTCACCACACAATTGTCCAGACAGCTGGATCAATGATGTCAACTCTGACCCCAGGGCCTGAGTGATGACTCAGGTTTGGGAGTTCTGGATTAATGGATAGAGGAGACAGTCACGTCCTCCCTAATGGATAGGACAGAGGCACCCAACGTGACCCACAGGAAATTACTCACTAGACCGTTCCCGAAGACAAAAGCAATCGCCCGTCTTCTCCTCCTGGGATCTCACTTATTTTAACTGCCACTGCACATCAAAAATGTATTTTCTGCGGCGAAAGGCAGCGTGCTGAGGTCATCTGAGCTGCTTTTCTGTCTGAGGTGTTGTCAGTGATGGAGAATTCCAGCAAGCTACAGAGATGTCTGCGGATCACAAGGTGCTGTAAGAAGCCCAGTCAGACAGCGTCTTCTCTCTCGCAGGCATGCTGGAGACTCAGAGTCCCAGTAAATCCTTACCCCAGTATCCCACCCACCCCAAGACTCCTGAACAGGTGACAAAATGTCTCCCACCATGAAAACCTCATTCTCAGTGGCCCTTGGTGTCTTTCCTCTGGTGTGTCCTGTGCCCACTCACACTTGTCTTCCACCCTGGAAAACCCCTCCTATTCTCAGTATAGTAGGCATTAGTCCAAGTATGTGTTGAAGCCCTCTTCCCTTCAAACAAGGTCCCCAGTGTGATTCTAGGCACTTGCAGGCATTACTGCACCATCACAGCTTACCAGCTCCAATTGCAAACCCAGAGGTGTCCCAAAGTGGCTTATGATTCTCCCAGGAAGCCTTGAAGCTGTGTGTGTGGTGCCAACCTGTGCCACTTGAGCTGAGGTCCTGACAGCCTCCTATTCAAGCTGTTCCTTATTTACACAGACAACCTTCTCCATCTGGAATGGGCACTTCCTGCCACCAACCTCCCAGATGTGCATCTGATCTTCCCTAATCCAGCGGGGGGCCCCAACTATATCCACCACACCAGCCAGGGGTTGTGGGGTCACAGTGTGCAAACCTGTCACTCAAATGATCAGAAAAACTCCCATTGTTGGCTCTTCTGGAGAGGGAGAGTATGCCTTTGCACCACCTCCTTTGTAGTGAACAGAAAAAGTTAGGCAGAGGGATGGGAGAAGCTCAGCCAGAGAGAGCCCTGTGTGTCTGCTTGTTCTTGGGTAAACCTGGCTCCAGCACAGTTGGTACAGTGTTCAAAGGTCAATGATCACACAAGCAGGGTTCATTTACTCTCCAGCTACCATCCTCCGCACCTTCCCTGATGGCGCATCCCAGGATGCTGTGAGTGTTGCTTCCTCGTGGGCTAAGGAGATTCTCCTGGCCCAACCCTGACTTAGGTTGAGGTTCTTAACCTATTCACACCATGCTCAATCTTCGCATCCAGATTATGGAGTTGTAAGGTTTCCACCCAGCTTAACTGTGATCTAGCCCTTCCCTGGTCCCCCTCTTTAGCCAATCAGTGTAGGACTTTGTAGACTCAGTCTTAGCAAGAACCATACTGAATCAGAGCATTAAGATCCTGATACCCTTTTAGTATCTGAACATCCTGAACCAGTCCCCCTTCCTACACCAGCCCCAAGGAGTGCCTGCTCACTCCTGCCTGCCATCAGCAACAGAGCCTTAGTGTTGGCTTAGCACAAATTGCTTCCCCTCTTGGTAATTTCCACTATCCAGAGACCCTCTCTCTTGAACCTTGACTGCAAGTCTCCTGCTCACGCCACTTGCTGCTCCATCTCTGTCCCTCTGTACAATATCATTTTGCAGTAATCCCCGTTCCAGCCATTACGGTGGCCTGAACACTTATCTTGGCTCTGCTTTCAAAGGTCAGGGGGCACCTTTTCCTTTAACTATGTGTCCTAAGCTAGGAGCACCTTGACCTAGGTGCTTGGCAATGACAACACAGAAAAGATATTCTGATTTATTTACACTGTGCCCAGATCCACTGAGGTATGGCTTTGACCTGTCTGAGAGGCCAGCCTGGGCATCCACTCTGCAACCAGGGCTTTAGTATCTCCATGACCTTCACCTTGGCTGGTGATGGCTGGTGAACTTGCCTTCCTTCATCTCCATAGTAGCGTGATGTGCTCTGCATCTCATTTACTGTTCATGCCACTTGGTATGATGGCTATTCTTGGTTGCCAACCCGACTCAGCTGGGAAGAAGAAACCTCAACTGAGGAATTGCCTCTATCATAATTGGCCTGTGGTCAAGTCTGTAGGGGAATTTTGTTAATCACTAATTGCGTGGGAGGGCTCATCTCACTGTGGGCAGTACTGTCCTTAGGGTGAGTCTAGTCTGGATGAGCAAAGCTGCTGGATTTGCACCTAGAAGCAAGCCAGTAGAGTTCCCTCATGCCCCATTGGTCTCTGCTTCAAAACTCTTGCCTTGATCTTCATTCATGATGGGCTATACTGTAAGAGAAAATGAACATTTCCTCTACACGCTGCTTTTGGTCATGACGCATAGCCCAACAGCAGAAAGCAAACTAGGAGAGTTGGAAGTCGCTGCCTGCACCCGGGTTTCACAGCTAAAGGTTCCACTACCTTGTGGAAGGATGTTCTGAGGAGTGAATGTCTTGGGACTTACTAAACGTGGAGAATGGGGCCAGACTCCTGCTAGCTCTCAGTCAGGATAGTTGCGACTGTTTATTTCTACTATGTGGGGCTCAATCCTTCCACTTGGAACAATGCCTGCTTCTGGAGGAGGGCCTGGAAGCTAAAGACACTGAAGTGAGAAGTGAAAAACAGACAGACAGACAGACAGACAGACAGACAGAGACACACACAAGCTTGCGTGCACAGAGAGACAGATAGAAAGGGAAAAGAGGGGTCGGAGAGATAGGTGGATATTGTTGGCCCTCAAATTTATACTACTTTGAATTTCTAAACCTCAGTTCCCTCAAATCATGCATTTGGGAACAAGGTCGTTGCAGCTGTATTGAGTTGAGATGAGGTTATAAAGGTATGGGCTAGGCCCTGAATTCACCATCCAGCTGCTGGCCTCAGCTGGCTCTCCTCCAGCCCTATTTGAAGCACATACCTGGGGGAAGCCCCCCCCCACTAGTAAGAGGAAGTGCCCAAAAGTTAGAATGCTAAAGGTCTTCAGCATCCACTAGAAACTGGAAGACGGGCACAGCACCTATTTCTAGCCCTGTTCCCAATCCTCCAGAGAACAGCCCTCCTGGTTCCTGGTACCTAGATCTCACACTGCTGATTGCAAGAATGAGGGATGATACATTTCTCAATACATTACTTGGATTTGAGCCACCCAAGCTATGGTGACTAGCAAAGCATCATATAGCCAGCTGCCTTAGCAATATCCACACAAAACACCCCCACAGACACACATACCTTCACACACAGACACAGAGAAAGAGAGGCATAGAGACACAGAAACAGAGAGAGGAGAAGAAGGAAAGAGAGCAAGAGAAAGGCATTGAATTCACTAATGTGAGCGAGAGACTCAGGGAGTGATGGGATTTATATCTCTATTTGATTATTTTCTGTTTATGATAAAAGACCATGACCAAGGCAACTTATAAAAGAAAGAATTCAATTGTGGTTAAGGTTCCCGGGGGTTAGAGTCTATGATAGCAGAACAAATGCATGTGACAGACTGCTGAGAGCTCGCATCTTGATCTGCAAGCACGAGCCAGAGGGAACACACTGGATGTGGCATAGGGTTTGGGGAACCTTGAAGCCAGCCCCAGTCACACACTTCCTTGGTCAAGGTCACACCTTCTAAACTTCCCTGAACAGCTACCAACTGGAGAACAAGTGTCCAAGTGCTTGAGACTTATGGGGGACATCTCATTCAAACCAATGCAGTGTCTTTGGACCCCAAATCTGCTTTTTCCTAAACTGACAGCTGTAGTGCTTTTCCCAAAGGCACAGCTTCCTTCCACCTCTGCACCTGCCAGCATCTGTACATCTTCCACCCAGGACACTCAATCAGAGCATCCAGTCTGCCGACCTTGCTCTCAGCCAGGACCAAATGCCACAGAGTCCAATCTGAGACATCATCCCTACTGAGCCCTTCCCCCCAACTTTTGCCTGGGACAGCCCATTCCACTCCCCACTAGGGTTCTCCTTGAGTCCTTTTTCATGGTCATCTCTCCCATGAGACCATCACTCTCTAGGCAGCAGCCCTATGTCATGTTGATTGCTCCCCCTCCCCTGTCCCTGGTGGAGGTGGATATAGAGATGGGGTCAGCTAATGTCCACTGGCTTGACCAGAGTTTCCACTGGAAATCTTGTTTCTTGACTAATGAAGCTTCTAGTCTGAAAAATATCCCCAAAGAAGAGCTGCACATCAGAGTGATAGGCAGTTATAGGCACTCTATGGATATTTGCTGCATTTAATGGAATTGAATTTCCTAAAAGCTGAACATTTCCTCCATCAAATATCCAATATGTCTTGACCATGAGCGATAGATAATTCAGTATCCCATCGCTCAGCATTTGTGGCCAAAGACAGACAGTTTGTTAAGGAACAAAGGCACACTGGGAGGGGATCTCCTGAAAGTCGCTCTGGAGCACTCATTAGCTTGGCTCATTGGGAAGCATCTTGCTTGATAGCAATGAACGTAGCTGTGATGCAGCTGCCCTCATTGTGTACTTATTGGGGTGATTTGGATAGGTTGTGAGACCACGCTCAGCTTTCCCTTCTCCTTAATGTTCGCAGAAGTAGGCATCCATCTTCCTCAGTACGTCAACTCTGAGGTCAAGGTAGGATTGCCATCAAGACACTGGCCTTGGTTCGGCTTAATATGCTTCCCATATTAAGAGAAAGCATGAAGACCCCAAGAAACACCACTGAGCACAGGTTTCAGGGACAGCAGTGCTGAACGTACGCTGGTCACCTCCCTGAACATATCCGTATGGTGTTTCAGATTTATTTTATTGTTATTTTAATTAGATGTAGATGTGTGTACATTAAATGCAGCAGTCTGGAATGGACAGAAGAAGGCACCAGATCCCCTGGAGCTAGAGTTATAGGCGGTTGTGAGGCATCCAATGCGGTTGTTGGGAGCCAAGCGCATGTCTTCTGGAAGAGCAGCAAGTGTTCTTAATCACTAAGCTATCTTCCCAGCCCATCCTTGTGTTTTAAAATCAAGTTGGAAAATGCCCTGTGGGCCTAGGCAGGCTCAGAAATGCTGAGTGTTATGTATGTGTCCCATAAAGTAGGGCTGTCTCATAAAATCCAGGCTACCCATGAAACATTAATTTTGAAGATGCGGTAAGTAATTATTTAGTGTCAGGATACCGTGGACTCTGCAGTTTAGGCTCTGGTCCCACCTACCCTAGCAGGTAGGGTATTTCAGCAGTAGGGCTTGGCTGGTGGCTCTCAACAGTAACTATATCGTGTCTGAGCTATATTCCATGATTGGATGAAGCTATCGCCACCATCTCTGTAAATGTGTGCCTCTCTCAACCCACTCAGGATAGTGCTAAGGGACTTGTCACAGACCTTTCCAAAGCCCCACTTGCAGATATCCACCCAGTGGCTCACCTGGTTTTCCCTCCTTCCATATCAGTATCCATCCATCAATAACAGACAAACCTCAGTGATGGACACTCCTGTAGGCTGGGCACAACACGACACCCATGTGGTGGGTCATTTCTATGTCGTGTCAAAGGTTAATGACCGACCACTCTACCAACACTGATGATGGAAGGTGAAGGGAAATAAAGTCCAGGCATGGCAGGACTGAAGACAGGCTTCAAGACTGACCTATGAAAGAGGTCAGTTGGCAGAAGAGACAGGAAGCCTGTCCTCACCTGGACTCCATGCTCCAAATAGAGCAAGCTCGGGACAATCCCTTAATATGCAAAGGTGGCATAGGCTATGAAAATGGCCTATAAAGGGTCATATGGCCCTTGGCACAGCACTTCCGAGCAGATGTCCTTTCCCAGTGCTAGTCCATTCCTGTTCTCAGAAACACTTCCTTTCCTTCATAAACTGTCTGCGGTCACTGCCTTCACACAGGTCCCTGGTACAGTTCTTTGTCCTTGGACCAAAAAACCCAGAAACTTCAGATGGTGTCCCCAGTACTCAGATGACTTTATTGGTTGACAAACTCCTCTACGCTATCCCCTTTCTTTTCAATACATTTGAAGTGTCCATTATCCAGCCTACGGGATAGATGTCTGCCAAGCCTAGAGTACCAAGGTATGAGACACTGGAGAGAGCATGGGGCACAGGGTGCTGGGAATGCAGTGGGGCACAGGGTGCTGGGAATGCAGTGGGGCACAGGGTGCTGGGAATGCAGTGGGGCACAGGGTGCTGGGAATGCAGTGGGGCACAGGGTGCTGGGAATGCAGTGGGGCACAGGGTGCTGGGAATGCAGTGGGGCACAGGGTGCTGGAGCTGGAACACAAGTTTCCAGGAGAAATGAACCCTACAGAGCCGTCTGTCCCCAAGAGCCTAACATGGGACGCCATTCTTGAGCTGCTCTCTGCTGGCCCTCACCTGCTTCACTTGAGTCACCTTAAGAACAGCCCTGCTCTGCAACAAATGGCAGCAAGGAAGCATGCCCAGCTCTGCTTCCCTGAGCCATCCTGAGATGAGTGTCTATAGCCGTGCTTTTCAAAGTTTCTGTCCCATGCCCGTTTCACTGTCCGTGGAATTCAGAAACTAAGAAAGGAGATGCATTTTGTTATAAATCTACACGAAAGCTGAGCCGGAGAAAGTCAGAAGTCTGCACAGGGGCCGGCTTGCAGGTCGGCTGGAGTCGGCTGTGAATCTGATCCCTGGTCACGGGATAAAGTTTCTCTGCCTCTTAGGCAAAGACTAAGCTGTGGCCCGTGCGACAGCTGAGTGTTCTCCCAGTATCCTCCACAGTGACCCTGAGCTTAATGCACAGATCCCATTTAATGTGCAGTCTGCGTCTGCTACAGAGAATGGTTTCCCACCCGTCACCCAGCCCCTGGTGGCTACAGGCCGGACAATGGGCAGTGCATTTGGAGCTCTTGGTGAAAGGACTCATTGAATTACAGGCCTTTATTCTCCTAATGTATTGGAGACATAAATTGTCCTTATCTCAAACCATTCTCCCCGAGATTAAAAAGGAAATCTGCATTTCTTTGTGGGATGAAGAATACGAGGTCAGAGGTTGGGTTTGGACACAATGGGGACCAGAGACAACAAAGAAATCCAAACCAGAGCCCTCTGCTCATCCCTGTCCATCACTATGCGGCCCACCTCTCCGGGGCGGGGGACATGAGGAGGAGAGGGGAACTTGGACCACCAGTCCCTGCTGTTCTCTGGGCCTATACATTTATAGGTCACTGAGTTCAACTAAAAGGAACGTCATGGGAGAGATGAGGCAGGCCTGGGAGGATTCCACGCCATCACTACCCAACCTGGGAAGCAAGCCTAGCTCAGAGTACTTCAGTGTTCTGCACCTCATTTTTTTTCTCCCCTAAATGTGTGCTTTCCCACAAAAGAGCTTCAAGCCATCTGGGGCCATTTGCATTGCAACTCATTGTAATTAAAATGAAATAAAGAGCTGAGGCCATGGCTCAGTTGGAAGAGTGTTTGCCTAGGCACGCAAGATGCTTTGGGCTCAGTTTTCAGTACTGCATAGACTAGGTACGGCGGTGAATGTGCAGCTGGAAAGCATGCTTTCAGAAGGCATCAATGGGGCTGACAGTCATCCTTGGCTTCATAAGGAGTTCAAGGTCAGCTTGAGATATCTACAAGCCCATCTCCCAGAAAGAAAAGGGCCTGGTGAGGAGAGGGAGGGAAATGGAATCCTCCCCCCCCCCCATGCCGTCTCTCCTGCTATTTGAAGTATTCAGTAGCCCCTGAGGTCTAATGGAAAATTCCAGGCTGAGATGAAGCCTGAATCGCATCCCTTTGGTGTGAGTACTATTTTGAGCAGATCTGTGTAGGGATGTAACTTTAGAATCCAGCCTTTCCGAGGGACACAATAGTGTTGGCAGCCTTCCCCATCTGACAGACACCCTACTGAGACCATGTCTGTGTGTCCCCAGCCAGCAGACAGGCCAGTGTCAGGATTTCACACCCAAGAACTGAATTAACATCAAAGTGGATATTGGCTATTGGCAATACACACTCCCGCTTGCTAACCCTTTCCCTGCCTCCTGCCTGGGAGTCAGAGAGCCTGGCTATAGGCTCCTGTTGAGAACCTCCCCACAGCCTCAAAGGAGGCTTTCTCTCCATGGAGGTTCTGATCTCTTCAGAGACCCCAGTGTGCTATCTATCTCTGGTGCTAGCATCTAAACTCCCCTCAGAGTCTCTGGCATACTGTTGCTCCTCTGTCTGTCTGTCTGTCTGTCTGTCCATGGTGTTAATGACTCTTCTAACAAATGCCCTTCTCAGTAACCCATTTCATTGTCCTTTTGAATCTGCCCAACCCTATCTAAAACTGACCAATCAACTGGAGGCACTATCTAGCAGGGAGAGTCTCTGGTACCAAAGAGAAGTTAGCTTCCATAAGCGGACTTCCAGCCTGCAAAGGTACTCTCTGTCCATCATGGTGCTCCCTCTCTGCTCCGGGAGGCGAGGCTGATTTATTCATCTCTGGGAAGGCACCCGCATCAATCAAAGCAGCAAGCCTCATCTTGTCTGCCTACTGTTCCTTTCCTCGCTATTTCCCTGACACGGTTGCACTCTGTGTTTCAACAGGAAGAGGTGCTAGCGCCTGAGCCCTGAGCTGCCTTATAAACATACACAAGTCTTTGGTACGTGTGTTAATAAACCATTTTGCTCTTCATTGGTCATTCTGCCTCTGTTTAAGGGAGTCATCTCACCAGGAAGCTGCAAACACTGGAGGATTTATTCCTCACATGAATATAGAGATGTCTTATAGAAAAGGTCCAGGCTCAGAGCTTTAGAGAAGGCAAGAAATACTGCAATCAGGGGGCAATTAGGTAGGGGCTACAACCTGGGGAGAATGTTTTAACTATCAATGCTGTGGAATCAAGACCTGGCCAAAGGGCTCTTGTCACATAGACAGAAGCACAGTCAGTAATGCTGGATGGAGTGTGGGAAGGTGGGATGAAGGAGCTTAATAAAGCATCATGGGTCAAGATGCTCCCTCAAGAGGATACAGTTCTTTGTTGGACTAGATAAAGATGTCCATGGCCCCTGGTTCTGGAGGAGGAGAGTCTCCAGCACTGGTGGTTAGTGGCCTCCCCCACCCCTGATTTGAACAAGGGAGGCCAGAGCAGGTGCCTGTAGCAGCCAACCATGATAAGCTAAATATGAACAGAACTGCCTACAGGGCAGGTGCTATGTGGTCACCAGCAGCTTCTAGAGGGGTTCACTTGGGGGGATTAATAAAGCCACCTTCCTGGACCTGGGTCTGAGTATATCTAGCATCACCTCAACCTGGCTCAGAGGTTCTCTCAGGATGAGACTTTGACCTCCCAGCCACGCCTGAGTCTGGGCAAGCAAGCAGGCAGGCTGTGGTGGGGCACGGGTGGAAGGTTGAAGCTAGTCTTCTTGATCTGTGAGGCGCGATGCTGTGGAGGCACCCCTCTGGGGGAAGAGGACTGCCTTTACTTTTGCTCAGGAAATCCACACTGTTGTTTGCTGGCTCCTGCCATGGAGTGACTCCCTCTGCCCTGTCTGTAGAGAGTCAACTCCCACCCTTTCCGCTGAGCGGCGTAAACCGCCGCCTCTGGGGATGGCTGGTGAGAATGTCTGGGAGCACCTGTTCTCCAGGGCTTCCGGATGCTGTGTTGTCGGCAGATGTCAGACAGTTGTGATCCATTTCTAGCTCTCTCATTGTTACTCTAATTTCATCTCAGAAAATGACTGATGGAGAGCGAGATGCGGAGCAGAGACTAATTCGCAGCTAATCCTTCAAAACAGAACCAACCGACTGCGCAAATGTGGCAAACCCTTTCTCTTCCAAGTTCACAGTTGTGCTGGGAAGGCCTGGCAGTGGCCACTCCTGGGATCTTGACCTGCTGATGACTATGAGCATGGAGCCAGGGACAGTGTGGATGTGAAGAGCTGGCTTTGCGAAATGCACGAAGGGTCAGGTGCAGGGAAAGACGTGGAGAGCCCATTACATACCAAGGTGACCTCAAGCCACTGTCTCCTTTTAAGCATGTCAAGAGTCCTTGCCCAGTACCCTTGCTGAGTTGACATTGATGTCGTTCTGCTGATTGGAACTAGGAGCAAGGGGCACTTTCTGGAGGCTTTGCTAACCATGCTGGACTCTCCTGGATAAGAGAAGCCTGCTGTATGGCACAAAACCGCAATTGTTATGAGGATGGGTGAGCAGCAAGGCAGACCAGGAGACAAGGGAGCAAAGGAAAGACCTCTGTCTGCTCTCCTCCCAACCTTGGCACTGCCCTCTGCAAGTAAAGCCATGCCTAGCTACTCTGTACTGTTGCTTGTTTTGAATTCGATAGACTTTGATTCCCAAAAAATATAACATTTCTATCTGCACTTGACATAATGTTTAGGGAATTCATGTATGTGGCTCTGCATGTTGATAATCTATCTTTTTATAAATTATACTCCACTGTATTCTTCTATCACCATTGAAGCTCTCCAATCTTGATAGTCATTGGGCCTGTCTCCAGTTGGGACTGCCATCTATACGGCTGTGCGATTATTCCACATACATCTTGGTGAATCTCTGCTTGCTTCTTTGTTGAGTTCACATCTAAGAGTGAACTTGCTGGATTCTGCCTTCTGTGTGTGTATGTCTCTCCTAAATGCTGTCCAACAGTTTTCCAAACTAGCTGCAAAAACTCCTCTCTTGCCAGCAGAATTTGAGTGTTCCAATCACTCCATATCCCTGCCAACACTTGGTGTTGTCAAATCTTTAACTTCATCCTTCTGGGAGACATGTACTGATTAAGGATGGGGGTACACGCTGTTTTATAGATGCTCGTGGTTAGGACACCAATGGGGAAAATGTCTATTCAAATTTCATGTCATGTGTTTTTATTTTCCCATTGCTTTGGAAGCCTTTGATATTTGTGTACGATAAATATGTCTTCCTGGTCAATCCTCTGCAAAGGCCCCTGGTGTTTTGATAAGCTCAAGTCTGAATGTAAATAGCAGTGCAGGGTTCTCCTGTGTGGTGAGTGCCGCTACAGGCCACTGAGACACTCTCCTCGAGTGTCTTTCCTTCATATTGAGATTTATGTCTCTGGAAATGAACTTGGCATATGATGTGGAAATGACAAGATTTATCTTTGTCCATCAGCAGCTCCAATTGACTGAGCCATTTACCAAGAAGACATCATTTCCCGCTGCCTGGGACACCATGGCCATCAGTCACCACCTGTGCTCCACATCTACTCTGCTCTCAGCCACGGTGTCCTTGTGTGTCCTTGTGTCACAGTACCGGCTTAACCAGTGTCTTTGCCGTTACTCCCAGTTTCCGGCCCAGCAATCCCCCAGACTGCACGCTTCTCTGACCCATGCCCTCTGCAGAGTTGTGGAAATTGTAGAAACAGATTCTAAGTTTAAAACAGACTGTTTTGCATTTTTTTCTCAGCATTGCATTAAATCTATGACTCTACTTGGAAAGAACTGATGTTTGACTGTTATGTACTTTAATCCATCTTTTTCTTTTTGCTCAAAGTCTCTAAAGAGTATCTTGTAGCTTTCTATGAAGAATATCTGCACATTTTGCTGTTCATAGGAATTCAGACATCCTTTCAATTATAGTTCATTGTATCCTTTAATGTTTTATGGTTTTGAAGTTGAGTGTAGGGTTTAGAATCAACCCTGAATTTCGCATTGGACCCTGTCTCTAGTGACAATGACTTTGTTAACTAGTTATCTTGGTTCCTTTGTAAACAGCCTAGCCCTTTCTAAAAGCATATGATGACTTCAGGAATGACATTTTTTTAGTTCTTGTTCAACCTTATACCCACAGTTTCTTTTTCATGCCTTATTGCACTGTTTAGAACTCTCTGAGTAGAAATGTGGCTGATTTGTCTGGCTCCTAGCATTGAGTAAAAATACTGTGTTGTTCTGTCCCTAACCACAGTATACACTGTGGCCAGCATATAGCTCTTCTAATTAGAACCAGTAGTCTCTGTTTACATCAAACCCCATCAATATTTTTAATGACAATGAAGCATTAGAATTTTCAAATTTATCAAATGTGTCTCTTGAGATGGTCATTTGATTCCCCAGAGGAGCTGCCCTCAGATGTCATCTTCTGTGCTTCAAAGTCTACTTTGCTTCATCTGTGATAAAGTCCACATCGTTTTGTGGTCAAGGGAGATATTATTCTTTTCACTGTTGAGTTTGGATAATACTTTTATTTTCTCACTTTAGATATCTACCTTCCTGAGTCTCTGATATCACACTTCCAAGAAGTAGATAGCTGCATTGTCTTTTGATATGAAGATCTTTGCATTTATTACATGTATGTATAATATGAACATAATTTTAAAGTATTTTTTATTTATCTGTGTATGTAACTGTGGAGGTAGGTCAGGAAGCTGTGCATGTGTGTGAAATGACCATAGAGGCTGGAAGAAGATGGTGGATTCCCTGGAGCTGGAGTAACAGGCTGTTGTGAACCACCCAGAGTGGGTGTGTGGAACTGAACCTAAGTCGTCTGGAAGAACAGTTGAGTGTTGAGTCAACTCACCAGCCTTTGAACACTGCTATTTTTAAATTTGGATGCTTCCTTGATATTTCTATTACCTCAAAATGATTCTATTTTCCTCCTCTCTCAACTGATTTTTAAAAATATATATTCCAGTTTTTTCCATTTTTTCCATTTTTTGTGTGTGGGTATTTAACCTGCAAGTATAGTTGTAGCATGGTGCCTCCAAAGGCCAGAAAAGGACATCAGATCCTCTGTAGCTGGAATTACAGATGATTGTGGGCATCTGTGTGGGTGCTGGGACTTGGGACTTGAACCTGGGTTCTTTGGAGCAACTGATCTTAACAGCTGAGCTGTTGGGGACCATCCTCAACAAAAATACCTCTTGTCAGGGTAGAGGCATGGGTGTTTAGAAAATATTAGTAAAGAATATGAAGATGTAAATGAAAATAATAAAATGGAGAAACACATAGAATAGTATTGGGAGGAAATTACAGTGAGTATTGAAATTCATCTCCATTTTAATTCCCGATTGTTTTAAATACTCCTGACCCCAAAAAGTAGGAGTAAACCAAACATTGCATTGATGTGATAGAAGGAAATAAACATACCAATTGAAGGTTGTGGGCTACAACCACAGTTAAACATTCTGTTGTTAGAACAAAACTAGTCACACTCACACCCTAGATCAAAACATTCTGTGGGCAAACCACTGCCTCGGTGGAATCCAAAGTTATCTATCTCCTTAAGGGAACTGGAACTTAGTTGGATCCATAGACTTTTTTTGAGGTAGAAACATATCTACTTCTCTATTCCTGAAATACACGGTTTGGATATTAGCCACACCGGTGGACAATAACCTCTGAGAGAGCAGAACTCTCTGATCTAAATCTAGGTGGAATCTTTGTTTGAGATAGAAACACAATAACTTTAAAAAACTAGAGGTAAGTTCCAACTCTCTGACCTTTGGTCAATATAGAAACAGGCTCACATTTTTAGGCCTCTACACTGAGGCATTTCTCCAGACCTATATCAATACTTTTATAACTCTTCTCCACCTCATAATTTACTATAGCTACACAGTTAATAGTTAACCCATATTATTACATGGATTTTTGAGCTTTCAATATCTAGAAGATTTATTCATTGTTTCATTCTGTTATTGGGCAATTGTGTGTGTGTGTGTGTGTGTGTGTGTGAGAGAGAGAGAGAGAGAGAGAGAGAGAGAGAGAGAGAGAGAGAGAGAGAGAGAGAGAGAGAGAGAGTACCTATTGCATTATGGTTACTCTCCTCCCTCTACCTTCCTCATCTCTGTTAATACTTGCCATGAACGCCACTATCTTTCCCAGATCCCTGACTTTTGTGGTTTATTTAGTTTAACTGGAACTATCTATGTGGCTACTGGATTGGGACTGTCTATCTGCAGGAGACTTTTAGGATGACACAGCTAAATAGAATGACTCTGGCATGCTTTAGGTCTTCTCTCTCTCTCAGATCTTACATTGTCTCTCTTCTGCAACGCTCTTGAGTATGTTCCTACAATTTTAAAGAGGATGGTATAAAAGTCTTATTGAATGCTGAATGCTGACTTGTCACCTCTCACTTATTCTTAGCATCTTATACAACCACGGGTCTCTGCATTCATTGCCATTTGCTGAAAGAGGGGTTTCTCTGGTTAAGATTGAGAACAGTATTTCTCTATAAGTGTAGACATTAAACACTTCAGAAAGTAGTTTGATTCCATGTAAATTTAGCTAAGCAACAGTGTCCAGTTCCTCCCCAAAGCCTATGATTTTCCTTGGCATGGCTTTTTGACAAGGTTTACAGCACCAGGCATGGATCATGGATTCCCTTTTCTGGAGTAGATCTTAGACTGAGAGCAATGGGTTACCTCTATAACACTACTGCCACTATCGCACTAGTGGCCACTTCTTGACTGGCAGGTTGGTCTCATAGTCTGTAGGGCTCACAGCTGCGTAAAGACGACTGATGCTTAAAAATCCAGCAGCAACATCCTGCATAGCACACTCCAGGACCGTAAAGGCTAACAAGCAGGGAGAAAGTATCCAGCTTAGTTCTAGCTTGATTTCTCTGCGGATATGGGACATTTGGCTTTCCGTGCTGTAACTATACCATCCACTGTCTTTGTTACTTTGAGTCTGACAAGAAATCAGTCTCTAGCATCGCCATGGTTCCCCTGTGCCTGAGAACTACTTAGTTCTTGTTGTTCTCAAGATTATATTCCATTTTCAACCATTTGATTAAATGTGCCTTTGTGTAAGTCTGATTAATTATATCCCACTTGGAGGAATTTGAGTTGAACTTTTTGAATGCGTGCATTCATTCACTTTACAGTGCTTGGAAAATTTCAGGTATTATATCCACAATATTTTTTTGCCCCTTGTTCTCTCATTGTCCCTTTGGGAACTCCCGTTGCACTAAGGCTGATAAGTTCCATAGCTCTGCAGGTGTCTTGGATAGAATTCTGTTTCCTTGATTCATATTTTTATATACTATACATTCTTCCACTTGACTGGTTGCAATATGTCCCTATTTAAATAGGAGCCATCCATATCAGTTCTTCGGATCCCTAGACTCAGGGATCACTGAGGAGGTGGGAAGAGTGTAAGCTACATGCCTGGCTACAAGGAAACTGTTTTTCAGACATATCAGCAGCTGCGCATGTGAACTCAGTGACGGCAACAGCATGTGTCAGACCTGTGCAATCTCAAGACAGACAAAATCCCCAAAGGAAGCGACACCCCATCCTCAAGACTGCTTTTGTGATTCTTGTAACCTGCATCTTGCATATTTAATGACCTCTCTTGAATGAGTCTTGTAATGTCTGGGTTGCTTACCATGTGATTTCCTGGTTTCTCTCAGAGGCTTTGTGTTTGGGGAGGCATGTCTCTAACCAACAGCTGTTCTGCCTCCCTCTTTTTTTGCTTTTTTCCAGGTCCTTCAGGTGAGAATATAGCGTGGTTTCTCTGAGACCCAGTGGGCATCACCTTCCGCTCCTTCCTTTCTCACTCTCTGCGTCAGCCTGTTGTTTATAACTAACAAGCAGTGTCGTAGGCAGCTGAAATGTTAAAGTACTTACCTGCAACCGTTTGCCACAAATGATCTTCGTGGGAGACAGTGAGCTCCACGTTGGCCTTGTAAGGGGTTGGCTCACAGGAACCGTTTGAAATGTCAAATACTGAAGAGAAAGCTTCTCAGAGGAGTCCTGACTCTGTGCTGTCCCCTGTGACACTGGGGAAAATACGCTGCTGCTTTTCAAGGCTTCTCAGAGCTGAAGAGCAAAGCAGGCTTACTCCACAAACAAGACTTGCTTTGCTTCCATTTGCTCGTCTACTTTTCTGGAACAGATACCCTCCAGACTCCTTTGAGTCCTTAATTAAGTGTCACAGTCAAAGAACAGCTGGTTCTATCAATTCCTATCAGTTTCCTTCACTGGTTTTTCCGGATAGGTGAATTTTAAGAAGTTTGCCCTGTGTTTTTATTGACCCCATTCCACTGACCCATCTTAAGCACCATTTTCTTCAGCATCCCAACTATAGAGTATTTACTGCCGTATTTTCATTGTAGAGTTAGCCCTTATTTTCCTAAACACATTCAGTGATTGCAAATGACTCCACTCTCTTGGTATCTGGGTATCGTGTGGGGTCTGTTTCTTATGCTGGTTTGTTCTCTTGGCCTTTGCACCTTTACTTGTGAAAGTGTGGTCTTTGAATCAGGTAGGCTTGGTTGATTTTCCTTGACTATCAGATGCTGTGTATGGAAATTGTGTGGGTAATTTGGTGGCACTATCTTACTTCCAGGACTGCTTGCCATGTCGTCTGGCAGGCTCTTGTGCCAGGGCTATTTCAAAACTGTGAATCTATTGATTTGAAGCTTGGCTTCTGTGTTTGCAAATCCTTGTTTCATTTTGGCTTGCTTTAACTCTTGTATTGCCTCCCAGACATTCCAAATAAAAGTTTTGAAGTGTGTTCTAGGACCTTTCCTTCAAAGAGATAATAAAACATTCATGTTTCCTGACCGCACAGAGGTTCCAAAGCTCTTCTCAGTTTCTTAGGCTCTGTTCTGTCACATAAAACATGTAATAATATTCAGGAAAGCCAAGATTAGTCAAAGGCAGCCTAGAGTGGCTGAGAATTCCCTAAGCCTTCCTGAACTGCCACTCTATGGGTGAGGGGTAAATATATTTGGGGCCAAGTTGTTGCCTGCTATGGAGTTTTCTTCCCTAAGAAATGCCTACCACTTCTGAATCCCTACATCTGTAAACATCTCATAGACAAGCATTTTTCACTGAGGCTGTTTCTTTGTCCAGCTGGAAGAATGTATTCACACATCAGAATCCAGTTCAGCTTGTAAAATTCTCTAAAGTCTCATCTAGATTCTTCAATCGTCTCATGGCCTGAATGCAAACATCTTTTAGAACAACTTCACATTGTAATGAACCAGTGATGTGGATGCCTTCTTACATACCTTACAAACTTGTGACTGTTATCTTTGGTTCATTGCTCAGTGCATAGCACTGATTGTTTTTGCTTGGTCCAAGCTTGCAGAATGAGGAGCCACTGTGCCAAAGGTTGACAATCTATGGTATGTTAAGTAGTTCTACAAACACGGCATTCTAAGTCTCGCGTTTAGTTCCTGAAGAGACTGTCCATGTCAACAAGGAAGAAACGCTATCCAGATGCCTTTCAGGCACTTCATCAGTGAGGGAATTAGACTTGCGTGAGATTAAGTCATTGGTTTGCGATGATGAGCTTTACAATAGAGCTGGGATTAAAATCCACAGTCTTTCCATTTTGCCACATGTCACCTCAATATAAGTTGTCTTTCATGGGCATGCCCTTGCTATCTGAAGCAAAGGCCTTGGGCACCAAGCTTGGCTCTCTGCCAGGGCTGGCAAATCCCGTTATTTTCACAGTTGGAACACAGAACTACTATTGCTTTCAAAATTTGGAATTCATCGACAGGATAACTGAATTTTCAGACACTTCTCCCCCTTTATCTGGGAATATTCACCAGGCAAGGGAAGGTCAGCAGCTGTTCCCTGCGCTTCTGGGCGAGTGCAAGGTCTGTGTTGGTGAGGAGCAACGCCAGGAGGCTGCTGGCAGCTCTTCTCAGATGACATAGAAACATCTGTTCCCGTAAACACCCTGTCCACAGACACATTTGCAGTGAATAAGTGTCTCCTCTGGCAACATCACCGCAGACCCAATTCGGTAGCCTTGGTTGGAATTTGGGTATCTTCTGTGTCCCTCAAGCTGAGCACTAAGGTCTAAAAGTACCAGTGACCTATGATCAGGGAAGGTCCCATAGAGTTGATATCTGTGTAGTGCATTTCCGAGCCAAGAGTGGTTGCCCTGAATTGTCTGGTCTGACGAGTGCTTCCAGGCTAATGTCAGGGTTAGACTCTGCAAGTGCCCTTCTGTCTGGTCCTGAGGCAGTAAGTGTAGGACTGACTGAGGAGTAGGACTTGAATGAGGATGGGAGACAGAGGAAGAGATGTTCCATGTTTCTCGACATTCTGGTGAAGGTATTTTCTCTGAACAAGTACAAGGGAGAGGACTGGTCACTGTGCCTGGTGACCTAGGTGGATATGAGTGTTTGCAGCGGAGTTCCCTCAAGAAGCTGTCAGAGCCCTCAGAATCCTGACTTCCAAATATGGTGCCCTGGGACCCCGTGCCTGTGTTCAGCCCCACTGCCTGAAGCCCGAAGCCTTCCTCCCTTCTCCTCCATCCTCCTCCTTTCTGTCAAACTGACCTTGGCATTGTGTGTGATAAGATACAACAGCAAGAATTCACGGCAACCACTGTCAAAACAGTTAGGTGAACAACCCATCTCCTCCTCACTTGTGTTGGTCAGCTTTCTGTGATCATGACATAATGCCCAGAGCTAATTTAGGAGGAGAATACATTTTGGCTCACGGCTCAGGGATGACCAAACAGGGTGTTTTGGCTCCACTGTGTCTGGGCTGTGGTGCAGCAGCAGATCAAGGTTGGTAGCCTCTGGAGCTGTGCACAGCGGATCACTTCATCACTCCACAAAGTAGAGGAAGGAATGCAGATCCATGTTGGGAGAAGCACATAATAGAAGATAAGCTTTTGGAGTATAGAGCCAACTCCACTTCCAGTTTTCTCTGTCTGCTTTCTGTGTGTGGTTTGAGAAATGATCTCTCAGCTTAATCCTCTGGTTGCTTGTTGTCATAGTTCCCGATCTATTACGAGTCTTCCTCTGGAACTGTAAGCAAAGGTAAACTTGTTTCCAGAAGTCGTTCTTGGCCATGGTGTTTATTACAGCAACAGAAAGCACCTAACACGTTTTGGTATCTGTGAACGTCCACATCTTCCTTTGGCAAGCTAGAGGTCCCGGACAACGTGTTTAGGGTGGCTGCAGCTCTTCCAGGAACATATCTCACAGATCTGCCACCTCCGGCATCTGGGAGGCTTCGCTGTTCTCAAGGCTTCACGCCCCAGTGTCACTCAGTGGGATTCCTGCAGCGTCTCCAGCACTACTACACTCTTCCTGGCCGCAGTGACTCTCAAAACCAAACTGCAGTTCATAAGCCCTCACCGTGGGATTCACGTTTCCAAAGCCAGCACCCCATCCACAACACTGACAAGTTCTGCTGCCAACTTATGACGCACTTTGGCCACCTTGCACCACATTATCAGCGCCCTATGTTTGTGCTGCTTCTAGAACAGTCCTCAGGCTTTCTCATCTCACAAGGTGGAAACGTAGCTGGCCAGAGTTTCGCTTGCCCTTGTTACAGGGCAGAGCAATATGCCGCTCCTTCGTGGTACTAACCTTCTTAACAATTACAGCTGCTCTTTGAGACTATGCCTTCACTGGAACATTAAGTTTTCTGCAATTCTTTTTCTCTCTAAACTGTACATGTTGTATTGCTTTATCCAGACCTGCTCTTTTTATTATAAACCTGTATAAGTGTAACCAGTCAATACTCCACAGATTCAGTGTTATGCCAAATAAATTAGTGTTTTATTTTAAAATTTGGCTTCACATAAAGGCTCAGGGCACAGGCAGAAAACAGACACACATTTTGCCAAAATATATGAATGGCCTCTATTACATTTATAGAGACCTAGTTCTTCTCTGAAACATCTTGGCCTGGGTCTCTACCCTATGTATTATTCTCAGCACTACTGTGTTTCAGGATCCCACTAGGATAGTCCACTAAGCTCGGCTTATAGCATCCAACCATTTTTGTAGTTCAAAGTTCCAAGGACTTCCATATTCATCCAAGACCAAACTTAGTTAGCATCCTAAGAGATGAGCCCAATTTCTGTATTAGTTACCTTTCGTTGCTATGATCAAGCAACTTACAGAAGGAAGGGTTTATTTGGGTTTATGTTTGGTGAGTTCAAAATGATGGGGGAGGCACAATAACGTGTAGCTGGGGAAGGAAGCTGAGAGATCACGTCTCAACCACACACAGAAAGCGAGTGAATGGGAACTGGAATGATACTACAAACTCTCGAAGCCCACTTGCAGTAACATGCCTCTTCCAGCAAGCCTCCACATTTCAATGGTTCCATAACCTTCCTACACAGCGCTACCAACTGGGTATCATGTGTTCAAATACATGAGTCTCTGCGGGACATGTCTCATTCAAACCACCATGCTACTGAAGAAAAAAAAACAAGCAAACAAACAAAAAACCCCATTGCTTCCAGAGCCCTGGATTAATGAATGAAGAAGCTTCCAGAACCCTGGATTAATGAATGAAGCACTTGTGTCACTCTCTGCCTAGCAAAGTTGGCTCCAGGAAAGGAGAACACACATTTCTTTATTCCGTGCATTCAACAAAAATGTGTAATTCAAAAAAAATTAGAAAGTGCTAAACAGTCAAACTGCAAATGCACAAACTCCTTCCAGAATGTACTTTATGGCAACTATTAAACACACAAATGAGAACGCTGATTTATCTTTTCTCCACGGAGCAGTGCTGGGTTCTGGCAGGCTCGAGCTGCACTCAGTAGTGGCTGGAGATGCACAGACTCTGACCTACATTTCTTTGCTGGTTTGGGTGATTAAGATCACAAATGAAATCACTGTTAATTGGCTCTATAAATTTTACATATGAAAAGAAGCACTTTTTTAATGAGTGCAACTTCATAATTTAGTTGTGTTGTTAATAGTGGCTTCGAAAATTAAAAAGCAAACAAACACACGATTGTTGCAAAGCTGCACCTCACGAAGCAGAAGAATCTGGTTTGGGCTCTATCCGTGAGGGGTAGCTCCCGGGAGAAGCCACAGGATGCTTGCAGAACCTCTCAGCTCAGCTGGACATGCGCTGATTCCTGGAGCATCTCAGTCTCACCCCTACACTGCATCCCCTTTTTCCATCACAGAGATCTGTCACCCATCCTTCAGGAGACAAATGATTTGCTAGGTTCCAAATCCTCACCTGAAACCTGTGACAAGATCACCAATACTCCCATCTACTCCCAAGTCTCTCCCAGATGTCAAAATGTTGACTTCGTCCCTGCTAAAATGTAGCTCCAGAAAAAAATCACATCTTTTCAAATTTTGTGCAATTCCTGTCATTTAGAGCATATGTTCGTGCATAATGATGTTCCTAAGTGAAGTGACATTTCAGAGTAATGAGGCTTCGCTGACAACGTGTGAGAGATGTGACAAGCTTCCTCTTGTGTGGAAAAGGAGCAGAGACGACCCAAAATCCGCCACCAGAGCCATCCAGCTGTGGCGGTGCCTTGGCCGTTCAACCTGCAGGGGATGTAGCAGGATAAGGGTGAAGGCTAGTCTTGTCTCAGTGCATGCGGGGAACTGGTGCACAGCCTAATACATGCCTGTCCCCAGCTACTCCCACCAATTAAGATGATGGACAAGACCATCTGCCCATAGGATTGCAGAGAAGGAGGACTTAGAGGATTGTGGCCAGGGGATGAAGGCCAGCTCTTCACCAGTGCAGAGTTGGGTGGCATAGAGCCCCACCAGCCATCTTTCACTCCCACACACTTTCTGAGAGGACAGCAACAATAACCTCCCAGGAATAAACTGGAAAACTACAGAAGAGACTCCTCAGGGGCAGTGAGAGGGTTGCTGTGATACAAAGATGTCCTCCACGGTCCCTGGATTATGTCCTCCATAGTTCCTGGATTGGAAACTTGAATCACAAGGCAGAGGTATTCAGAGGTGGGGCTTTTACAAATCAATTAGATCATGAGGGGTATGTGCTGGTGGGTAGACAGATTAAAACCATCATCTCAGAAGTAGATTCCTTATAAAAAGATAACTCTGCCTCCTCTCCCTGGAATGACTGGTCTTCTCCTAACCTTCCATCGTGTGAGACTTTTCTTAAGGACACAAACAGAGGTCCACTCCTTTGTGATGAAGAACACACAACTGACCAATGTAATGATTGCATCAAAGTCCAATTTGATGAACCAGTTAGTCAGCTGGGACTGCTCTCAGGAGAAGCATGAGGGGTCACTTACAGGATCATGAATGGCACAAAGGTAACTGCATCAAGGAAAATCCCACCTTAGCCTTAGTGACAACTTAGGAAAGCTGTATCCATGGATCTCTCCACATGACTACAAGCAGCTGGACAGGTCAAAGAATCCCCTCTCTTCACCAGACCTTACTGTTTATATGACCTTGGTCAAGGGCATCTGGTCCATTCTGGAACTTGTGAGCTGTTGACCTCCTGAATCTTAATGAGCCTCTTCTTAGTATTATGCCCAGATCACAGGTCCCCGAGAAACCACCTCAGAGTTCAAACTTGTATGCAAAAGCAAAGAGTCTTTATTCAAGCTCAATCTGAGACCTTCCGTATTTCTAACACAGTAGTTTGAGAGCTCTGAGCCCAGTTACAGTAAGATTTTTATTTATCATAGTAGAGGTTGGGGTGAGGAGATATCTGAGATGCAGGACATCTTCTTGGCTGACATATGTCTAGGGGTGTCTGGGTAAAAGGGGATGGGAGAGTGCTGGGCTAAGAAATTTCTGGTGATCCTACCTATAATGGTTGGAATGTGAGGTATTTCCTTGGATGCTGAATGGTCTGTTCCTGGGTGGTACCTGGGAGGTCTCAGTTTGTAATCTTTCTTGGAACCAGGTATTGCCTTAGGGTAAATGGAGACTTAGACCTAGTCTTTGCTTGGCTTCTATTGAACCTGTCTTGGCAACAGTATAGTCAAACTCCCCTGGGCCCCACATTAGTATTTCCTGAGTCTTGGATGGGAAGTTTTTGTTTATTTGTTTGTTCTTGTTTTTGTTTAGTTTATGGTTTTTAGTTTTTTGAGAGAAGGTTTCTCTGTGTATATCTGTCTGTCCTGGAATTTGTTCTGTAGACCAAGCTAGTCTCATACTCAGAGGTCTGCCTGTCTCTGCCTCCTAAGAGTTGGAATTAAAGGACTTCAGGATGGAAAGTTTTAACTCAGAGGAAAATGCTATTTAACACCACATTCCATTATGGGATGACTCAGTATGAGGCTCTTGTCATCTGCTAAGTGTTATGGTAAAAGTAAAATGCTGCAGGTCCCCAAGTGGCTGCAGAAGCTGCTTCTTTGAGAGAGAGATGGAAAGGAAAGGACTCAGGCTGGAAGCTGAAGAATCACTTGCCTCAGTGGATAGGGAAGAGAATGGGCATGGCTTTTCTCTTAAAGGGACCAGACAGACCATTACACTAAATCTTTTGCCTTGTCCTCCCCTCCCCAGCAGAGCCCAGAGCCCAGAACTGTAAGGAACAAATCTCTGTGCTTTAAAAGGTATCCAGCCTCAGGTACTGTGACATGGCAACACAGAACGGACCAAGAATATCAGCTTTTATTTTAAAATGTGTCCAGTGGAAGGAGAGAACTTGGCAAACAGGCCTTACCTGCTCACCTTTATGGAGGAGGGCTGCTTCTGTCCTTGGTCTTGCTTCTCACCAAAGGAGCTGGGCACAGGCCCGTTTCAAACAGCACATGGCTTTCTGAATTGTTTCTCCATCACTCTTGACTCTACCTGCTCAGCCTTTGGCTGCTGACTGTATCCCAGGAGAGCCAAGAGGGTACAACTTAGCTCATTCCATCCTATCTCAGATCTCTGAATAACTGGATCTTGCCAGGTCGATGGAGGTATCTAGGCAAGGGCAGTCCTGGCACAGCCACAACAGCAGAGGGTACTGGAGACTCTTGCTGAGCTCCCAATGAACTGGTTTCATGGGCTGGAAGGTTACCTCACTCACGTCACACAGGGAATATCAGAGACCCCATCAGCTCATTGCCTTACCAGGTCCTCCATGAGGTCCCTGACAAATGAAATTTGTCTCAGCAAGGCCCTGGGGCAAGTGAGGTGGAAAGAAACTTATAGAGAAGATAAGCAAACATAGATAAAATTATTAAGGCAGAGGCAAGTGCAGTGGGTATTCAGAGGGGGGTGCAATGGAGAGAAGTGGGTGCTGAGCAGGGTGATAACACTGGGCTCAGTTCCTCACTGACCCCTTCACAGGGGAGGCCTGACGGTTCTTTTATCTAACACGCATTTGTTTAACTCTTACCTTCCCTGAAAGCCTCCAAAAGCTACGTTAATAATAGGTGATATTTATTTAATACATTAGGAGGGCTCTGGGCTCAGAGGTTGACACAAATTATCTCATTTTGCTCTCTATCTTGAGGAAGTTCTGGGTTTTTCTATACAATAAAGAAGAAAGAAACTAGGCTCCCTCACAAAAGCAGGAACCTCGTGGTAGCTGACAGGTATAAGTCCTCAGTTTTGTCCAGACCTCTGGCCATTTGCTGGAGCCCCCGTTGCCCACCCTGCTCCAAAGGCAGGGCCTCGGCTTGCTCTTCCACCATGGAGAGTCTCCAGCTGAAAGTGTTGGCACCTGCCGATCGAGCAAGGGAAGAAAGGAAGGAAAGGGCCAGATGACCCGATTCCCCATCTGTCGTAGTGATTGTTACTATAACAGGAACCCAGATCTCATCAGAACAGCATTCAGCCCCATCACAGGCCATGGTGAGGCATAGTGACAGACACCCTGCTTCTCCCTGCATGAGCGAGGCACAAGGGGTGTCCTTGAGCTTCAGGGAGTGGATTAGGCATTCTCCTTTAGGGGAGACCTTGGGGTAAAGGTTCTTTAGGTGACCCTTGGTGAATTCCACAGGGACACAAGACTACAAGATGGAATGATTCACTTAAGCCTGAGATGGTCCCTCCGCACTGTCCTGAGAACCTTCCATTCTTGATTCTTAGGAAATAAAGGAGGATAGAAGTTGTACCCACCAAGTACTCAGCATGCCTTAGGCGGTTTAGTCTCCACTCCACTCTGTGAAGCATACAATCATTTCATGAAGAGGTGGGGGAAGCAGACAAATGGAGCCCACCCAGCTCACAGAGTCCGTGAGTCCCATTGTTAGGTGCAAAGATGGGCATAAAGTCTGGGGTGCAGGGGAAAGTTCTGGGTCTGGACTAAGAGGTGGAGTCTGGCTCTAAGGGTTCACTGGTTCTTCTGGTTAGTCATCAGCTTCATACAGTATACAAGGTGCTGTCTACCTCAGCTGCAGCTCCCAGAGCTTACATCATCCAGAAATGTGAACACATGCCCAGGAAGCCCTGTTGTAGGCAGCAGCATGCCCAGGAGAGGTGGTGATCAAAGGGTTACCTTGGACCTCAGGTCACAGAGACCTACCTATCAGGAGACTCCGTGATGATCCAGTGCAGAGCTAACTGGCATAGTACTCTTACTTTTGAAGCTGAATGCTGGTCTGCTCTGTGATGCTGGCTCCATTTGCAAGGTGCTGTCTTAATGTGTGCACTGTGCATAGACGTCTTGTCGCCTGTGGTACCCTTGCTTCTGGCCCATGAGGATTTGTGAGAGGATGGGGCCAGTGCTGGCTAAGTTTCTGTCAACTTGAAACACACCAGGGTCATATGGGAAGAAGGAACCTCGACTGAGAAAATGCTTCCATCTTTAGACATGTCTGTGGAGGTTTACTTGATTAATGATTGACAGGAGAGGGCCCTGCACATTGTGGGTAATACTGTCTCTGGGCAAGTGATCCTGGGCTGTATAAAAGTAGCCTGACAAATGGATGGAACTGGAACAAAAAACATCCTGAGTAAGGTAACTCAGACCCAGGATGACAAGCATGGTATGTACTCATTCATAAGTGGATATTAGTTGTAAAGCAAAACTTAACCAGACTATAATCCACAGCCCCAGAGAAGACGGGCAACAAGGATGTCCCTAAGAAGCATGTATGGATCACCCTGTGAAGGGGAAATAGGTGAGATCTCATGGGTAAACTGGGGGCAGCAGTAGGGGAGAAGGCATGGGGGATGGGAACATGAGGTATTGGGATGACTGAGTTTAGGGAGGGATGGAGAGGAACAGCAATGAAAGAGATATCTTTATAGAGGGGACCATTATAGGGTTAGAAAAAAAACCTGATGCCAAGGGAAACTCCAAGGATCCCACAAGGATGAGCCCAGCTAAGACTCCTAGCAATAGTTGAGACGGTACCTGAACTGGCCTTCCCCTGTAATCAGACTGGTGACTACCCTCCTCATAGAGCCTTCATCTAGTAACTGATGGAAGCAGATGCAGAGATCCACAGTCAAGCACTGGGCAGAACTCCAGATGTCCAGTTGAGGAGAGGGTGGAGGGATTATATGAGCAAGCGGGGAGGTGTCAAGGTCATGATAGGGAAACCCACAGAGATGGCTGATCCAAGCTAGTGGGAGCTCCCAGACTCTAGACTAACAGCTAGGGAGCCAGCATGGGAGTGACAGTTGTGTAGCTTGATCTGTTTTGGGGTTCCTAGCAGTGGGACCAGAATCTGTCCCTGGTGCTTGAGTTGATGTTTTGGAACCTACCTTATGGTGGGGTGCCTTGCTCAGGCTTAAAGCAGTGGGGAGGAACTTGGTCCTGCTTCAACTTGATATGTCATGCTTTGTGGACTCCCATGGGAGGTATAACCCTTTCTGAGGGGTGGATGTGGGGTTGGGTCAGGGGGAGGGAACAAGATGAGAGGAGGGAGGGAAAACTGTGGTTGGTATGTAAAATATATTTTAAAAAAATTTTAAAAAAGTAGTCTGAGGGTCATGTGGCACTTGTCAGTAAGCAGCATCCCCTGTGGGATCCGCTTCAGTTCGTGTCTTCAGGTTCCTGCCTTGAGTTCCTGCCGTGACTTCCCTTCATGATGGACAGTCATGAAGCTGTCAGGTGACCTAAACTCTCTCCTCCTTAAGTTGGTTTTAACCAGCATTCTCGTTACAACTGCAGAAAGCCAACCAGAAAGAAGCTTCCTGCCACATGTCTGTCTAGCATGCTCAGAGGGAGGACTTTGTCACCTGGGACAGTAGCACTGACCTAGCCAGGTGGCTGCTTGCATTTCAGCCCCTTTCTCCACTCCAGGAGGGAAACTCCCTTTCCTGTGTCTGCTCATAGGGGAAGAGGAGATTTCCCAGAATGGCTAGGGAGGGAATGTCCACAGGGATTTATGCTGGCCTTTCCCCCAGGAGTCCCAGCTTGCTCAAACCCCATCATTCCAGCTTTTATGTACTCATTACAGTGGTTTGGGAAACATTTCAAAATTAGACAGGCATTAGCTTAGCTTATAAAATTAAAAATAAACGGTAACAGCTTTAATGGTGTTGTATTAAATGCCAGGCCTAATAATACCTCACATTACTTTAATATTTTATGGCTTTAAACACACTTTTAAATAACTTTTCATCTTGTATGGTTTTTCGGAACAACCCCATCTGGCGAGAGCAGGAGTTGCTGGCCCGTCTCTCACGTGGGGTGGCTGGCAGGCTGTGAGGAAGGCTGGTTTCCTGATTCCCAGCTAAGGCCTCTGTGTGGAACAGGGACAGGTCTGGTGGAGAAGCCGGAATTGCGCAGTTGGTATCTTCTTCATACTGTGTCCCTCAGGCCACCTCTGACTTCCAGTCCCATCTCTCAGGAAGACAGGGACTCCAGGGCCTCTCCCACTGACCATGGAGGTCAGACTCCACAGAGACAGCTCATGTCCTCTCATTCATGACTGAGGACCTCTGAGGACAGGTTTTTGAACTGCTCATGTCTTTAACTGGGGATGCGTTCCCTCCTTTTCAGCTATGTGGCCTCAGTCTTGGGGCAGACTGGCTATAACTTTTCTACCCCAAGATTAACTGACAGCACCTGAACAAGCAGGTACCAGCAATCAGCCAAGGAAGACAGGGACCTAGTGCCTCCCGGTTGTCTGTGACTCTCTGATGAGATCTAAGCACACCTAATCCCAAAAATGTACTATAATGGTTTATTTCTTGCACCAAGAAAACAGAAGGAAACCCAAAACCCAGCTCTACTGTGGGACCCAGGAGAGAAGGAAGTAAGTACAGACTTTCCCTTTCTTCCTAGACTGGTGCTCCCATCTGGGGCTATCCCCAGGTAGTTCCTACCCTAAAGCCCCTGAACCTTCTAGTGTCTATTCCCCAGGTCACTGCCCTGGGCAGAGGGGCTTTTCTTCAGTTCTTCTCAGTTCATGATGACTTAGAAAAGAACAGGATTGGATAGTGTCAGCTCCTTGAGCCATGGGAAACTCTCTTTCTCCAGCTCAGCCCTCCAGGAGTGTGTCCTGTAATCTGCTTCCAGTATCAGCATGCCCATTCACAGTGTCTGAGCTGCCTTCATAGAAACTGCATTGAGATAAGATGGGCCATGAGGTATTTTATTCTCTGACTGTGATGTAGGAGGATCATACATCTTTCTATATGCATGACACAGGAAAACAAAACTTTACTATCTTATTAATAAGATCCCGAGTGGGTCCTGAAGCGATCGGGGACTTTGGTGAATTGCTTGTCATGACTGCATGTGTCTTTCTAACAGTTACCTGGCCACTGAGCCTTCCTGACAGTCGATTAACGGCAAGGCAAGGTCCACTGCAGAGAAAACTCATTTCCCTACTTCCGGAAAAGAGAGAGCTCATTAGACTTCTGTGGTCACTATTTCAGTGGCAAGGGCAAGATCTCTAGAAGGGAAAAGAAACTGAGAAAACGCCCATAGCCAACACTTCTGGTCTTCACCTCTCTTGATGTACAGGCAGTTAGCTTCTGATACCTGGGCCTTGGTGCCCTGTCCTGTGGCATCCACATGGCTTTTGCTGTCAGTGCTCCCAGGAGCTGGTGTGGTTGTACTTTCCAACACTTTAGACCAGTGCTGCTCAGCCATTCTAATGTGGTGACCCTTTAATACAGTCCCTCATGCTGGGGTGATGCCCAACCATGAAATTATTTTTGTTGCTACTTCATTACTGTCATTTTGCTACTGTTATGAACTGTAAGGTAAATAAATATCTGATCTGCAGACTGTCTTAGGTGACTCCTGTCAATGGGTCATTTGACCCTCAAAGGGGTCACAACCACCAGGTCATGGAAACAGATCCCTGGGCGTGCCTGTGGCAGAAGTGTAATATGGGGTTAACTGGAGTTGAAGAACCCATGCTACTGCGGAAAGTTTCATGTTATTGGCTGGGACCCCAAACTTCATGAAGAGAGAGGAAGTGAGCTGAGTACCAGCATTCATCCCTCACTGCTTCCTGAAGACGGACTTGAAGTGACAAGCTGCCTCAAGTTCCTGCGCTGTCTTTCCTGCAGTGGTGGGCCATACCTTCAGACTGTGAGCAGATAGACCCCTTCCTGCCTCACCTGTTTTTGTCAGGCACTTCTTTTCACAGCAAAGAGAAAGGGAACTAGTAGTACATTTTACTGAGAGTTCAACAGGGAGAAAGGGCTGCATGCATGGGGGTCTGGGAGTTGTGGGGTGTGGAGGGGGTGCTGGAGTTCTGCCACCAACCTATGTTGTACTGTGACTTAAGTTTTCATTTGTGCAGGCTCAGGGCCCTGAAGGCAGTCCTTATATCACACAGGCCCTCTCAGGTCACTGTCACTGTCCTTCGGGCTCCTTAGTTGACCCGCCCCTTCTCAGACACACAACTGCCCCCAGACACACACCAAAGGGCGGAAGACCTACCTCCCAAACAGCTCCATCCTGCTCGGACCATTGAGCTGTCCCCTGGATTGTACACCTGTGAAGCAATACTAGGAACACTTTCCAGGGGGAGGTCTGCACTGCCTCCTGTAAACTGACTTCTTTCCTTCCAGGACATGCGTGCTTGCTCTAGACCTCATAATCCCTAGACCCAAACTTTAAACCGCCAATTATGAAGCCTTATAATTTCGGACTGTGCAGGTTGAAAAGAGTCCTCGAGATTCTTAGGAGGAATATTTTCTACCAATTATTCTTCCAGGGCTAAAGATTACAATTTTATAAATATCCTTAGTCATTTCAGTATAATAACATACTACAGAATAATAGATTTTGTAGCATAAAAATAAAACAGACTAATATGATTTGTTTATATTGGGGATAAGTGATTCTGAATGGGGTTGCCGAATATCCATGCAATTATCCGAGCAGGGAAGCAATGTTTTAATCCATATAAGAACATAGATTTATTTTAGTTTGTTGTGAATGCTTAGCAAATACTGGCTGCTTTGTAATCCTTCTCACCCCCAGATCAATACAGTATTTACAACGGACAGATAAAAGTATCATTTGAAAATGAATGCAAGGCAGGAATGATCATACCAAAGCATTGTTAAGGCTCAGTCAATCACATTGAGGGTTAACTTCTAAAATAATGCCAAGGAGCATTCAACTTCCCATCTCCAGGTGCCTGAAGAAATATGTGTCTTAAAGCTGTGTACGTATAAAAAATTTTGTCAGATCTTTTTTTTTTCAGTTCCTCTTGATTTTCCTATTTTCTCCTCTGGGATGGTCTTTATCCCAATTTTAATTACACTTTCTCTTTAGGGCAATGCAACACCTATGAAAACCATGTGAGGGTGTACCAGCTTCTGCCAAGCTGGCACCTCCTTTCCCCATCAGCATCTCACAGATCAGCGTGGTCAGGATGAGATCACTCATCAGCCACTGTGACTGCCTCTCTCTGATGTATCCACTTTACTCCTGTTTAGTTTTCTCCCACTTTCGCTTTTGATCCCAGGACCCTGTCCAGGCTCATACGTCCTCTCTAGTCATGTCTTCCGAGGCTCCTCTGGGCTTTGAGGGTGGTCTTTCAGACTCCCCTTCTTGCTGAGGTACCTGATGTTATCCTTTCATCTGACAGAGATTATGAAATTTTAGAGGAGACTCACGCAGTAAAGCTCCACACTTTCCATATGAAGCTATAGCCAGTCCCGCTACTTCTCATTGGTGAGAGTGGCAGACTCAGACCATCTCAGGTTCCCCCATGTGAGATCCCCCTGCCACCACACACCATTTGGCAGAAAGTCCCGTGTGCAGTCAGCATTCAGGAAGAAGGGAGCTACGCATATCCACAGAAGGACTCTGCAAACTGAGATCACACTACTTAGGAGAAATACCCTTACGGCAGTACGGATGCATACAGACTCAGTGCAGCCTTAATGCATATGCTGGGTAACAATCAAACACTCCATCAATTCTGTATCTTTTTTCCAATCAGACATCTTCCCTTACAGGCATTGGTCCCTTTCATGAAAAGTGGAATGAGAAGCCAAGGCCAAGATTCTTGGTGTCCTGTTACTATACAGGAAGAACTCTCACCACTGGAAGAGCCCTGAGACGCATATACCTTTACTCGCCACGTATAAAGGCATATGTGCAAATATTCCATCCGTGTACCCATCCAACCTAGCAAGAATTCACTACCTCCCCCCTAAGTCTTGAGGCTGCATGTGGAGCGCTCAGGCCTGCTGCCTTTGCTAACCTTCGCCTTCTCCGGCAGGAAGACCCTTCACTTAATTGTTCTCTTCCCAGTGTCCGTTGGGAGTGCACTCGGAATTGCTCCGTCACACTCCCATGGGAAATAACCATCCGCTAGAGCATGGTGAATGTCTACAGCCACTTCTGTCTTCTGCCCCCAGCTCCCTCGCTCCGAAGTCACCGATGTCAGCTGCTTCCTCTCCCCTCCCTGGCTGTAAGGTGGCGTCAATCTTGGAGATACGGTTGTAAGCTGTGCTCAGTCAGGGTAGCTGCTGTGCCATGAAGTCCTACAGGCTTTGAGAAATGTGATCATTAGTCACCCTCCCATAATGGTGGGGTACCCTCCGAGGTCCCTCACCCCCTCTCCCTCATCCTGTGCCAACTACTGAAGGATTTGACTACTTCTGTGGTTTTGACCCTTCCAAATTGTTGTACAATCAGAGTCTCTCGGGGCGATGGAACTTCTTCAGACTCACTTCTCGCTTAGCCATGAGCATTTGGGTCAGTGAACAAGTTGATGCTCAATTGGGGGTTCATGCTTGGTTCACTAGTTCTCTTGTGGAGGACCATCTTGATCATGTTCTTGATGTGTGTGAATAATGGCACCACAAATGTTTGCATGAAGGATTTTGTGTGCCAGCTTGTTTGATTATAGGTGAATTTTCAAATCCTGGCAGTGCCAGGAGCATGCGTACCAGGCACTGTACGACTGTGTTCAGGCTGGTTTCTAAATGGCCTTCTCAGGTGGCTTTCCAGGAGCCAGTGTGAGCTATTGCTCCACTCTGAGGCAGAAGCTACTATTGCTATTTTCTTATTTTTGAAGTTTTATCACACGTGCTATGGATAAGGCTGCTGTTTAAGTTTGCAAGTTTCTCATGGCTACAGTCTATGCAATGTTTTCCTCAGTTTACTTACCCTGCAAATTTTTTCTTTCATGAAGTCCTTGCTCAGTTGCTATTTCTTAACCGAGTTTCTTGTTTTCTTGCTGTGGCTTTATATGTTGGTCCTTTTGAATTCTGGATATACATCTCTGTCAGTTTTACTTTGTATGAGTATTTTCTTCCAGCCCACAGCTTGTCTTAAAGCTGCCCTTTGTAGACTAGCTGTTTTGAATTTTAGGGGGATATGTGCACATATATTTGTAATGGTCAGTCCTGGCTGTCAACTTGATTGTTTTGTGAAGTGCATAGGAGACCAATAAAGCATCCTCTGGCTGTGTCTGTGAGGGCAACTCCAGAGAAGATGGACCAGAGGGGTAAGGCCTGCCCTCAGTGTGGTCGGCACCGATCCTCGTCAATTGGGGACTGGCTAGTGCAAGCATTAGCCACTACACTCCTCCCTCCCTCCTCCTCCCTTTTCCTCCTCTTCTCTGGCCTAGAAACTGGAACTCTTAGGTAGAACACACCTTTTCTATTTCAGGTTTTCAGGTATTTGTTGACTGTGAGGGGAAGCTGGCCAGCAGGCTCTTGGCTGGGGGACATTCCTGTTGTACCGAAGGCTGCCTCGCCAAAGCCAACACCATGTGTAACTTTTATAAAGGCATTTTCTCTCCTCTGTGTCATTAGATGTTTTCCTTCATTCGGCATCTAGGCCTTCATTTTTCGTTTAGCTCTATTGCTTCTATTGAGCTATTTTGTGCAAACGGTTTAAGGCCCGCATCCAGGCTTATGTTTTGAAAGTATGGGGAGCCAATTGCTACAGCAGAATTTCTTGAAAAGACTTTTTTGATGTCAAATTGCCTGTGTCCTTTAGTCACAGATTGATGGGCTGCACTGGCGTGGGCTCCCCACCCCGTTTCATTGATCCGTGTCCATCCGTGCTTTTGTCAACACCACACTTTCTTGATTATCATGGCTCTGAAGTCTTGAAACCAACTAACAGGAAAGTTCATCTCTCTCCCTCTGCAGTGTCACGGTGTCTCGATTTCTCTCCTCTTTTCATGTAAACTTAATAATCAGTTTATCATTATCTACAGCATACATTTCTGGGCTCTTGATTTGGCTTCGGTCAGTGTTGTTGGTGCAATGTGAGAAAAATCAACATCTAAGCAGTATCAAGTTTTTCAACCAATGAGTACAAACTGTCTCTGCAGTTAATGCAGCTATTTTAAGCCCTTCATGCAATTCTTTTCATTTGTGATAAGATACATATCTAAACACTCCATGTATCCATGCTATTTCAAAGTTTCCAATTACAGCTGTCTGCTGTTAGCACACAAGACAGTGACTGTCTTTTGCCTATCATTCTTCTACCCTGTGACCTTGTTACAATTACAATTGCTCATCATTTTTAAAAGTTATTTTATTTGTGTGTGTGTGTGTTTTCCAAATGCATTGTCAGGCCTTTAAAGGCTTATTTTTTTTCTTGGCTCCTGTGCTCCATTGACATGATTTAGAGTGTGTGTGTGTGTGGGGGGGGGGGGGTGGCGGGGCACATGTGTGGGTATTTGGATGTACATATGTATGTGTGTTTGTGTGAAGGTGTGTTTGCAAACACACATGTGCACAGGTATTTGTGGGAGAGTGTTTGCATGTTGGGCTTCTTTGTGTGCCAGTATGCATGTGCATGTTTGTATGGGCATGTGTTTATATGTAGGGAGGTGTTTGTGTTCAGGTACTGTGTTCAGGTACAGTGTGTGTTTGTGGAAGGATGTTTGTATGAAGGGCTGCTTGATTGTGTGTGTGTGTTTGAGTGTACATGTTGTTGCATTTTCTTATTACAGCATTATGGTTTTGCATGGTGAAAGATGTGTTTGCCAATACCAAGAGAAAGGGTCCATCTCCCACCATGAACTGCGGGGAAAAGCTGGAGCTTTGCAAAGATGTTCTTATCAAGGTCGATCCCCTCCAGTCCCAGTTTCTCAGGGGTTTTCTCATCAATGATGTTGGATTTGATGAACATCTCCTCTTGACAGCTGATATGGTGCAATTCCTTAGGTAAATTGTTGATGCTGAGTTGGTCATAGAGGCTACAGTAAGTTCCACTCAGTTCATTGGGAATAATTATTGTTTCGTGACTAAATTTGACCTGTTATCATTTTGTTTTTTAATATTATTTTTTAAGATTTACTTTAGAGAGAGAAAGAGGAAGGGAGGGAGGAAGGGAAGGAGGGAGAGAGGGAGGAAAGGAGGGAGAGAGGGAGTGAGAGTGTAACCATGTTTATGTATAGATGCCATTAGAGGCCAGAAGAGAGGATTGGATCCCCTAGAGTAACCAGGTGCTGAGAATCAATCTCTGGCCTTGTATAAGAACAGCTAGCGATGTTAGCTGCTGTGCCTTCTCCCCAGTCCATTGTTGAGGAATTTTGCAAGTTACTTTCTTCTGTGTTTCTCCCTTTGTTAAATCTTCTGGTTTGGGTTTTACTGAAAGACTGTCCTCAGGAAATTCCAAACTCCTCCCTCCCACTATTTCTCTATGTAATTAGTGCCAAATTTTAATTAAGTGGTTGGTAGAGGGGACCAATGAAATCAAATTATCTTGGATTTGGTTCTTGTTTTGTTCTGTTTTCAGCTTATTGAATTAATTAATGATTTATTTTTATTTAATTTCCTTAATATAGATGTTTATTCAAATCTATTCAAGTGATCGTTCTCTGCTGGTATAAATTTTGGTGGTTTATGTCTTTTAAAAATTGATTTGTTTCATCTAAATTTTAAATTTTATGGTCATAGCCTTATTTTTAATGTAATTTTTTCATACAATATATTATGGTGATTTCCCCTTCCCCAATTTCTCCCAGATCCTTCCTACCTCGCTACCCGCTCATCTTCATTTTCTCTTTTTCTCCTCGACCTTTTGATGACTCTCTCTAAAAACAAAAATCAAAACTAACAAACAAAAATCCTGCTATATCAACCACACTCTAGGGCAGGCCATATGCCCAGGAGTAGTTGGCCGACACAAAATGAATTCAATGTTTTTTTTTTCCCCTGTGTTCCTGTGTGTTTGGTTTGTGGACTTTTGTTTCCTTTTGTTTTGTTTTGGCATTTGGGGCAGACTTGTTTGTACTCTTTTGTACTCCTTCACCTCCATTATTTTACTAAGGCCCCGGAGATCTTCCTGCCTGTGTGGTGGGTCCTGGGCCCAGCAGCAACGACTCTTACTTAACTTATGACATTGATAATTGGTCTTTTTTCTTGTTTTTTTTTTTCTAAAGAGAAGTCTATCAGTGTTATAATATCTTTCAAAGAATCAACTTGAATTTTGTGGATTTCCCTTATTTTCCTGGCTCAGTTTTATTAATTGTTGCTCTATGTGTCCTGATTTATTTTCTTCTTGACTTAAATCCTGCTCCTTCCCCTGGGCTCTGACTGGGGGAGTCTAGATTATTTATTTTGCATCTCTGCTAATTCTTTGATAAGAATTTACTTCCACTGATTTACTTTCAATCATTTATTTTGCTGCCTTCTACAGCTTTTAATGTCCTATCACTTGTATTTAACTCAGCATCCCCTTACATTTCTCCTGTAACTCCCTCTTCAGTCCAGGCATCCTTTAGAAGTACAGTGTCTGTCTCCAAGTACCAAGTATTAGAGGGTTCTCCAGATGCCTGTCGATTTCAGAATTCTAATAATAAACATTGTTTTTTTCCATTGATAAGCCATGTGTGTGTGTTTGCGTGCATATGAGTGTGTATGTGTGCTGTGTATGTATGTGAATGTGTGTGAAGCTGCACAGGATCTGTGTATGCATACATGTGACTGTGTGTGTGTGCATGTGTATGTGCATATGTATGTGTGTTGTGTATGTATGTGAATGTGTGGGTGAGAGTGCACAGGACCTGTGCATGCATACACGTGACTGTGTGTGTGCATGTATGTGTATGTGTGTTGTGTATGTATGTGTGCGTGTGTGTATGTACATGTATTATGTATGTATGTGAATGTGTGTGAGAGGGTGCACAGGACCTCTGTGTGCATACATGTGACTGTGTGTGTGTGCATGTGTATGTGCATATGTATGTGTGTTGTGTATGTATGTGAATGTGTGGGTGAGAGTGCACAGGACCTGTGCATGCATACATGTGACTGTGTGTGTGTGCATGTGTATGTGCATATGTATGTGTGTTGTGTATGTATGTGAATGTGTGGGTGAGAGTGCACAGGACCTGTGCATGCATACATGTGACTGTGTGTGTGTGCATGTGTATGTGCATATGTATGTGTGTTGTGTATGTATGTGAATGTGTGGGTGAGAGTGCACAGGACCTGTGCATGCATACACGTGACTGTGTGTGTGCACACATATGTGCATATGTATATGTGTTGTGTATGTATGTGAATGTGTGAGGGTGCACAGGACCTGTGCTTGCATACGTGTGGGGCTAGAGATTAGCAATGGGTGTCTTCCTTTTCCTCCCCACCTCATTCTTTGAGGCAAGGTCTCTCACTGAACCCGGAGCTCAGCAACTAGACAAGACTGGCTGGCCAGTGAGCCCCAGTGACCTGCCTTTAGCTCTCCAGTGCTAGGACCACATGGTGTCCTGCCACATCCCAATTTTGCTTCGTTGCTGCGGATCCAAACTCAGGCTCTCATGTTTGCATGGTGGTTGCTTTACCAACTGAGCCATTTCCCCTGCCTCTTTTCTTCATTTCAATTTGCCAAGCTGCCCCTGTGTCCTCAAAGGCAGCCTCTATTGGCGAGTGTGCTCTTGAACTTGAGAGGACTATGTGTTCTGCTGCTAGATAGAGTGTTCTGTAAATGTCATCGGGATGTGGCTGATTGATGGCACTGCTCAGGTCAGCTGTCCCCGTAGTGATTTTCTGCCTGCTTGATCTATCCGTCGCTGACAGAGGGGCGTTGAAGTCTTCCAGCGCGAGAGAAGTTTTGCCCCTTGCTTCTTTCCTGTGTTGCCTGGAGTGTTTTGACACTCCGCTGGGTACATATACTTTTAAAATTGCTGTGTCTTCTTGAAGAATTGACTCCTTTATCATTATGTAGTACCTTCCCTAGCCTGGTAACTGTTCTTGTTGAGGAGTCGGCTTTGTCGGTGTTTGTACAGCTGTTCCGGCCTTCCCGTAATTAGCAGCAATGTCGCTCCACTTGGAACAGAGTCTTTATGTGCTAATTAGGGCCTTTGTGGGAAAACAGCTACTAGGGTCTTGTTTGATAATCCCTGTGCTTTAATTCGCATATTTAGACCATTCACATCTAAAGTGATTTTTATATAAATGCATTGATAGATATCATATTTGTAGCAGATGCAGATTCTCTCTCTTTTTGAAGAGAGAGAGAGAGAATGTGTGTGTGTGTGTTTTGTATGTACTTGCTAGTGCAGGTGTGTGACTATGTAGGTACAGGCGTGCCAAGAACAGGGAAGGACTCCAGGTGTCCTTTCTATTACTCTCCATCTTATTCCCTTGAGACAGGGTCTCTCATTAAATGCCGAAGTAGGCTATGGGACAGCGAACAACCAGTCATCCCCTTTGTCTTTTCGGTGCACAACAACGGGGTTAGAGACACACAGTCACAGCTGGTTTTTTAATAGGAGGTGTTCTAGGATCCAGAATCAGGTCCTCAGGATGTAGCAAGTGCTCCTACCCACCGAGCCTTTGACTCCTCGGCCCCCATGCTTGTGTTTTAATTGTGTTTCTTCTTGTTTCTTTTTGTTTTAGCCCTCACATAGGAATGAGAATAGTGTTGTTCGCCTTTCTGTGCCTGGCTTCTTTCACTTAGCATCATTTCCTCTTGTTCCATCCACTTCCCTGTAAATTGGCTGATTTATTTGTGCTTTGTGTCTGAATAATATTCCATCATACTTTCTTTGAAGGATGATTTCACTGAAAATCCGAGGCTGCTGTTTGTTTTGCTCTCCTCCTGCCATGTCACCTTCTGAAGCCAAGTCTTTCGGGGTCTGTGGTTTAGAAGCTCAGCAGTCACTCAGTTCTCTTCTCCCCACTCTGCCTTTCGTTCTAGTGCACACAGGTGGCAGACACCCTGCCATGGTGGTAACTTCTGTGCCTCTCGCAAACTCCACATTGGTGCCAAGTCCCAGTGTGATTTCTTTTGAGATAGATGTTGATAAGGTCCTGAGGGTGGGACTCTGAGGAACAGGCTTAATGAGGTCAGAAGAGCCCAACACAGACATCACTCTCCCCGGCCCCCTGGTGTGTGTGTGTGTGTGTGTGTGTGTGTGTGTATGAGAGAGAGAGAAAGAAAGAGAGAGAGAAGAGAGAGAGAGAGAGAGAGAGAGAGAGAGAGAGAGAGAGAGCGAGCGAGCTCAAACTCATGTTTCTGTCTGAAAGAAAGCATCTATGGACAGATGAAATGGCAAGGCCTCACCTGACAGAGTCCGCTGCCATCGTGATAGTTGGGACTTGCAAATCTCCAGAAATAGTTCTGCTACCCGAAGGAAGGTGTTACTCACATAGCTGGATGGATTCAGACCACCTCTGAGACGTAGCCCTTAGGTGCTGCTCTCTTGCTTGTCTTCTTCCTTTCTGCCTCTCTGCTCATCTGGTTTCGGCCACCCCATTCTTGAGCCTGAACTGACCGGTAGCTACTCAGCTGTGCTCTTCCTTTCAGAGGACAGTCTTCAAGTTCTGGTGTTTCCCTTTGCTTCTTGAGTTGCCATCTGTCTGACCCTTCTCTTCCACCTGCTTGTGTGGTCCTCTTTGTCCTTTTGAGTCTTTGGATTAGTCTACACACTCAATACCCGAATTTAGGGGGACAAACCCTCCCCTCTGACTCTCATTCTAATTCCTGATTTGTCTAGAGGGTTGTCTTCATAAAAGATGGGGAAATTGGTCACCTTCTGCTCCAAGTGGTAGGAAACAATCTTGCCTATGACCCTGATCAGAGCCTAGTCCTGCCCAGTCAAAGGCATTCTGCAGCTTTTCGCCAAAGGCATCAAGCCTACATGGGCTCCAGAGTTTCTCTGTCCTCCCTGAACATGCTTCTCCCCACTAACCCCTATTTCCCAGATTCTAATGTCCATTTGGTCTCCATTTTTTCAGGCACATTTCTGGGCCATCGTCTTAAGAACATAAAGTAAGACCTTTTCCAGGTGAGTGCTGCTTCCCAGACCAAAGAAACAACAGAGAGGACCCCAGAAGAGCATATGGGGGATTCACAGGAGACCAAGTAAAGATCAGCAGGAGATCATGCCAGGAATTGACGGGGGCCACAGTATTCACAGAAGACCACATAGGTCATCCGTAGGAGGCCACAAGGTGAGCCACAGGAATCCTTAAGTAATCCACAAGCAATCACGCAGTGGCCCACAAGGGATCCCTTGGGAAGCAAGTGGTGAGTTTAACCAAGCTTAGTCAGTTTCGCCCACTGGCTGGGCATTTCCATAGCTTCAATCTGATGGCTGCTTTCCTGGGATTTTTGGATGAAGACATTATGATCCAATTACTCAGATACCGAGTTCTTGCCCCTTCTCCCTCTCACAACCCTCCCCCAAGCAGGTCTTAATGTGAGAAAAATCTCTTCATGTAAAATCCTGTTTGGAAAATCCTGGCCTTGGTTTCAGGGAGACTGAGGCAAAAGATCGGCTTTCTGTTTCAGGTGTCTCCAGCAAGGCAGCTATGAATCCGCAATCCAGGCTCACTGTAGGATCCCTAAACCATTTTAGCACTTCCTGGTTCTCTGAGGATCCCTCCCACTAGCCCGCAGCATGATGGTGCTTGGCAGAGACTGGTGATGGTCAGGGAGGAGTGGACAGCGGCTTTCACACAAAGAGTTTACACTGGGCTTTGGTAACAGGAGGGATCCTGGTCCAGGTGGGGCCTCAAGGAGTTCTTGAGACTGATACTCCAAGACTCTTGAGTCACCAGACATGTAAGCTTCGCCCAAGCATGCCCTGCCAGCATCGAACCAATGCCTCTCTAATCTCCCAAGTTCCTTGCACGGTTCCCTACAGTGTAAATGTTTAGCAAATGTTTGTCGAGTGAAAGAATAGAAATTATATCCTGGAATTTTCAGAAGTGTCGTCTTGGGGATGATAATGAACAGATAGAGTAATTAAACCAGATGCCAAGGAGATTTTTAAATGTCTCGGGGGATGACATTCCCATCGTTTATTTGGTGAAAACTGCTCTCCGCTCCATCTTGAAGCCAGCTCTTTCCTGGCACCGAGACATGATCTAAACAGCATTTAATTCCAGGAGGCTCTTCCCGCTTTTATGTTTCTGATCCAGTTTGACTTTAGGCCAACCCTGATTGGCCTAACATGCTGCAAGTCTGTCTCTCCAGACATCACTGCAGGCAGCAGCGGCTTCTCATTCTCATAGCCACAGTTAGAACCCTCAGAGCACCTGTGTGGTACCGTTGCCATACAGCAGGCCCTGGTTCTTCATTTGTGCAGGAAACGGAAGCTGGGACCCTGTGGGGGTGCTGCATGGAGGGGAGAATGATGCTGAACATGAAAGAGGGGAAATAAGGAGCCAACTTGAGACAACAGTGTGGGGGGAGCTGGAAATGCCTATATCGGTATGGTGCTGAGGGGACAGGGAAGGCACAGGAAGGAGAGAAAGGTCACTGGGCCATCTGCAAAGGACAGTGTTGAGAAGGGCTCACAGAAACTCAGGGTTCTTCAGGGGGTATCTTGGTAGCTGAGTTTGGGACTAACAGCCTAAGATCGTAAGACAATTAGATCTGCTCTGTCTGGAGGCCAGGGATTGAGGCAGAACTCAGGGTCCTTGTGCCACAGAAAGTCCAGAACCAAGGCTCTGAAGTACAGTGGACTGAGAGCCAAGCCAAGAAGGATCTATGACTGCATGGGGCATTCTGGCCTGGGGATCTGCTGTTCAAATACATGGCATGGCAGTCAACCACACTGGAAGCCACTCAGAAAGACCATACATACACACACACACACACACACACACACACACACACACACAGAGAGAGAGAGAGAGAGAGAGAGAGAGAGAGAGAGAGAGAGAGAGAAGGAGAGAGAGTTGTATACATACATACATATACGCATAGATGCACACACACACATACACAGATATGCACAGATGTGCACACACTTAAAGGCAAGGGTTCTTGTCCATGCCAGCAGGGAAGTTGCTAGTGATCTTGGAAAACAGCAGGTTCAGGGAGCCATAGCAGAAGCCAGATTAAATTGATTTTGTGAAATGTGAGAAGCAAAGATGGAGATGGACATGGTGTTATGCTGGGAAAGTCAGGCTGTAATTAGTCGGGAGAGAGATGACATCAAGGGTGAATTGTATCCGTTTTTAGCTTTTAAGGTAGTACATGCACATCAATCTGAAAGGTGCTGGAGAACATTGGCGCTCGGTGTGCACTGATCACGATCGTTAGGTTCTTGTTTCCTGGCACAAGGATTTGGACAGAAATATATAGATAGTAACAGTATCAGAGACAGCCATTAACACACAAAGAAGGATCTATGCCGGAACAGGAAACGGGGTTGGAAGGTCAAAGGTTTTCACCTGTACACAAAAGATGGGGACTTCTATGGGTCACTTGCAGAACACGGGCTTTTCCCAGCATGCTCTGTCTGTCGCATGTCCATAGGCAGGGTTGCTGGGAGGGTATTTAACACTGTTCTTTGCCAACAGGGTTTTCTGGGTCACAGTCATACTCAGTAAATTTTGCACGAGGCCTCTGGGACCTTATTCTCTCCCTTATTCTCCAATCTCATCCAGCGCCAGCAGCGCCCTCACTGTGAGCAGCAAGGATCTGGGCACCTGGTCTGTCTCTACCACCCTCCACCCTGCCTATGCTACACAGCCTCACCATTCTGCCCAGGCAGCTGTCACTCGAGGTCTTTCCCTGTGCTGCTGTCTCTGCTGCGGAGCCTTCCTCAGGAGGTAGATGCCAGGGCTTCTTTGCTTTCTTCACTTGCCTGTTCAAATATCAGTTTGCCAACCAGTTTGCAAAGTTTCCCACTCTCTAGAGCTCTTCAGACTCCACCCCCCTGCCTGGTATTTTCCACCCACCCCTCTGGTTCTGACACATTGTATATTCATCATTTTACATCTGGCTGTGCTCGCATGCAAACATTTGGACAAGATTTTTGTTTTCCTTTTTACCCATGTGGGTTGTTTCAGTCTTTGTGTTCCAAACATGGAAGCTACTTTATAACTTTTGTTGTAATAAATATCCAATATATGGAGATGTCTATTTGCACTAACATCAGTGGCCATAAACTAGGCACCCTACGCAATTTCCGCTTTCTCCAAATCAGGGTTGACTGAGTTTTAAGGATGACATAACTCCATTTACCCGGAATATTGTGCTAGAGACTATTCTGGAGCAATAAGTTGTAGCGTTTCCCAGTAACTAATTTCTACACACACCAAGAGTTGTCATCTGTGACTTTATGGTTTTGCCTACTTGATCTGTCAAAGAATAGAGAGTAACTGCTCAGCTCTCATGGGCACTTAACACATTCCCTCTCTACTCCATCCTGCCTTTTCTCTCTCTGGTTTGATTCTCCATTGTTTGGCCCGCAAAGGCTCTCAGCTGTCATCTCCATGTATCGAAATGAACACTTTGTCAATAAGTCACTGTCCGTTTTGTCCCGTTTAATGTTTCTTCGCTTTGATTTCAGTCTGCGAGTGTGGATTACCTCTTGAGCTCTCCCTGAGTTTTGCGTGCTTCACATCTGTCCAGTCCTTCACTTTTAATCTTTCCAGACATCTTTGCTTTGGCCTGGTGTCAGTTAGCGTGCAGACCGACTCCTTTTTGTTCCAGCTTACAGGTCTCTAGTGGTGAGCTTAATCCCTTCAAATGTTCTGCCAAAGCCTTTCGTTTGGTTCAATTCCTCACGCTCTTTTTTATTCTAATTGTCTTCATTTTCTCTTCGTAGTCCCTTCCTTTTGTGCATTGGGACTGTGAGGGTCTCTGCAGTGTTGATTCAGCTGCTTATCTTCAGCAGAGCTTCTAAGTCTTGCACACACAGATGCACACAAACACACTTAAAGCAAACACAAGCACATAGCCACAGATACAGGCACAGATGCACACATTCACACTTGCATATATACACACATGCACATGTATGTGTGTGCGCACATACATATCCAGTGTACACATAGAGATAAATTCTGCAAAGTTGCACTTGATGTGGGAGTGTCATATATCAATCTGTTGATTTCATTGGTTAAGTAATAAAGAAACTGCTTGGCCCTGATAAGTTAAAATATAGGTGGGAGGAGTAAACAGAAAAGAATGCTGGGAGGAAGAGGAAGTGTGCTCGGAGACGCCATGCTCCCCTCTCCCGGGTGGACGCGAGAGCTCTGCTCTCTGAGGCACACTTGATGAAGCTCCGACCCAGGATGGACGTAGGCTAGAATCTTTCCTGGTAAGACTGATGCTACACAGATTATTAGAAATGGGCTAGTCCAGGTGCAAGAGTTAGCCGGGAAGAGGATAGATATAATGGGCCAAGCAATGTTTAAATGAATACAATTTGTTTGTTGTTATTTCGGGGCATAAGCTAGCCAGGCGGCCGGGGTGCTGGGGACGCAGCCCCGCTGCTCCTATTACAACATGCACTTCTCAGTTTTCTGCTCATCTTTGAAAACACACACACACACATGCACCACTCTCACTCTCAAATCCTTGTAGAGTTAAACCTTCAGATTTTCAGGTTCTACTGCATACGCCACAATTTAACAATGTTTATTAGCTTCAAGCCCTGCTCCTTACATAGATTATAGCCTAAGAATTAATGATGATATGTGGTCAGGAGCCACAACCACAGCAAACCTTAACTGTGTATTTGAATTACTTTTGGGCAAGGTTAGCATCCCCTCCCATGGTCCTTCTGTCCATTCTGGTTGGTTTTGTTTCTTTGACTCTGTTTCCAGGCTGATTAGTGTGTCTAGTTGTTTGTCTAGACAGCATGGCTTGCTCTAACTTCCTTTTGAAACAGAGTATTTCTGTGTACCCCTGAAATTGCGTCTGAACCCTGAATCCTGCCTGAGTTCCAGAGTACTGAGATTACATCTGGCAAGAATGCTGTGTTTTCAAATTCTTTTTGTCAAAGATCTTAAGTCTCAGATGAGCCTTATTTTTTTTGAGTTCAACTTTAGACAAAAGAGAATAGAATACGGAAAAGCTTCATACCTACCTTCCTCTCCCAGATCACCATGGAGAGTGGAGAGCAATGAACCACTGTGTACCAGTAGAGGCTGTGAAGTGGGGGGCAGCAGCTTTTGCTCGGAGCACCAGGTACCTAACACCCAGGACCAGGCATCTGTTTCACAGAGGAGGCAAAGTAGATTCCTAGTGTCTGGTTGACTAAAATATCTCATTACTTCACAGTGCATTTTCATCCTTCTTCCATACTTGATGGTGATCCCAAGCTTAAGGGTTGTTTAGGTTCCAGACCAGGTATGGGTCCAGGCTCAAGCCATCTTGTCTTGTCTTGCAAATGCTGCTCTCAGGGTAGTTTGGAACTCTTCTTCTCCCCAAACTTCTTCTCACCTTCTCATCAGCTTGTAAACTTCAGGGAGATGTACTCCACCATGTGATCAAGTCAGATGAGGAAGGGAAGAGAAAGGACAATGAGAATGCCTCCTGGGTCCCAGTGCACCTTATTACAGTCATACTGTGGTTTACAATGACCCTGTGGTTGCTTCAGACAGTGACAAGAGAAGGGGCTTGGGGCTGCTGTATCCAATCCAGCCAGGTCACCAGTTCAGCATCCCATTAGAATTGGGGTGAAAACAGGGAGAGCAAAGAGCAGAAACCCAGCCCCTCAGAAGAGCACCCTTCCTACCTGAGGGAGCCAGGGACTTAGCTCAATGGAGACGAGTCAGAATAAAATTAACAATGATACTTTTTATCTTGTGAAAATGCATATGTGTATCTATAATTAGCAAAACCACTTAGCATAAGTCTGATAGCTGTGTAGTAGAATTCAAAGCCTGAACAAGTAAGAAAACCTAACCACACAGCCCAAAGCAAGAAGTGGGTGCAAGTTTTGCTTTGCTTCCATGGGAATCATGAGGATCCCGAGCCTGGGTGCTGAGAGTCCACCTTTGGTGACACAGGACACATACCTGTGTCTGAGGGTTGCTGTGTTACTTACCTGTCTGCTGCTGTGGTAAAAACACCATGACTAAATCAACTGAAGGGAGGGCTTCTTTTGGTTTAGGGTACAGAAGTCTAAAATCCATGGTGGCAGGGAAGGCATGGCATGATGGCAGGAGAAGAAAGCTAGCTGATCATATTTTTATCCATGCTGCGGCCTGCGCAGCCTGGATAGCCGAGACTGGCGGGGGGGGGTGCCGGGATTGAGACACGGAGGCTTCTTTTCAGGTGGAAGAACAGCAACCTTTATTTTGCTCAGCAACCTTTTATACCTCTACTCTTTCTGTGGAGACCCACTGGCCAGGAAGAACACAAACATCCTTGTCAATTGCCGACCACAAGGAAGTTCCCCTGCAGGTCAGAGGGAGAGAGGGCAGCTGGATCACAACATATCCACACACAAGATGCAGAAAGGGAGAGCAGGAAGTGAAACAAGGCTACAAACCCTCAAAAGTCAACCCCAGTGACATGCTTCCTCCAGAAAGGCCCCCACCTCTGAAAGATTCCATAACATCCCCAAACAGCACGGTAAACTGAGGCTCAGGTTCAAATGTATGAGCCTGTAGGGGATATTCTCATTCAAACTACAGCAGTGGTGGACTTAGGAATCTACTCAAACTCAAGAGATCCTTCAGATGACACACTGGAGAAACTCAACAGCGATGAGCCACCGTGGGTAAGTGCCAGTGCTTACATCCTAAGCTGGTCTCCTGATATGGTCAATGGGAACAAATTAGGCTGGGTTAGAGGGGTCTCAACAAGCTTGAGACTGAGATAAGTTTATTCCAAGCAATCAGACTTTTTATTCACTTATCAAAACAGAATATAATGGTGGTTGCCATGCTATAACGGCAGTCGCAAGCTAGACAGGGTAGACAATAGTAACATCTAATAGTACTTGTTCAGCTAAGCTTCTACAAGCTTCACTGACTTCTAGGGAACAGAGGAAAACACGGGTGACCTGCATGCTTCACTAACTGAGGAGTGTCTTGGCTTCTCAGGAACTGAAAGGCACACGGTGACCCATGAGCTGCGAACTCAAGGCTTAAAAACCCGTGATATATGCCTCTAAAAGCAATAAGACCAGGTCAACTCTATGCTTCTCTGAAACCATGTGCACTAGTGACTGTTTCGTTGCTGTTATCAAATATTCAATAAGAATTGTTGAGAACCAGCCTCGAAAAAAATACCTCTCACCAGGGTAGAGGCATGGGGATTTAGAAATATAGTAAAGAATATAAAGATGTGAATGAAAATAATAAAAGGGAGAAACATATAGGATAGTATCGAGAGGGAATTCCATGAGTATTGAAAATTCACCCACGTTTAATTTCCAACTGCTTAAAATACCCACGACCCCAAAAGGTAGGAGTAAGACAAAAGATTGCATTAACATGACACAAGGAAATGAACATACCAATTGAAGACTGTGGGCTACATCCATAGTTTAAACTCTGTTGCTAGAACAAAACAAGTCACGCTCACACACCAGACCAAAACATTCTGTAGGCAAACCACTCCCTAGGTGTAATCCCAAGTTATCTCCATAGAGGGAATTGGAGTTTAGTTGGCTCCTTAGACTCTTGTTTGAGGAAGGAACAATCTACTTCTCTATTCCTGGAGCTCAAGGTCTGGCTATTGGCCACACCTGTTGATAATAACCTTGAGAGAGCAGAACTCTCAGACCTAAATGTAGGTGTGATCTTTGAGATAGAAGCACAATAACCTCGAAGGAACTAGAGGTAAGTTCCAAGTCTCTGACCTTTGGTCAATGGGAAAATAGGCTCTCATTTTTGGGCCTCCACAAAGAAAAAGCTTAAGGTGGGGTTTATTTGGACTCAAAGATTGAGAGTATAGGCCATGATAGTATGAAGGTAGGGGAATAGAAAATTCAGCTAAGTCCCGAGGCATCAACTGAAATATAAAAGAAGCCATTGGAAAGAAAAATGTAAAAATGTAAAACCCCTCTGAAATTACCCAGTGTGAGTGAGAAGAAACCAAGGAAGATGCAACAAACCCACTTAGTTTATTAGAGGGGGCATGTAAAGGCCTGGGAAGTCAGTGTGCAGAGAGGGGGAGAGTAAGATGGTGCGTCCAGCTTTTAAAAGCTGCCTAGTGCATGCACACAAGGGTTTGACATGGCTGTATCATACACAGATGATGGGGCTCATGCATACACACAAGGGCTTAGCTTAGCTGAGTCATGTGTGGATGATGTAGCCACGCATGTGCACAAGGGCTTAGCTGAGTCATAAGTGGATGATGTAATCCATGCCACACATGGGTCATGTGGGGCCCTTTAACATCCCCGGGGGCCATTAGACACTTCTGCCTGAGGGTTTGTCTGCACTTGCATGACCCTTACAACCCAGAAGTATCAGCCTTATGTGGCTGAAATCATTACACCCTCCCCACCAGGCTTGCAAGTGTGTTAGAGAACATACCCACAGCTTAAAGATACAGTCCATCAGAGCAGAGAAGCCATGACTGCAGAAGCATGAGGCAGGTGGTCACACTGCCTCTGCAGTCACGATGCAGAACAAGTGATGACATTCAGTTCACATTCTCCTTTTTATTCAGTCTGGAACCCCAGTCTACGGCATGGGTGCGACTTTCTTCAGAATAGGACTTCCTTGCTCTCCGAAACCTTTCTGAAACACTCTTATGACACACACAGAGGTGTGTTGCCATGGAGATTTTAAATTCTTCTGAGTTGACAATGAAGATGAACCATGACAGCTATCACAGCGTCAATACTGACCATGTGAAAATTGTCCCCAGCCAGGAGAGGGGGTCCCAGTATCAGCTGTGCAGCAAGAGAACTGTAGTCACACAGCACTGTGAGGGCTTCACACATGCTTAGAATAGATGCCTTGAAGAACTGTTTGGTGCCTGACGTGTTCAGTGTATTAATTAATTAAATCATTCCACAATATGCACATAATATCACATTGTGCTCCATAAACGTATGCAATTGTTACTTGGCAAAATTTCAAATGTCTCATACCAAAATCTGACAGGTAAATGAAATATGAGTATGTTAGTTGGATTTACACCATCATTCCACATTGTATATAAACGTAATAGCACAATATATGCCATCCATTTATATATAATTATAATTTGTCAGCTAAAATATCATTCATTTAAAAATAAAATACACAAAATGAAATGAGAATCTATCAAAACTGAGAATTACAACAAAATAAATTGCCCAATATGTGAAAATAAAAGGATGTTTGAATTCACACTCTCACGTTTTGATTCAATAACTGTTCATGTAGAACATCCACGAACTAAAATATAAACCCCAAGAAGTTAAAAGATACCAGTACAGAAGAGTGTGAAAGGGGGATTTTGAGATTTGGGTGTAGAATAAAGTTATGTGAGCTTCAAATTTCAAGGGGAAAGAAAAAGGAGAGACTGCACCCTGAGAATGAGCAAGAACTTTGCAGAATTTATCAATGTTAATTATTTGCACAAAGCTTGCCCAGCTTCAAGCAAGGCTGAATAACTGCAAGCCCGTGTCCAGGTATAGCATAGCAACAAAGACCAAGGGAAGACCTGAAAGGCACCATAAACACGCAGGAGACATTACCTGCAAAGGAGTTGTGAGTGACAAGCTCTCATGTGGGCTACTGAAAGCCAGAGGTACCAGAGGACACTGGCCATGTGTTGAGAGAAAATTATTGTAACCCAATGTTGTGTTCCTGAGGCATAGAAATGAATATTTTTACACAGGCGTTTACCGTCACACACACACACAAGCACATGCACAAACCAACATCCAACTTGTATGGTTGGGCTAGGATTATCCAGAAGGACAAATCAAAGGGAAATAATGAAAAAACTAGATAGGGATCAGCAGAGGATTGGTTCACCTTGTCTGGAGATGGGGTTCCACTCTGAGCATCTGAAAGAGGATGTTCTGGATTACCATAGCCAGGCTGAGTCCCAGAGAGCTCAACAATAGACAAGTGCTGCCCCCAAGACCCCCACATCTTCCTGCCTGAGGCTAAAGACCTAAGAGCCTAAAGAAACATCTGGGAGAGTCTTGGAGCCTAAAGTCAGAGATCCTGGAGTTCTGATATCCAGGGACATGAGAAAGCTGTCCTGACTCCAGAAGAAAGAACATGGATTTGCCCTTCCCCCATCTGGATCCCAACCATTGGATGGTGCTGGCCTTCAGTAGGAAGAGTCTTACCCTTCCTTATTCACAGACACACCCACCAGTGTCCTCTTGAAGCAGACTCAGAGATGTACTTGGAGTATAACCATTGTAGTTAAATTCTAGCCCATCTGAGCTCCCATTTCAGAGAAGAAGGCATGGGTTCTATGTCCAATGGAAAACAAACACATCACTGAGAATAGGCAATGCTCTGGAAGTCACTCAGCATCAGCCACCACGCCACTGAAAGTTATACTTCAGTTGTAAAAAAAGTAATTCCTGAAGGGACACCCAAGATCTAAAGAGGACCTGAGGGGCTGGTTCTGCGTGACAGAGTGCTTGTTTGGCATATTCAAGACCCTGGGATCTTACGTGCTCACAGACACATGACACAGACTTGGAATGTGCACTCTCTTCAACAAACTGGTGTCTGTATTCTCCGGAGTCAAAACAGAAGGTGAATCTAAATGTTTAAAAATTCCCAAAATAGCTTCTATGGGGTAGCGTAGGAGGAGAGAGCATTGCAACTGAAGCCTATGCAGAGTGTTTAAGAAGCAGTTAGAAATACTGATTGCCTTGAAATTTGGTGGAGTTTAAGCTCAGTTCAAAGCTAGTGAGATATCCACAAAGATATAAATAGAACATTTAGTTTCATTTTTTTTTAAAAAAGAAGGTGGGATGTGGTTCAGGTCTAATGTAGGCTGATGGCCCTATTCAGTCATGTATATCAAAATGAACCATACATCTGACATGTGACAAGACACAGACCACAGGGAACAGGTGTCAAAAGTTAGGGAGTCCTTGTATTATTTTCACTTTGCATCTATGGATATTTTGCAACTAATATATAGGAAGGGGTTCCCATTAAAAGACGAGAACCTGGATCCGTTGAGAAAACAGAGAACAAATGCCTATTCATACCAGATTGGGCACCAAGGGTATACCAAAGAAGCAATTCTATCCAAGTCCACCTTGAAGAACACATAGTTTACTGGGGTTCCTTACAGGAGCATGGGGAAAGGGTACTTAAGGGACATAGTAATTCAAAATCAGCTGCATCAATGAAAAGTCCTACCCCTGCCTGGGTGACAGCCTCAAGAAACAGCATCATGGAATCCTGCCTGCACGTCATCTTAAAGCCTTTTCCAAGACCACCTGTAGCTGAGAGACAGAGGAGAGTACTGGCTGCAAACCCAGGGAGGGTCTTGTGAACCAAGCCCCCCACCCCTCTACCAGGGAGTGTAAATAGCTCCATTACAGTTTCCAAAGGCCTAGCTATTACTGCATTGTTCTGCTGATTTTATTGCCATGACTACAGGGTCAAGCGGTCTGTAGGTCTCTGTAGCACCCTCTGCTCCACAGAGTGAGGTCATCCTAGGAGGAAATGACTTCTTCCAGACGCCAGTACAGACGTGTCAGACGGCTGAACCAGGACTAGCGGGAGGCAAGCCGAGCTCTCCTAACCCACAGAGCTGTGGCAGCATAAGTTCTGACCAGTCATAATGAAACATCTTTTCTCAACAACTATGACAATAGCAGAATACCCAAAGGGACAAATTAGCAGTGGAAGGGGAGTGCTAAGCAAACTCTCATAGAATGCTTGCTGATGCCCCTCAAATGAGCAGGGCTTAACTGCAAGCAAATACATCCTTTCAAGATCAGGCTGTGCTTGGCTTTGCATCACCCCACGCTGTATAAGATAGTGGCTTCAGACTGAGTCTCTCTGGGGAGACTATTATACAAGCAGCATTTGGCTCCATTTTGAGTGTGGAAGCAGAGGCTAGATGAGTCTAGATTATGTCATCACATAAACACCACCATCTTCCCAGCATCACCCAGTGGAGGTCAAAGCCCCAACATGGGCCTAGAATATTGTGAACCTCCGAGTGGTACCCTGGGGCCACTGGAAACTAATAGAATCCTGTCCTTGGAAATTGCTGAAACCCAGAGAATCATTTTCTTCCAAAATTATCTTTAAAAAAAATGAAATGATTTCCCTAATTCTGTTCTTATTCTCTCTCTTTCCCTCCTCCTTCCTCCTTCTTCCTTCCTCTCTCCCCTCTCTTCTGCCTCCCTCACCACCTACCTTATGACTGTGTGCGTGTGCATGCATGTGTGTGTGTGTGAGTGCAGGTGCTCACAAGAGTGCAGAAGAGAACACTAGATCCCCTGGAGCTGGAGATACAGAGGAACTGCCTGATATGGATGCTGGGAACAAAACATGGGTCCCCAGCAAGAGCAGCAAGTGTTCTTAAACACTGAGCCCTCTCCAGCCCTCATTTACCCCTTTGAAAATGACAATTCTTAACCAATCGTGTCCACTGCTGTGCCCACCATTGCCCTGGGCTCTTCCTCCTGTGATGTTCGGGATGCAGGTGACTCCTTTGACTTACACCAAGTAAAAGTAGTTTTCTACTACACGTTTAACCCCAGTAGTTTGAGGGAAGAAGCAGGACAATCTCTATAAGTTCACAGGTAGCCTGGTTCACATGGTGAGCCCTGGCCCAGACAGCAACATTTATCTCCAAAAAAAAAAAAAGCGATTTTTCTCAAGATGAAATATATGCAGAACCTCACCCTAAGTTTTAGATTATTTATATGGTGAAGTCTAAGATTGCATTACTAATGATATTTAAGATGCTGAACTAAGGAAATAACTGGATGATAATTTGGGGACCCGGAAACTGGAGGAAGGTATTTTGCATGTGAAACAAAGGCAAATTCAGAGGGCAAAAAGTAGATTGCCCAGCACAAGACAACACCTCCAAATGTCCATCCCTATCGATCCCCTTGAGGTCCTTGTCCTCCTTACGTATGTCACGCGCCTATAAGAGATGTATGGTAGTAAATGTGTTTTCTAAGCTGCTGCACTTGTTGCAATTTATTGCAGAAGCAACAGGAAACTAATACAAATGGAAATGATTGAAGGAAAATTAGCGACTGAAATTAATGGTTCAATACATGAGTTTACTGCTAATTCATCACCAATAAAGGACTCAGTGGACATATCCAGGCGGAATTTCAGACACCAGGAAGGGGGAGAAAGAAGGGCATGACATAGAGAGAGAGCAAAAGGCCGGAGAGGGAGTTAGCAAGAGCTCCTATAATAAAAATGATAAATTAGATAGTATGGATACCTTTTAGAAAAATATGAATTACCAATTACTTCAAGATGAAATCATTAGAGAATTTGAAACAGTAATTTAAAACCTCTCTTCAAAGATACCTCAAGGTCCACTCATTCTTCAGAAGTATTTCAACCATTTTCAGAGGAAAAAAATTGGTTTCATTTTCCTCCACCTCTTAAGGATGATGTGGAAAGAATCTTCATGGAGCTCCTGTGAGCATGCTAACCAACTTCCAGAACAGACAGGAAAAAAAAACACAGCGACGGATCGAAAGTGAACCCAAGTGGAACATGGGTGTACTCAATCCTGGTACCCCTTTATTGCATTGCAAGCATGACGGTGCATCAGCTGTCTTCCTCACTCACTGTCTACTTCTTTATTAAAGTTTTATAATTAGTTGACATTACACACATTCATTAATACAGTGGAAATTCAGTCATTTTAACTGCCCCATTCCTCTCTCTGATTCCACTTCTTTTCCCTTCTTAACAAGTCACCCCCCATTTGCTTGCCTTTGTGTGTGTGCGTGTGCGTGCATGCATGCGTGTGTGTGTGCATGTGTGTGATGTGTGTGTGTGTGTGTGTGTGTGTGTGTGTGTGTGACCCACTGAGTTCAGTTAGCTTCTATCCAGAGTGTGGCAGGCTGGACATGGTGTGGGAGATCATTTACTGGATTATGAACAACTTCTCAGTAGTTACACTGCTGAAGAAAATGGCATGCATTTCTCCAAGAACTGTTGTTAATAGTTCCTCAAGGAAGGGTGGGTTGCAGGGGTCCCTCAGCTATCCACAATAACACATTGAGGGGACAAACCCTGCGCTGGTCACGTGTAGATAACGACAACTCTAATTGCTCATGAGTGTTGTAGCTGTGTTCTGTTCAGATGGCATCTCTTGAAGTATATCCCCATCATTCTCTAGTGCTTATTAATTGAGACAGATTCTCACTGAACCTGGAGTCCAGTGATTCCAGTAGACTGGCTGATTGGCTGGCCATTGAGTCCCAGGTATCCTCCTGTCTCTGGGTGATATCCCTCCCCTGCACTGGGATAACAGACATGTGTTACCATGCCAACTGTTTACATGGGTCCTATGGATCCAAACTCAGATCTTCATGCTTGTGTGGTATCCATCCAGCACTGATTGAACCATCTCCCCAGCTATTAACCTACGTACACATAAGACATCTAACCTTATCATGACCAGGGTTCTTCTTATAGCACCAATTTGTCAGAGCATTAGCATCAAGTCAACTCAGCACATCTGCAGATTAAAGTTGGAAAATGAAAA